>NC_133654.1:266102778-266702778 GCF_009905375.1 Apium graveolens | reverse complement strand
TAAATATAATCCAGAACTTTTCTGCTATTTACTTTACACTACTGTTTATATCTTTTTCTTATTTGTTAGTTGAGTTATCCTCTAGGTATTTGTTGTTATTGTCTAACAAGCAAATAGGGGGAGATTGAAAGGCATATGTCATAGCCTACTCGTTTATTCGAGTATTTAACTCAACTCAAATAAGAATGTAATAAGTAAATAGTGGATCAATCGTCAGAGAGATCTCACAAAGTAACATCTGTCAAAGGATAAAGAAACATTTTCATCTACAGACTTGAAGATTTACTGGAAGAAGTTCAAGAATTTGATCATGCCTCAGTGATATAAATCAAGATCGTGGATTTAATCAAGTGACAGAGATCTCGCCAGGATATCATTTATTACAAGGTTTCAATCAGAATATCAAAGTCAAGACATGAAGAAACGTCACGGAAGTTAGTCACTCATGAACCAGACAGTACATCGAGTGTCAGCATTGAAGTGGCGGAATTGATTCATAAGTCTCAGTGACTTTCAGAAGATTGTCAGAAGAATGGATGCTGCTCAGGGTTAGTATTAATTTTCTATTAATTAATTAAGTCATATAATTTAATTAAGAAAATAAATTATATCTGCAAGGATTAATTTATTGATTAATTGAATTAAATTGATTAATTAATTTAGAATTAATATTAAGGATTTACAGAATTTTAATTGGTTAAAATCTGTTTTAATTCTAAAAAGACAACTGATTGTACTAGTATGACAATCGGTATGACAATTGATAGTCATACCGAAAGTCATGCTAATTCAGTTGATTGTCTTGATAGAATTATTATTTAGATTAAAATCACTTATTAATTCAGTAAGACAATTTTATTTGTACTAATATGACAATCGGTATGACAATCAATAGTCATACCGAAAGTCTTGCTAGCTCATTTTTAATTGTCTTGCTAGTTGTAAACATTGTCCTACCGAAAGTCTCACAAGCTTAAAGGATTGTCATTCCAATTCTATCTATTTGGCTGAGTTGATAAAAGCAACAGAAGACATTTCAAGTAAAAATGCAATCAAACAGAAGACAACCACAAGAACAAAAAGAAAAAGCAGCAGAAAAATATTTCATCTAATCTGCAACTTCAAGATCAATTTCTAGACTGTTAAGTTAAATCCAATCAACTAGAAATACTTATCTTGTTCTTGTGTATCAATCTAGCGGATTAAAATCCCTAGAACTTAATCTCAAATCGCATTTAGCATTTGATCTTTTAATTACAAAAATAGAAAAAGTTCATGTCAAATTTATTCTAGATTTGTAATAATTGATTTGAGATTAATCCCTTGTAACCGATACCGTAGTTGTAACACCTTTCAAGTTTAATAAAAGTTTTATTTAACTTGAATTTTGTTTCACAATTTTATTCCGCATTTTATTCGATTAAACGGTATTGTTTGCATTCAACCCCCCTTCTACAAACAAATTGGGACCTAACACTTCTTCAATCTGGCCTTTTCTTCTCTCTTTGCTTGAGCAAATTGAGGATGTCC
Organism: Apium graveolens; assembly: GCF_009905375.1. Taxonomy (NCBI): domain Eukaryota; kingdom Viridiplantae; phylum Streptophyta; class Magnoliopsida; order Apiales; family Apiaceae; genus Apium; species Apium graveolens. The sequence continues at coordinate 266,701,248 of NC_133654.1, read as the reverse complement.
AGCCACCACACAAATCTCTTTACCATTTCTGAAAATTTTAGCAATTCTTCTTTTCAATATTGAATCAGCTGGATCTTTATAGAAAGTAATTGACCTAGACAAAAGCTTCTTCTCATCAGGCCTAGGTGTCTTAAACACAGTATCCAAAGGGTTCTTCAAAGATGACTTTGAGTAGTGTACCCTTGGTTTCAGAATTATTTCAGCCTTTGGGGACTTGATGCAGGATGTTTGCCCTCTTTCCAGATAATTCATGCTCATGTCATTCACTGAGATTTCCTTTACTTGGTAGTGATGAATGGCTGACATTTCTGTTTTCTTTGCTGGGGCAAATTTCTGTTGAATTACCTCATCAATTTTCCCCCAGTTGAGTGGACTCAACTGCTTCTCCTCAGCTGCTTTCAAGCTGGCTGCTGCTGCTTTTATCAAATCTATGCTATCTGTCATTGGTGGCTTAGAGATGGCAATTGGAGGTACAATTACCTTGCTGATTTGAATGTTTAACTGCTCCCCCTCACTTGGTCCTTTCTCCCCCTTTTTGTTATCATCAAGTTTAAGTGAGGAGGGGGTTTGAGCAGCCACCAAATTCTGTAGTAGATTTGTCTGTTGAGCATGATGAAGATGAATTGCTGTGAGAGATGCTTCCATAGCTGCCATCCTTGTATCTAAAGCATCTACCTTTGTAGCTAGATCAGCATTCTTCCTTAATTGCTTTTTGATGTCAAGAAAGGCAGTGTCTGGAATCTTGGAATCTATCTTGTCTGATACAGCCTTTTTCACCTCATCAATTGAGCCCTTGATGGTGTGTATATCTCTAGTGTGTTGGAGACCTGAAATTTGATGAAGTTGCAGGGAGGCTAGATGTGCTTGAAGGAGCTTCTTGGTGTTGGCATTGGTAGTGGCTTGAAGAGCAGTATGTGTCTGATTGATTAGTTAGATTATGGTGGTTTTGAATGATGATCATCACACTCCTTTGAAAATACCCAAGAGGGCAGTCCTGATCTTGAGCTTGAGCCAACTTCTCCCCCTATGTCCATTGCTGCATCTCCACTATCTCCACTTTCATCATCAAAAAAATTAGCTGAACCACCAGTCTCATAGTCCACATCACCAGCTATAGAGGGTAAAGCTGTGATGGCATCCTTAGCTCTTAGCATAGACTGAGTGGTGTGCACCAAGTTTAGCATCCTTTCTGCATTGTCATTGCCCTGTTCAGCTAGAAGTTGATAAGCTGAAACAGGGTGAGTAAATGCCTCAGCATCAAGGGAGGTGGATTCTATTACAGCTTGAGGTTGCTGAGATAGTCCCTCCCTGTCTGCATCCTGGACATTCATTAACTCACTAGCAATGGCCTCCAACCTTATAGCTCCTGTACCTGCATTTCTTTCATTTTCTCTCTTTTGTTGCATCAGGGTCTCACCCTGGCTCCCCACCCTCACACCCTGACCTTCACCATCTAAGGTGGGACTCCTCTCACTTACTTTTGCCAATCCTGAAGAAGTGGATTGCATGAGTTCACTCTTTTTCTCTCCTTTTTCCTGGGTGCAACCCAGACTCTCACTCAAGTCACTCTTCTCTCTCACTCCTAAGAGTGATTGTACAACTGCTAGCTCTTCTGCACTTGAAATAATTAAAGTTTAAGATGATGTAGAGATACTCGAAGGATGAGTAATATCCGTCGATGGAGCAGTTTTGCTATCCGACGGATGACCGCTGTTAAGCTTATCCGTCGGGGAACAATCACTACTCGACGGATGAGCAATATCCATCGAGAGAGTAGAAGTGAATGAGCTGGGAATGGAAACTATTGTTGACTCTGTGCTGATTGAAGATAGTTTTGGCACAGATGATAGAACAGCTCCTGAAAGAATTGGCAAGTGAGCCAACAAATCATCTAATAGATGATGCTCACTTGCACTGAACATTGGCTTCCCAAACAGAGTTAAAGAAGGGGAATCAGGAATTGATGTGTTAATCATATCCACATCCAGAGAATTTGTGGGAGAGTTTTGTGTGTGAGGTGCTTCTATAACTAGAGAATTTGGCTGTGACTCCATATTTATTGGAGCCACATCAATCTAAATTTGAGAAGGTGCAGTGACTGTGTCTTTTGCACCAGTTTGCACAGTGTGTGATTCCTGTGCATCCCCAATTGTTTTGGATTTCTTCTTTCTGATATAAGTTTGGGGTGAGTTTGTGTCCCTAACCCTTTTGGCCTGTGCTCTTGGTTGAGAGCTTTGTTCAATAGCTACATCCTTTTGGGAGGATGCAGCTAGAAGTGAGTTTTTATCCTTTTTAAGTACTGCAGTTTGTTGGGAAACTACAGTATGGCTAGGCTGGACACCACTCAGCTCTCCATCCTTATTCTTGGGGTTTCTTTTATGTTCACCCCTTCCCTCACCTTTTTTACCCACCTTCACACTCCCCTCTTTGGTTTTGGTGGATTTTTCAACTGGTATCTTTTGAGAGATACCAGAGGGGGCTTTCTTTGATTTGGATTTAGAGGTTGTTGTAGTTTTGGCAGCTTGGGTAGGCAACTATTTGGTCACTGACACAGTTGCCATTGCTACACTGGAATTCAAAGAAATTAATGAGACAGGAGTAGTAGAGGGGATAGATGAACTTACCTCACTTACCTGAGGTGCCTCCATTACAGGAAAATAGACCAATGGCACATCCTTGTGATGATTGGCCCTGTTCAGATCTGCAATGAGTCTTCTCTCTTAAACCCAACACTCTACCTTGTTGTTAGGGTTATCAAGCACAATCTCTTCACAGAGGTGGTTAGCTAACATCATAAAGAATCTAGCATAGTATACATTTTTACCCCTCTTGTTCAGTTCACCCAATTTGTAACCCAACTCAATTAAAATAAGATCACTGAAATTATAAAAGCTATCTGTAACTAGCATATAAAGCATGTTAAGCATGGAAATGTTAACTGAATCAAAGTTACTGATTTTACCTGAGAAAACCTTGGTCACTACATCACATAGGTAACTCCATTCTTTCCTAAGACCTAGTCTCCTAATGTCACTTAACTTAGAAGTAGATAGGGCATAGTTCATGGAATTAAGCATATTGATAAGATCAGTGTCAGTGTGTGGTGAGGTTACAGTATTATCAGGAATTTTGAAACATGCTTTAATTATGTCACTATTAATACAGAATTCTTTACCCTTAATGGTAAGAGTGAGAGTCTTATCTGTTGAGTTGTAGTTGGCAGTGGACCACATCCCTTCAACAATCTCACAGAAGATAATAGGAGATTCCAGCATGGCATAATTGAGTTTGCAGTTCTTCACAAAATCCATCATTTTGTGGTAGTCTTCAGTGTGCTGAATGCCCTTGTTTACTAATGCAGTGAAGTTGTTTTTCTCGTAGATGAACCCAGTTTGAGACATGATCTTGACCACGGGCGCCATTGTTAGAGAATAAGAACTTGAAGAAGATGATTAAGTGCTTTGAGAGAGAAAAAGATTAGAGCAGTTGAATTTGAGAGTGATAAAAGAAAAATGATTGAAAAGAATATGCTTTTATATTTTTCTCAAAAATAACTGCTAAAAGTAATAAAGTGAAATACAGTACCCAATGAAAATTGCCTAAAATAGCCGTTAAAAAAAATAAACTGTAAAAAATTCTAACCTTTATCCGTCGTGTTATGCTTACAGACTGTAAGTAATCTCGATGGATAAGGTTCAGAGAATTCGACGGCTAGGATTTAGACAATTCGACGGATGAGGATAAACTGCTATCCGTCGAGAAGTAAAATATTCCAGAAAAATAATTGATTCATTTTTCAAATGGTATATCGACGGATGACCGAATTCGATGGATAAAGATCATCCGTCGAGATGTAAATTTTGACTTAGCCAAAATTTTCATCCAGGACAGAAAGAAAACAATTAAATTTCTGGCTACACTCAACTTGCAAAATATTCCAAATAGATTTAAGAGAAATTAAGCATACCTAGTTCACTTACCGACCTTGAAAATGTGGATTCATCCAGTGGCTTGGTAAAAATATCTGCAAGTTGCTTCTCACTTGGAACAAAATGTAACTCTACAGTACCATTCATTACATGTTCCCTTATGAAATGGTACTTGATGTCTATGTGCTTTGTCCTTGAGTGTTGTACTGGATTTTCAGTAATGGCAATTGCACTTGTGTTATCACAGAAAATAGGAATCCTTTCAACTTACAGACCATAATCTAACAATTGATTTCTCATCCATAGAATTTATGCACAACAACTGCCAGCAGCAATGTATTCAGCTACAGTTGTAGAGGTAGACACTGAATTTTGCTTTTTACTGAACCAGGACACAAGCTTGTTTCCTAGAAATTGACAGGTTCCTGTTGTACTTTTTCTATCAATTCTACAACCTGCATAATCTGCATCTGAATAACCAGTTAGATCAAAACCAGAATCTCTAGGGTACCAAATGCCAAGTTTTGGTGTTCCCTTGAGATATCTGAAAATTCTCTTTATAACTATTAGGTGAGATTCTCTAGGATCAGCCTGAAATCTAGCATATAAACATGTAGCAAACATTATGTCTGGCCTACTAGCTGTTAAGTACAAAAGTGAGCCAACCATGCCCCTATAGCTTGAAATGTCCACAGATTTTTCAGTAGTGTTTAATTCAAGCTTAGTTGCAGTGGACATGAGAGTTTTTGCAGATGTACAATCCATTAGATCAAACTTCTTTAGAAGATCATAAATATATTTAGTTTGACTAATGAAAATTCCATCACTGACTTGCTTAACTTGTAAACCAAGAAAGTAAGTCAGTTCTCCCATCATGCTCATTTCATACTTACTTTGCATCAATTTGGCAAACTTTTTACAAAGTTTCTCATCTGTAGAGCCAAAGATAATATCATCTACATAAATCTGAACAAGTATACTAGAGCCATTAACATTTCTAAAGAATAAAGTTTTATCTACAATACCTCTTGTAAAATGATTTTCCAAGAGAAACTTTGATAAAGTGTCATACCAGGCCCTAGGTGCTTGCTTCAAACCATAGAGTGCTTTCAAGAGATAATAGACATATTCCGGGAAATTTGGATCTTCAAAGCCAGGAGGTTGACTCACATATACCTCTTCCTCCAAATCTCCATTCAGAAAGACACTCTTGACATCCATTTGATAGACCTTGAAATTGGCATGGGCTGCAGAGGCTAAGAAGATTCTGATGGCTTCAAGTCTTGCAACAGGAGCAAAAGTTTCATCAAAATCTATTCCTTCTTGTTGACAGTAGCCCTTAGCAACCAATCTAGCTTTGTTCCTGACTACAATGCCATTTTCATCCATCTTTTTTCTGAATACCCACTTAGTGTCAATAGGCTTCTTTCCCTTAGGCTTGGGTACCAGCTTCCAAACTTTATTTCTTTCAAATTGGTTTAGCTCCTCCTGCATAGCTAAAATCCAATCAGGATCCAACAAAGCTTCTTCTACCTTCTTAGGTTCTTCCTTAGAGAGGAAACTGCTATATAGACATTCTTCCTGAGTTGCTCTCCTTGTTTGAACTCTAGAAGATGCATCACCAATGATAAGCTCAAATGGATGATCCTTTGTCCATTTCCTTTGTTGAGGTAGATTAGCTCTAGATGAAGAGGCCTCATTGTTGTTTTGATGAGTGACTGAGTTTTGATTGCTAGAAACTCCCCCTGAGTTTGTGAATCTATGATTTGAAAGAGAGGGATTTTCTGAAGTTGATCTTCTTTGACTCTCAGCTCCTTGTGATAAACTGACGGATGGTGAATTTTGAGTGCCGACGGATGAGGCTGATTGTCTCTCGATGGATGATGCAGATTGTCTATCGACGGATGAAGCATTTTGTACATCGACGGATGTTGAGTTAACAGCTTCATAAGTAGTAGATTTTTCTGCATTATCCTTTGGAATTGTCTCTTGATCACTTTCATCATCACTGTCATCACTGACCATCTCCACATTATCAAATTTGAGGCTCTCATGATAATCTCCATCTTGTAGCCCTTCAATCTTTTTGTCATCAAACATAACATGTATTGATTCCACAACAATGTTGGTTCTAAGATTGTAGACTCTATATGCTTTACCAACAACATATCCAACAAAAATTCCTTCATCTGCTTTAGCATCAAACTTTCCATTCTGATCAGTTTGATTCCTTAGGATATAACACTTGCAACCAAAGACATGAAGAAAATTTAGAGTTGGCTTCTTGTTCTTGAACAATTGATAGGGAGTCTTGTATTTTGCTTGATTGATCAGAGAAATATTCTGAGTGTAGCATGCAGTGTTTGCAGCTTCAGCCCAGAAATATGTTGGCAATTTGGATTCCTCAAGCATTGTTCTTGCAGCTTCAATGGGTGATCTATTCTTCCTTTCTACTACACCATTCTGCTGTGGAGTCCTTGCTGCTGAGAATTCATGCAGAATCCCATTTTCCTCATAAAATGCTCTCATGATGGAATTCTTGAACTCAGTTCCATTGTCACTCCTTATTCTCCTAACTTTGAAATCAGGATGATTATTGACTTGCCTTATGTGATTGATAATAATTTCACTAGCCTCATCTTTAGACTTTAAGAAATATATCCAAGAGAACTTTGAGAAATCATCCATAATTACTAGGCAAAATCTTTTCCTTGAGATGGACAACACATTGACTGGTCCAAATAAATCCATGTGTAGCAGTTGCAAAGGTTCTTCAATTGTTGAATCAAGTTTCTTCCTGAATGATGCTTTAACCTGCTTTCCCTTTTGACAGACATCACATAGTCCATCCTTAGAAAAATCCACTAGAGGAATGCCTCTTACCAGCTCTTTCTTTACTAGCTCATTCATGGTTTTGAAGTTTAAATGGGATAGCTTCTTGTGCCATAGCCAACTTTCATCTTGACTTGCTTTACTGAGAAGACAAGTTACAGATTCTGCTTTAGTTGAGTTGAAGTCAGCTAGGTACACATTTCCTTTTCTCACACCAGTGAGAACCACTTTGTTGCTCCTTCTATTTGTCACAACACAGGTTTCAGAAGTAAAGGTTACTGAGTTGCCTTTATCACAAAGCTGGCTGATACTCAACAGGTTGTGTTTGAGACCATCCACTAAGGCAACTTCCTCAATGATGACATTTTCCTTTGAAATCAAGCCATATCCCACAGTATAACCATTGTTGTCATCTCCAAAAGTGATACTTGGGCCAGCTCTCTCCTTGAACTCTATGAGCAGGGTAGAATCTCCAGTCATATGTCATGAACAACCACTATCCAAGTACCATAGATTCTTTCTATTTCCCTGCACACACCAAAATCAGATCAAGTTGATTTTGGTACCCAAGTTTCCTTGGGTCCTGCCTTGTTAGCTTTCTTTTTGTGTTTCTTAGGTTTGACCTTATTTGACTTAGGGATCTCAGATTCCTCCTTAATCAATTGAGTTGGACCTTTGAAACCATTCATTGCAGCAGAAATATCATGCACATTTTGGTTAACAGGAATTGGTATGCAATTAGTATACATGTTATTCCAATAGGGCATGCTAAATGGCATTTGTGGCATGTTAAATGCAGCATAATAAGGATTAGGTGCAAATGGCATGTTAGCAAGCTGTGCATTCATATTCTGTGTAGACATAACATTCATGGGCATAGAGTTTACAGGCATAGAAGGCATGGCATTCATGTTGGGAAAATAAGGTGTCACAGACATGGAAGTAGGCATGGCAGATTTGCAATTAACAGACAAGTGATTTACACTACCACACTTAACACATATTTTTCTAGGAGCAAATTTATCAGGTGTGTAGTTACTATGTTTGTTAATTCCCACTTTACCATTTCTATTCTTTTTCTTTTTAGCATCTGTTTTAACCTCTATTTCTCCAGCCTTTCACTCAACTGTTTGACTGTCATGTGACCAACATTAGCCTTCTTCTCCTTCTTCACTTGACTGGTTTCCCCTGGAACAAAATTCTTGGAAACAGATCCATACTTCTCATTCAGCTTAATTAATTTGGCTTTACTGATAGGCTTGCTCACAGTCGACGGATGAGAATTTTCATTAATCGACGGATAACTCTTTTTGTTATCCGACGGATGATTTTCATCATCCGTCGAGTCTGCATCAGTTAGCACTCCTTCAACCAAATTAGAATCCAGTTTTTCTTGGCTCTTACTCCAGGCTTCATCACAGAAAGACTCAATTCCTTGAACCTTAGCGATTTGAGCATGGACATCTCTAGATGATTTCCATGCCTTAATCACTTCTTGTTCACGATCGAGCTGCTTCTTTAAAATCTCTTCCTTTTTCAAGGACTCAGTTAATTCCTCCTTGGAAATCTTACACTCAATTTTTAATTTCTCAAATTCAATGAACTGAGACTCTAACACATTGTTTCTCTCACTCAAAAACAGGTTGTTTTCTTTAAGTTTAGCATTTTCTTTAGTGAGTGACTTAAGTGTAACACACAAATGATATAATTCAGTAGACATGTCATTTATTGCATCATTACACTCAGCTTTAGATAAATGTGCAAGGTTTGTAGCGATTACCTGATTGCTTGAGGACCTTGTCTCTGTTTCATCAGACTTGACCATAAGGGCTAGATTGACATAGCTGACATCTTCATCTTCATCCACACCATCTGCAGCCCAGTCATTTTCTTGTGTAATGAAAGCCCTTTCCTTTTGTTTGAGCAGCTCAAAGTATTTTTGCTTATAATCCACAGGCTCAAACATTTTCTTAATGGGATCTGACTTTCTACACTCATTAGCAAAGTGCCCTGCAAGCCACACTTGAAACATTTGAATTTAGACTTATCTACCATATTTCTATTTGGCTTGGCTGCACCAAACTTTTTCTTGAACTTGAGCTTGGCAAATCTTCTGGAAAGAAATTCTAGGTGTTCATCAATATCCTCCATGTCATCTTGGCTCAAAGGATCTTCATTTTCAGATACCAGCCCCTTTCCTTTGCCTTCACAGACCCTTGAAGTTGATTCAACATCTTCCATCTTCACTTCCTTCTCCTTCTCCAACTCAGCAACTAGTGTAATGGACCCTCCTTTCTTCTTTCCTCTCTCCATCCTCTCATCTTGCTCTATTTCAAGCTCATAAGTTTTCAGGATGCCATACAGTCTCTCTAAAGTAAATTCCTTATAATCTTGTGAATTTCTTAAGGAGACTGTCATTGGTTTCCATTCCTTTGGAAGAGACCTAAGGAATTTCAGATTGGAGTCTTTAGTCTGATAGATCCTTCCATGCAACTTTAGAGCATTTAGCAGTTTTTGAAACCTACTAAAAATATCAGTGAGAGACTCACTTTCTTCATTGTGAAAATGCTCATATTGCTGAATCAGTAGGTGCATCTTGTTTTCCCTGACTTGCTCAGTGCCATCACATATAACCTGTATAGTTTCCCAAACTTCCTTGGCAGTCTTGCAGTTGATGATGTTATCAAACATGTCACCATCAACTCCATTGAACAAAATGTTCATGGTTTTCTTGTCCTTCCTGACTTGTTCAATGTCAGAATCAGACCATTCATGCCTTGGCTTGGGAACTGATGGATCATTCCCAGAAGCAGCTCTCATTGGTACATGAGGGCCTCTCTCTATACAATCAACATATGCCTCATCTTGAGAAAGTAAATGAAGATGCATCTTTACCTTCCAGTGATGGTAATTATCTTTATCTAGAAAAGGAATCTTGACTCCAACATCCTTCTTGTTCATCTTGCTGTATTGTCTTGATCTTTAAACTCTTTGTAAGTTAAGAGCTTGCTCTGATACCAATTGTTAGTCCCTTAACAATAAAACAAGAATTTCAGAAGGGTGGTTGAATGGAATTCTTGAACCTTTTTCTTGAATAAAAATGTTCTACTTAAATATATAAATATAAGTGTTTTGATTAGCACAATGTGGAATAAAAGTTGAGTGAATCAAGAACACAAGTAATTAAAAACAAATGCTTTTAAAAACTTTCTGGTGGATTGAATGTTTCCACCAGAGATATATTTATAATATATCAAGAGGACTCTGTGTGCTAGAAAGCTCACAGCTGCTTACAAAATGAACAACTAAGAAAACTAGGAGAAATGCTAAAAATACAGCTTACAAAGATTTCTCTCTTCTTAGTTTTCTTCAGATTTTTCTCACTTCATTTTTTTTGTTTCTATTTGCTACTCCTTGATTTATATAACATCAAGGTTACACAGTAATAAGACGAAATGAAATAAGACAAAACAAAGTAAGACAAAGTTCATTAAGTCTAATACAGTGCTGCTTCATTGCTCTGTTCCAGTAGCAGTCAATGTTTCCACTTTAATACCGGAAATGGAAATGTTTCTTTTGTCCTTAAAACCCTGTCAATGGGCTCCCACATCTCTGTTGCATACCTTTGGCGCATATGACTGCAATGTCACTGTCGACTGATATTTGAATCCCTTATCCGTTGAGTACAATATTATCCGTCGACAGCTTTTTGATTATCCGTTGATAGCTACGTTGGACATCCGTTGATAGCTACATTTGTTATCCGTTGATAGCTACATTTGTTATCCGTTGATAGCTGTTTTAGTCATCCGTCGAAGCTTTGTTGATCATTCGTCGATAGCTCATTTGGCACTTGACTTCACTTCACTTATACAGAATTACAAGACATCACTTATGTACAATTAATCAACCTATTCTGTATATCTAGTTGAAACCAACAGACCTTGTAAACTATTACAGAATCTAGACAAAGCTGTATGCAGAAATGTGCTACAAGACTTACTATTACATAAGCTACTCACTCGATGGATAATAGAAAACATTATCCGTCGGGACTATATGGTGTTATCCGTCGGGACTAGTTTCCATATCCGTCGAGTGCTACATTATTTGCTAAACAAAATTAACTAAGGTGTTTTGTTGAACAAATCATCAAATCCACAACATATCCACAACAATGCCATTTGCACCAAATTCTTATTATGCTGCATTTAGTATGCCACAAATGCCATTTAGCATGCCTTACTGGAATAACGTGCTCACTAATAGCATGCCATTTCCTATTAACCAAAATATGTATGATAATTCTGGTATAATAAATGGTTTCAAAGGTCCAACTCAATTGACTAAGGATGAATCTGATATTCCTAAGTCAAATGAGATCAAACCTAAGAAACAGAAAAAGAAAGCTAACAAGGCAGGACCCAAGGAAACTTGGGCACCAAAATCAACTTGATTTGATTTTAATGTGTGCAGGGAAACAGAAGGAATCTATGGTACTTGGATAGTGGCTGTTCAAGACACATGACTGGTGATTCTACCCTGCTCACAGAGTTCAAGGAGAGAACTGGCCAAGTATTACTTTTGGAGATGATAGCAAGGGTTATACCGTGGGATATGGCTTGATTTCAAAAGACAATGTCATCATTGAGGAGGTTGCATTAGTGGATGGTCTTAAACACAATTTGTTGAGCATCGGCCAACTATGTGACAAAGGCAATTCAGTTACCTTCAATTCAGAATCCTGTGTTGTGACTAATAAAAGGAGCAACAAAGTGGTTCTCACTGGAGTGAGAAAAGGAAATATGTACCTAGCTGACTTCAACTCATCAAAAGTAGAATCTGTTACTTGTCTTCTCAGCAAAGCAAGTCAGGATGAAAGTTGGTTATGGCACAAGAAGCTATCCCATTTAAACTTCAAGACCATGAATGAGCTAGTAAAGAAAGAACTGGTTAGAGGCATCCCTCTAGTGGAGTTTTCTAAGGATGGATTGTGTGATGCCTGCCAAAAAGGGAAGCAGATTAAAACATCATTCAGGAAGAAACTTGATTTAACAATTGAAGAACCTTTGCAATTGCTGCACATGGATTTGTTTGGACCAGTCAATATGTTGTCCATCTCAAGGAAAAGATTTTGCCTAGTAGTTGTAGATGATTTCTCAAAGTTCTCTTGGACATATTTCCTAAAGTCTAAAGATGAGGCTAGTGAAATCATCATCAATCGCATAAGGCAAGTCAATAACCATCCTGATTTCAAAGTAAGAAGAATCAGGAGTGACAATGGAACTGAGTTCAAGAATTCTGTCATGAGAGCATTTTGTGAGGAAAATGGGATTCTACATGAGTTTTCAGCAGCAAGAACTCCACAACAGAATGGAGTAGTGGAAAGGAAGAACATGTCACTTATTGAAGCTGCCAGGACAATGCTTGAAGAATCTAAATTGCCAACATATTTCTGGGCTGAAGCTGTAAATACTGCATGCTACACTCAGAATATTTCCCTGGTTAATCAAGCAAAATGCCAGACTCCCTATCAATTGTTCAAGAACAAGAAGCCAACCCTAAATTTTCTTCATGTCTTTGGCTGCAAATGTTATATCTTGAGGAATCAAACTGATCAGAATGGGAAGTTTGATGCTAAAGCAGATGAAGGAATTTTTGTTGGATATGCTGTAGGTAAAGCATATAGAGTCTACAATCTAAGAACCAACATTGTTGTGGAATCAATACATGTTGTGTTTGATGATAAAAATATTGAAGGACTACAAGATGAAGATTACCATGAGAGCCTCAAATTTTACAATGTGGAGATGGTTAGTGATGACAGTGATGATGAAAGTGATCAAGAGACAATTTCAAAAGATAATGCAAAAAAATCTACTACCAATGAAGCTATTAACTCTACATCCGTCGAGTTACAAAATGCATCATCCGTCGGTAGACAATCTGTATCATCCATCGAGTGACAATCAGCCTCATCCGTCGGTACTCAAAATTCACCATCCGTCGGTTTGTCAAAAGGAGCTGAAAGTCAGAATAGATCAATCTCAGAAAATCCCTCTCTTTCAAATCATAGATTCACAAACTCAGGGGGAGTTTCTAACAATCAAAACTCAATCACACATCAAGACAACAATGAGGTCTCTTCATCCAGAGCTAATCTACCTCAACAAAGGAAATGGACAAAGGATCACCCCTTTGAGCTTATCATTGGTGATGTATCTTCTAGAGTTCAAACAAGGAGAGCAACTCAAGAAGAATGTCTATACAACAGCTTCCTCTCTAAGGAAGAACCAAAGAAGGTAGAAGAAGCTTTGTTGGATCCTGATTGGACTTTAGCTATGCGGGAGGAGCTAAACCAATTTGAAAGGAATAAAGTTTGGAAGCTGGTACCCAAGCCTAAGGGAAAGAAACCTATTGACACCAAATGAGTATTCAGAAATAAGATGGATGAAAATGGCATAGTAGTCAGGAACAAAGCTAGATTGGTTGCTAAGGGCTATTGTCAACAAGAAGGAATAGATTTTGATGAAACCTTTGCTCCTGTTGCAAGACTTGAAGCCATCAGAATTTTCTTAGCCTATGCAACCCATTCCAATTTCAAGGTCTATCAAATGGATGTCTGAAAGAGATGTGTCCTAAGTCCAATCATGTATGATGATTTAGGAATAACTTTTATGTAATCTGTTTTGATTTCATTGATATTAATAAAAGACTTGTTTTGGTTTTATTGCGGGCTTTATCTATTTAAGTATTTAAATAAGATATACCATAGTTTAGAGTAAAGATTTTTATGGATTATGATGGGATCATAATAATGAGACCTAAAAGATGATAACTCTAAACTTAAATATTTCCTGGTCGTAGGATTACTAACTTGTAATTAGTAATCTGCAAAAATTGGTACATACTATGCTTGCTTCATTACGAAGGATGTCTGTTCTCATAGACATTTGTGTGGTGACACTATAGCTAGTATGTAGGTGCTTATTATAGAATAAGTTCACTGAACATGACTCGCACCGCTGAACAACTGATGGAGTTCACTCACGTGTCAGCAGTTGTTCATATAGTGATAGTTGTACAAGTATCCTTAGACTTGAGGTCATCATAGTCATCTTGTGTACACTGAACTATGCTTTGGTTCAGTTCTTAGTCTCCAGGGACAATTATAAGGGCTTTTGTGGGTATAGGAATTTGTACACGAAGATAGTGTATGATCAATAAAGGATCTACCCCTTCCAGTGAAGGAAGAGAATGTTCAATGCTGATCCACTTATGCTAGTTCTGGAATCTCTGGCCAGAGTGAATGAAATTAGAAAGGAGTTTCTAATTTATATTAAATAGAACTAAGCATAGTGAATGGGAAAGCAAGTGATTAAATAAGATAGGCTTGATACAAGTTCCATGCCTTGTATTTAATCGTGACATTGCAGGGTAGAAGGAATTAATTGTACGGTAACTATTCACTGAATAGTTTCTTGGTATTCTAAGCAGTGAATTCGTATTATCCGGATAGTCGCGATATGCTGAGAAGTATCCCTCACGATTTAGAATAAATATGATTAATTAATTAATCATATTTAATGAATTAGAGAATTTATATAAATAATAATAAAATAGTTTTATTATTATTTATTTCTACTACCGGCTTAATATTGAACCTACAGGGTCACACCATAAAAGAGAATGATTTAATGGTGGAGGAATTAATTAATAATGGCCGATAATTATTTATTTATGAAATAAATAATTAATTGGAAAATTTAATAATTGATTAAATGAGATTTAATTGATTATAAATTAATTAACAAAACATTCTTAATATTATTAATTAAGAATTTAATTTTGGAAATTAAATCAAGTGAGAGAATTATTTTTCTAAAGTGTTTAGAAAAGGGATTAATGATTAAAAGGTGTTTTAATTATTAGTTAATTGGTTAATAAGAATAATCAATTAAAGGGTTAATAATAATAATATTTTATGGAAAATTTTCAGCTGAAAATTTTGCCTATAAATATACTATTATAAAACCTATTTTTTCCTCAACCCAAAGATTTACAAAAACCCTAATTCTCTCCACCTTCTCCTCCTTCATTATATCGTTTTTCTTGGTGAATACCGGTGGAGTGCTTCACACTTGAGGAGCAGCTGCTAAGGATCTCCGTTCATCGTTCTTGGATCGCTATTAAAGACCTCCATCTTTCCATTAACGTAAAGCTTTTTAAGGTAAACATACTGAACTACGAATTAAATATTATTTTTCGCATGGATCCTGCGGAGGGTTTCAGTTTTTTTTTAAGATTTAAATTTACGTTTTCGTTGCGTTTATGTGCTAAAAACCCTTCAATGTCAAGAGTGCATTTCTAAATGGAGATTTGGAGGAGGAAGTCTATGTCAGTTAGCCTCCTGGTTTTGAAGATCCAAATTTCCCAGATTATGTTTACTATCTTTTGAAAGCACTCTATGGATTGAAGCAAGCACCTAGAGCCTGGTATGACACTTTATCAAAGTTTCTCTTGGAAAATCACTTTACAAGAGGTATTGTAGATAAAACTTTATTCTTTAGAAATGTTAATGGCTCTAGCATACTTGTACAGATTTATGTAGATGATATTATTTTTGGCTCTACAGATGAGAAACTTTGCAAAAAGTTTGCCAAATTGATGCAAAGTAAGTATGAAATGAGCATGATGGGAGAACTAACTTACTTTCTTGGTTTTCAAGTTAAGCAAGTTAGTGATGGAATTTTCATTAGTCAAACTAAATATATTTATGATCTTTTAAAGAAGTTTGATCTAATGGATTGCACATCTGCAAAAACTCCCATGGCCACTGCAACTAAGCTTGAATTAAACACTACTGAAAAGTCTGTGGATATTTCAAGTTATAGGGGCATAGTTGGCTCACTTCTGTACTTAACAGCTAGTAGGCCAGATATAATGTTTGCTACATGTTTATGTGCTAGATTTCAGGCTGATCCTAGAGAATCTCACTTAATAGCTATTAAGAGAATTTTCAAATATCTCAAGGGAACACCAAAACTTGGAATTTGGTGCCCTAGAGATTCTGGTTTTGATCTAACTAGTTATTCAGATGTAGATTATGCAGGTTGTAGAATTGATAGAAAGAGTACAACAGGAACCTGTCAATTTCTAGGAAACAAGCTTGTGTCCTGGTTCAGTAAAAAGCAAAATTCAGTTTCTACCTCTACAGCTGAAGCTGAATATATTGCTATTGGCAGTTGCTGTGCACAAATTTTATGGATGAGAAATCAATTGCTAGACTATGGTTTGCAACTTGAAAGGATTCCCATTTTCTGTGATAACACAAGTGCAATTGCCATCACTGAAAATCCAGTACAACATTCAAGGACAAAACACATAGACATCAAGTACCACTTCATAAGGGAACATGTAATGAATGGTACTGTGGAACTACATTTTGTTCCAAGTGAGAAGCAACTTGCAGATGTTATTCCTAGTGGACTAACAATGAGATTTACAGAAGGGGGGTTGAATGTAAATCTCAAAACTTTTTCAAGTTTTGAGCAGTTTCAAAGGCAATGTGTTTAGATGGACAAGTGTGTGTGAATTGCTTTAAGCAGATGCAGACATATGTAAATTCAGAAACACAAATGTAAATAACACAAAGACTTAAAAACTTTTCTGGTGGATTTGTTATTCCACCAGAGATGGTATTTCAGAAAATCTGTGATTCAAAGAATTGATCACAGCTGCGTCCTAGTACAAACTAGATAATTTTCTCTCAAGGTTTTTCTAAACAGCTCTGGAAAATTCTTATCTAATTACTAGCTGCAACTTGGTTTATATATTACCAAGTTTTACAAGTGAAGACAAATATAAAGTACAATAATAAAAATAGTTCTCCACTTGTTTCTACTCAATTTTTATCCAGTACAATATAGAATTATCTGTTGACTTTCCATTTTGTACCAGAGTAAAAACGGCTGCTTTTTCTGCTGTTCCTGAAATAGGCTACCGCATTCCAGTTGTCTCTGTCAACCCATGTGCCTCTGTCAGCTTTGTTAACTGTCACTATCAACTGCTATGAGACTGAGCACCTGTTGAAGCTTTCATCCGTTGATGGCTTTATCCGTTGATGCTTTAGCAGTTGAAGCTTTATCTGTTGCTGTAATCATCCGTTGAAGGATGTTATCCGTTGAAGCTTTGGAGACATCCGTTGAAGCTTGGTTTCTCATCCGTTGAAGGCCTTTAAGTTATCAGTTGATACCACTTCATTTATACAAAATTACAAGGCATGAAGTATTTACAATTAGCCTTCCTATTTGTATATCCTCTAGTAGTCAACATGACTTATAATTTCCCACAACTTCTAAGAATAATAACATAAATACAGAGACTGAAATGTGCTACAAAACTAGACTTATTTCTAAGTAAAGCTACACCATCAACGGATAGCCAAGATGGTCTTATCCGTTGAGGCTACAAACACTAGATTTCTACTTAAGTGTTTTGTTTATCATATCATCAAACTAATGCACATATTTCCTAACAGCAGATATTTTTACCAAGCCACTGGATGAATCCACCTTTTCAAGGTTGGTAAGTGAGTTAGGTATGCTTAACTATTCTTAAATCTATATGAAATATTTTGCAAGCTGGGATGCAGCCAGAAATTTAATTGATTTTTCAGTCTTGAATGAAAATTTTGGCCAAGTCAAAATTTACATCTCGACGGATGATCCTTATCCATCGAGTTTGATCATCCGTCGATATAAAATTTGGAAATCAAATCAATTATTTTTTGAGAATATTTTATTTCTGGACGGATAACTGTTTATCCTCATCCGTCGAATTGTCTTAATCTTAGCCGTTAATTCCCTGAACATTATCCATCGAGTTTACTTACAGTCTGTAAGCATAACACGACGGATAATGGATGGAATTTTTACAGTTTATTTTTTAAACGGCTATTTTAGGCAATTTTCGTTGGTTACTTTATTTTACTTTATTATTTTTACCAGTTATCTTTAAGATAGTATAAAAACTTATTTTATTTCAATTACTTTTCTTTTATCATTCTCAAATCAACTGCTCAAATTCCCTTCTCTTTCAAAGCACTTACTCTCGTTCTTCAAGCTCTTATTCTCTAACAATGGCACCCGTTGTCAAGATTATGTCTCAAACTGGGTTTATTTATGAGAAGAACAATTTCACTGCACTGGTAAACAAGGGTATTCAACAATCTGGTGACTATCACAAGATGATGGACTTTGTGAAGAATTGCAAGCTTAGCTATGCCATGCTGGAATCACCTAACATTTTCTGTGAAGTTGTCGAAGAGATGTGGACCACTGCTAAATACAACTCAACAGATAAGACAATTACACTTATCATTAAAGGTAAAGAATTCTGTATCAATACTGATGTTATAAAAGCATGTTTCAAGATTCCTGATAACACTGTGACCTCACCACACACTTACACTAATATTATCAATATGCTTAATTCCATGAACTATGCTCTTTCTACTTCTAAGTTAAGTGACATTAGGAGAATGGGTCTTAGGAAAGAATGGAGTTTTATGTGTGATGTAGTGACAAAGGTCTTTTCAGGAAAAGTCAGTAATTTTGATTCAGTCAATATATCCATGCTTAACATGCTTTACATGCTAGTTACAGATAAATTCTATAATTTCAGTGACCTTATTTTGTTTGAGTTGGGCTATAAATTAGGAGAGTTAAACAAGAGGGGTAAAAATGTGTATTATGCTAGATTTTTCATGATGTTAGCTAACCACCTTTGTGAAGAGATTGTGCTTGAGAACCCTAGCAACAAAGTAGATTGTTGGGTTCAAGAGAGAAGGCTCATTGCAGATTTGAACAGGGCCAATCATCACAAGGATGTGTCATTGTTCTATTTTCCTGTAATGGGAGCACCTCAGGTAAGTGAGGTAAATTCATCTATCCCTACTACTACTCCAACCTCACTAATTTCTTTGAGTTCCAGTGTAGCTATGGCAACTGTGTCAATGACCAAACAGTTGCCTACCCAAGCTACCAAACCTACAAATATTTCAAAATCCAAATCAAAGAAAGCCCCTCTGGTATCTCTCAAAAGATGCCGGTTGCAAAATCTACCAAAACCAAAAAGGGGAGTGTGAAGGTGGGTAAGAAAGGTGAGGGAAGGGGTGAACATAAAAGAAACCCTAAGGATAAGGATGGAGAGTTGAGTGGTGTCCAGCCTAGCCACACTACAGTTTCCCAACAAACTGCAGTGCTTAAAAAGGATAAAAGCTCACTTTTAGCTGCATCCTCCCAAAAGGATATGGTTATTGAACAAAGCTCTCAACCAAGAGCACATGCCAAGAGGGTTAGGGACACAAGCTCACCCCAAACTTATTCCAGAAAGAAGAAATCTAAAACCCTTGGGGATGCATAGGGTATACACACTATGCAAACTGGTGCTAAAGACACAGTCACTGCACCTTCACAAATTCAGCTTGATGTGGCTCCAATAAATGTGGAGTCACAACCAAAATCTCTAGTAATAGAAGCACCTCACACACAAAATTCTCCCACAGATTCTCTGGATGTGGATATGATAAACACATCAATTCCTGATTCCCCTTCTTTTACTTTGTTGGGGAAGCCAAAATCTAGTGCAAGTGAGCATCATCTATTAGATGATTTGTTGGCTCACTTGACAATTCTTTCAGGAACTGTTGAATCATTTGTGCCCAAAATATCTTCAATCAGCACAGAATCCACAATAGTTTCCATTCCTAGTTCATTCATTTCTACTCTCTCGATGGATATTGCTCATCCATCGAGCAGTGATTATATCCCGACGGATAAGCTTAACAGCGGTCATCCGTTGGATAGCAAAACTACTCACCCGACGGATATCACTCATCCGTCGAGTATCTCTGCACCACCTCAAACTTCATTTATTTCAAGTGCGGAAGAATTAGTGGTTGTACAGTCACTATTAGGATTGAGAGAGAAGAGTGTTTTGAGTGAGAGTCTGGGTTGCTCCCAGGAAAAAGGAGAGGAAATGAGTGAAACTATGCAATCCAATCCATTTCTTCAGGATTGGCAAAAGAAAGTGAGAGGAGTCCCACCTTAGATGGTGAAGGTGAGGGTGTGAGGGTGGGGAGCCAGGGTGAGACCCTGATGCAACAAAAGAGAGAAAACGAGAGAAATGCAGGTACTGGAGCTATAAGGATGTATGTCATTGCTAGTGAGTCAATGAATGTCCAGGATGCAGACATGGAGGGAATATCTCAGCAACCTAAGGCTGTTATAGATTCCACCTCCCTTGATGCTGAGGCATTTACTTACCCTGTTCCAGCTTATCAACTTCTAGCTGTACAGGGCAATGTCAATGCAGAAAAGATGCTCAATCTGGTGCATACCACTCAGTCTATGCTAAGAGATAAGGATGTCATCACAGCTTTACCTTCTACAGTTGGTGATGTGGACTATGAGACTTGTGGTTTAGCTGATTTCTTTGGTGATGAAAGTGGGGATAGTGGAGATGAAGCAATCGACATAGGGGGAGAAGTAGGTTCAAGTTCAAGATCAGGTCTGCCATCATGGGTATTTTTAAAGCACTGTGATGAGCACTACTTCAAAACTACCCTGATTCAATTAATCAATCAGACACATAATGCTCTTCAAACCACTACAAATTCCAGCACCAAGAAGCTCCTTCAAGCACATCTAGCCTCTCTGCAACTTCAATAAATTCGAGGCCTCCAACATGCTAGAGATGTTAACACCATCAAGGGTGATATCGAGGAGATGAAAAAGGCCATTTCAGACAAAATGGACTCTAAGATTCCAGACACTACCATGCTTGACATCAAGAAGCAATTAAGGAAAAATTCTAATCTTGCAACAAAGATAGATGCTTTGGATACAAGAATGTCAGCTATGGAAGCATCTTTAACAGCTATTCATCTTCATCAAGCCCAACATACAGATTTACTTCAAAAATTGGTGGCTGCTCAAACCCCCTCCTCACTTCAACTTGATGATAACAAAAAGGGGGAGAAAGGATCAAGTGAGGGGGAGAGGCTTCAAATTCAAATTAGCAAGGTAATTGTGCCCTCAATTACTATCTCAAAGCCACCAGTTATAGACAGTATAGATCTGATCAAAGCAGCAACAGCTAACATAAGAGCAGCTGAAAAGAAGCAGTTGAGTCCACTCAACTGGGGGAAAATTGATGAGGATATTCAAAAGAAGTTTGCCCTAGCAAAGGAGCCAGAAAAATCAGCCATTCATCACTTTCAAGTCAGGCAAATTTCAGCGAATGATATGAGTATGAACTATCTGGAAATAGGCTAAACATCCTGCATCAAATCTCCAAAGGCTGAAATAATTCTGAAACCAAGGGTGAATTACTCAAAATCATCATTGAAGAACCCCTTTGATACTGTGTATAAGATACCTAAGCCTGATGAAAAGAAGCTTCTGTCAAGGTCAATTGCTTTCTATAAAGATCCAGCTGAGTCAGTTTTAAAAAGGAGAATTGCTAAAGATTTCAGGAATGGGAAAGAAATTTGTGTGGTGGCTGGACATCCTCAATTTGCTCAAGCAAAGAAAGAAGAAAATGCTAGATTGAAGCAGAAAAAGAAGCAAGCTGCTCTAGATGCTAAGAAGATTAAACAAAAGAAAGAGCAAATTGCTATCTTGGCCAAACGAAAATCTACTCAACAAATCTCTACTCAACTATCTGAAATCACTGAATCTAAAGATCCAAAGGAGCAAGTTGAACCACAACAGAAGAAATCTCAAAGATACAAGGAATTGGCTAAAAGAACCAAAAGGAAATTGAACTTTGTTGATAAGGAATTGGAGGATCAGTTTCCCAAGGAATCTACTTCAACTAAACTCAAGCATCAAAACCCATTGTGGTATTTGAAGATATCAAGGTGGTGGATCCTTACAGGAACATCCATGGTAAACCAATTGTGCCTAAGGATGAACCAATAGACTGGGAAAGTCTACCAATTCCTGACTTTAATTTACCAATCCTTAGCAAGCCAAAAAGAACAAAGTCAAGAGCAGTCAAGAAAGTGAAGTTGTCACCTCTTAAATCCAAATCAGTAGTCAAGGCTCAATCTAAAGTCAATAGAGGAGATTATATGTACTTGTGTGACATCAAAGAATTTTCTGATCTAAATATCTATCTAGATGAACTAGATGAAGTTAGAGGAATTGATGCATACAGAAACCTACCTGAAAGGTTAGTGTTCAAGTACAAAGGAGGAAAGGAGATTCAATGGCCACTTCACAGGATCCTTCAAGAAAGCCAAGCTGTACTGATAAAAGTTTATTCATCTTTCAAGAAGAACTTTGGGTATAATGTAACTGCAAGGAGATTGGTTCTAAAGAAGATTGAAGAAATGAGGAGTATTAGAGCCAAAGATGCACTCCCCAAAACTCTATCTATTCCTTACACAGGGAGTAGAGTGCATCTAAGGCCCTAATGGCTGATGGAATTCATGGATGACAAATGAGTTAGAAGATTTTTCAGATTAGAAGACCAATTGAGCATCTCTAGCAATGAGACTCTTTTGGAAATGCAAGAAATGCTAAATCTCTCAGAATCTGATGAACTGGAATTCCACAGGCAGCTCCAAAATCAGATAGAAGAAAACAACAGAAAGCTTAGAAAGAGATCCAAATCTTCAAGGAAATAGATTAATTGCTCAGGCTAGAGGAACACCTTGAAAATGACTGTGAGCAAAACTTTATTTGAAGCACGTTTAAGTATTATCTACTTTCCTTTTAAAGTTGTATTTTTAGGGTGTTTTGTTATCATCAAGTATCTCTTAATTTATGCCTACAATTCTAGTAGACATAAATTGGGGGAGATTGTTGTGTATATGTTGTGAACTTGATGATTTCATTAATAAAACACCTTGGTAGATTTTACTCAATAAAATGTAGCACTCGACGGATAAGGATTATAGTCCCGACGGATAATTCTATATAGTCCCAACGGATGATAACTTATTATCCATCGAGTGAGTAGCTTATGTAACAATAAGTCTGTAGCACATTTCTGCATACACCTTTGTATAGATTCTGTAGTAGCATACAAGTCATGTTGACTTTGAAAGAGATATGTCCAAAGTCCAATCATGATGAGGATTTAGGAATAACTTTTATGTAATCTGTTTTGATTTCATTGATATTAATAAAAGACTTGTTTTGTTTTTATTGCGGGCTCTATCTATTTAAATGTTTAAATAATATATACCACAGTTTAGAGTAAAGCTTTTTATGGATTGTGATGAGATCATAATAATGAGATCTAAAAGATGATGACTCTAAACTTAAATAGTTCCTGGTCGTAGGATTACTAACTGGTAATTAATAATCCGCAAAGATCGGTACATACTATGCTTGCTTCATTATGAAGGATGTCTGTTCTCATAGACATTTATGTGGTGACACTATAGCTAGTATGTAGGTGCTTATTATAGAATAAGTTTACTGAACATGACTCACACAGCTGAACAACTGATGGAGTTCAATCACGTGTCAGCAGTTGTTCACATAGTGATAGTTGTACAAGTATCCTTAGACTTGAGGTCATCATAGTCATCTTGTGTACACTGAACTATGTTTTGGTTTAGTTCTTAGTCTCAAGGGACAATTATAAGGGCTCTACTGGGTATAGGAATTTGTACACGAAGATAGTGTATGATCAATAAAGGATCTACCCCTTCCAGTGAAGGAAGAGAATGTTCAATGCTGATCCACTTATGTTAGTTCAGGAATCTCTGGCCAGAGTGAATGAAATTAGAAAGGAGTTTCTAATTTACATTAAATAGAACTAAGCATAGTGAATGGGAAAGCAAGTGATTAAATAAGATAGGCTTGACACAAGTTCCATGCCTTGTATTTAATCGTGACATTGCAGGGTAGAAGGAATTAATTATACGATAACTACTCACTGAATAGGTTCTTGGTATTCTGAGCAGTGAATTCGTATTATCCAGATAGTCGCGATATGCTGAGAAGTATCCCTCACGATGTAGAATAAATATGATTAATTAATTAATCATATTTAATGAATTAGAGAATTTATATAAATAATGATAAAATAGTTTTATTATTATTTATTTCTACTACCGGCTTAATATTGAACCTACAGGGTCACACCATAAAAGATAATGATTTAATGGTGGAGAAATTAATTAATAATGGCTGATAATTATTTATTTATGAAATAAATAATTAATTGGCAAATTTAATAATTGATTAAATGAGATTTAATTGATTATAAATTAATTAAGAAAAAGTTCTTAATATAATAAATTAAGAATTTAATTTTTGGAAATTAAATCAAGTGAGAAAATTATTTCTAAAGTGTTTAGAAAAATGATTAATAATTAAAAGGTGTTTTAATTATTAGTGAGAATAATAAAGGGTTAATAATAATAATATTTTATGGGAAAATTTTCAGCTGAAACTTTTGCCTATAAATATACTATAAACCCTAATTTTGCCTCAACCAAAAAGATTTAAAAAACCCCTAATTCTCTCCACATTCTCCTCCTTCATTACATCGTTTTCTTGGTGGATACCGGTGGAGTGCTTCACACTTGAGGAGCAACTGCTAAGGATCTCCGTTCATCGTTCTTAGATCGTTATTAAAGACCTCCATCTTTCCATTAACGTAAAGCTTCTTAAGGTAAACATACTGAACTACGAATTAAATATTATTTTTCGCATGGATCCTGCGGAGGGTTTCGTTTTTTTTTTAAGATTTAAATTTACGTTTTCATTGCGTTTATGTGCTAAAAACCCTTCAATGGCATCAGAGCTACTTGTGAAAAGTTTTTAATTTGTTTATGTGTTTAACTGTTTTCGATATATGAGCATGTACGTGATTCGCCATGATTTGATGTTGATATAATATGCTTATATATGTATGGTTTTGAATATATGATATTCATGTGAGTTGTATAATCATAAGATGATTATGTAATCTGTATATATACTGATATATACATGATTTATGTTTTTTCTAATTATGAGAATCATATTAGATACGAATTCTGAATTGGCTGTTGCAGATTTGCTGAAATTTGGGTCTGGTGTCCGATTTACGCAAACGAATACCCTATTCCATAGGTAAACGAGCGTCTGAACAAAACTGATAGCTAAAGCTATCAACGACTCGTCTGTAAGACGTTTGACGTCGTTTACTGCCCATAAACAGTGATTCTTTTTTTTCTGATTTGATTCTGATTTTTCTGATTTTTATCATATTTTTTTATGATTAGATCATGGATAATATGATATGTTAAGATCAGGTTATGTGTTTTAACATGATTTTATGTGTTGTATGAGCATGGTGGATGGTTATGGCCTTTCGACCTTAGTGTAATGGTTTTGGTTTTGGTTTTAAATACGACTTGCATGTCGTCAATCTTTGTAATCATAAATCTCGAATGTAACTCGAGTTATTCTTGTAAGTTCATTAGATTAGTTTTACTTTCAATCATGTAATATAATTGAAGACTCAAGAAGGCTATCCAATGGAGGTGAAACAAAGAAGAAGACGAGGCATACACGAAGTCTAAACAAAGAAGAAGACTTATGTAATAAGTAGTTGTATTTATTTCCATCACCATATTAGATTGACCTTGATCATTATCATGAGCTTGATAAAGATCACATAGGATGAGGCCATAACCAAACACATTTACTTTATTGCGCTTTACATTTACCTGTTTATTTAATTTTATATATGAGATATATGTCTATGTTTACCATGCGATGATAGATTTAGGTGAACTTAAATCAACATAAGGCGTTTGTTAAACAATCTAGTATAGTGAAATTGTTTCATGACCTTAATATAAATATTATGAATACGATCATGAGATTCTTGTGTTTATGAAACACGTAATTGAATATGAATTTTCAATATTGAGAGAAAGGATGATTCTGTCAACAACAGATTTCTATATGTAAGAAAGGGTTATTAAGTGACGCCTCTTGACAATGCTCCACCCGATCTGGGAATCATCTGATTATCGATTATTGATTTGAAATATTTAATTTAAAAGGAAGAATCTCTTTATAATATGATTATGATTGTAACGTAATATAATCCCTCTAAAATTAAATAATATCAAGTAGTAATTGGTCAATGACACAACGGGCTTGTGTCGGTCATAGCCTTCCAACATGGTAGAAAGTGGTTCTTATTTTTAAATCATTGTCGTTTCGTGCTACAGTCGAGGGCTTTGATTTCGAAATAAGAAATACTTGTCTATTACATAGAGA
Source organism: Apium graveolens (assembly GCF_009905375.1). Lineage (NCBI taxonomy): Eukaryota > Viridiplantae > Streptophyta > Magnoliopsida > Apiales > Apiaceae > Apium > Apium graveolens. Next base: position 266,675,183 of record NC_133654.1, on the reverse strand, counting down.
TGTGTACATTGAATTAGAATCTAAAGGTCGGTATGTGCTACAGCCGTGGGCCGTTGGAGACTGATTCAATTGTATGAAATGTTGGGTTAGACTTGACTTAGAATATTGAGTTTGTCGTGCCACAGCCGTGACTCAATTATTCAAGAGGCTAAAGTTATATTAGGGAATAACATACGATGTAATTGACAAGAGTTGTCTGCCTATTGAACATCACATGACGTTTCGTGCTATAGTCGAGGTTGTGTGATGGAATGTAGGATCCCTATTCCCACTAGCATTATAAATGCTTAATTTTCACTTAGGGGGTTGAATAAATTAGATAAACTAGTGGGAGAAACTTATGAATAAAGACCCGATTCATATAGTGTTTTGAAATGAAATTGAATATTTGCTAAGTGTTGTTATGTGTTTATCATTTACAGATTTACTATATTCGTCATGTCTTCTGCACTATCACTCCGGAGCATACTAGATGCTCACAAGTTGACTGGTCCTAATTTAGCTGTTTGTTTTCACTGTAACAAGTTGGGGCACTGGAAGAGAAACTGCAAGGTTTACCTTGCAGAATTGAAGAAGAAGAAGGGTAGTGAGACTACCGCTTCTGATTCAGGCATGTTCATGATCGAAGTTAATATGTCACTAGGTCAAATTTCTACTTGGGTATTAGATACCGCCTGTGGTTCTCATATTTGCAATTCGTTTCAAGGACTAAAGGGAAGTAGGACTCTTGAAAAAGATGAGGTGATTCTACGTATGGGCAATGGAGCAAGGGTTGCGGCCATATCTGTAGGATCATTTAGTCTACATATGCCTACGGGCAAGACTATTATTTTGAATAATTGTTATTACGTTCCCTCTGTTGTGAGGAATATTGTTTCTATTCCTATGTTGGATTTGGATGGTTTTTCATTTATTATTAAGAATAATGAATGTTCTATCCTTAGAGATAATGTTCTTTATGGACGTGGTATTTTAAATAATGGTCTGTATGTATATGACATAGAGCATGATTTACTTCAGATTGAACAAACTAATAAAAGAAAACGAGATGATGAAAATCTGACCTATTTATGGCACTGTAGGCTAGGTCATATTAGTGAAAATAGACTGCGGACATTGCATAAGGAAGGGTTACTTGACCCCTTTGATTTTGAATCATATCCTACATGCGAGTCTTGTCTATTGGGTAAAATGACCAAATTTCCATTTAGTGGACATTGAGAGAGGGCTGCAGATTTGCTAGGATTAGTACACACAGATGTATGTGGACCAATGTCTACGCAAGCCATGAGTGGATTTTCGTACTTCATTACTTTCATAGATGATAGATCTAGATTCGGATATGTGTATTTGATGAAACACAAGTCTGAAGCCTTTGAAAAGTTCAAAGAATATAAACATGAAGTGGAGAAACAAACCAAAGATAGTATTATAACTCTTCGATCAGATCGAGGTGGTGAATACTTGAATGGAGAGTTTCTAGATTATCACAAAGAAAATGGTATAGTCTCCCAGTGGACTCCTCCATATACTCCACAGTTAAATGGGGTATCTGAAAGGAGAAATCGAACTTTGTTAGACATGGTTCGGTCCATGATGAGCTATGCGAATCTTCCAGTATTCCTATAGGGTTATGCATTGGAAACCTCAACATATTTACTGAATAAGGTGCCTTCCAAATCTGTTCCTCAAACACCATATGAGATATGGAAAGAAAGGAAACTGAGTCTTAAACACGTTAAGATTTGGGGATGTCCAACTTATGTCAAGAAAGTTGGCCCAGATAAGTTGGAATCTCGATCCGTAAAATGTAATTTTGTGGGATATCCTAAAGAGACTTTGGGGTATTACTTTTACACCGATCATCGGGTGTTTGTCTCCAGACATGCTACCTTCTTGGAAAAGGAGTTTACCCTTGAAGGAAACAGTGGGAGAAAAATTGAACTTGATGAAGTTCAAGAAGCACAAACTACTACGGATCAAGTGGAAACACATGTTCAGACTGAACAACCTTCTGTGGAACAGCCCATTCGTAGGACAGGGAGAGTGTCTTGCCAACCTGAGAGGTATTATGGCCTTGTCATTGAGAATGGCATTGAGTTTTCAATCATTGATGATGACGACCCTGTGACCTACAATGAGGCTATGAGTAGTGTTGACTCAGAGAAATGGCATAGTGCCATGAAATCCGAAATGGAATCTATGTATACCAACCAAGTATGGACTCTGGTTGAGGCGCCTGAAGGTGTTAAGCCTATTGGGTGCAAGTGGGTATACAAAAGAAAGATTGGAGCAGATGGCCAAGTGGAGACCTATAAGGCCAGGCTCGTGGCAAAAGGATTCAAACAAAGGCAAGGGATTGACTTTGATGAAACTTTTTCGCTTGTAGCCCTGTTAAAATCAATTCGGAATTTGCTTGTGATTGTTGCTTACTACGACTATGAGATCTGGCAAATGGACGTGAAAACGGCCTTCCTCAATGGGGAACTTGAGGAGGAAGTGTATATGACACAGCCAGAGGGTTTTCTTTCCAAGGGAAATGAACACCTAGTGTGTAAGCTGCTGCGAACCATATATGGTTTAAGGCAAGCTTCTCGTAGATGGAACATCCGTTTTGATGAGACAATCAAAGAGTTTGGTTTTATCAAAAACATAGATGAACCATGTGTCTACAAGAAGGTTAGTGGGAGCGCGGTAACATTTCTTGTATTGTATGTGGATGACATACTTCTTATAGGAAATGATATACCGATGCTACAATCAGTCAAAGTATGGCTATCAAAGAACTTCACCATGAAGGACTTGGGAGAAGCATCATATATTCTCGGTATGAAGATCTATAAAGATATATCTAGAAGAATGATAGGTCTTACCCAAGGTACATACATCCAGAAAGTTCTTAAAAGGTTTAGCATGGAAAACTCCAAAAGAGGTCTCATACCGATGAGCCATGGAGTGTCCCTTTCCGAAAAAAATGTCTCCTAAGACACCTGAGGAAAGAGAGCGTATGAGTAAGATTCCTTATGCTTCAGCAATAGGATCTATCATGTACGCGATGTTGTGTACAAGGCCTGATGTTGCTTATTCAATTAGTGTGACGAGCATATATCAGTCCAATCTAGGTGAAGACCACTGGAAAGCAGTGAAAAACATCTTTAAGTACTTGCGAAGGACTCAGGACATTTTTCTTGTTTTTGTGGTGAATCTGAGTTGAAAATAGAGGGTTATACTGACTCTAGTTTGCAATCAGAAAGTGATAGAAAATCCATGTCAGGGTACGTGTTTACTCTGAATGGTGGTGCGATTAGTTGGAAGAGTTCCAAACAGTCTACAACGGCTGACTCCACAGCAGAAATAGAATATATAGCTGCAAGTGAGGCTGCAAAAGAAGCCGTTTTGATGAGGAAATTTGTTTCTGAGTTGGGAGTTGTTCCTAGCGTTGAAGAGCCTATTGTGTTGTATTGTGATAACAACGCAGCAATAACACAAGCCAAGGAACCTAGGTCTCATAGAAATTCCAAACATGTCCTGCGGCGCTTTCATCTAATTAGGGAGATTGTTGAAAGAGGAGATGTCAACGTCGAGAGAGTTAACACACATAACAACGTAGCAGACCCACTCACAAAGCCACTTTCTCAGAGTCACTTTGATCATCATAAAGACAAGATGAGTATTAGATACCAGAGTGATTGGCTTTAGTACAAGTGGGAGATTGAAAGAGATATGTCCTAAGTCCAATCATGTATGAGGATTTAGGAATAACTTTTATATAATCTGTTTTGATTTCATTGATATTAATAAAAGACTTGTTTTGTTTTTATTGCGGGCTCTATCTATTTAAATGTTTAAATAAGATATACCACAGTTTAGAGTAAAGCTTTTTATGGATTATGATGAGATCATAATAATGAGACTTAAAAGATGATAACTCTAAACTTAAATAGTTCCTGGTCGTAGGATTACTAACTGGTAATTAATAATCCGTAAAGATCGGTACATACTATGCTTACTTCATTATGAAGGATGTCTGTTCTCATAGACATTTGTGTGGTGACACTATAGCTAGTATGTAGGTGCTTATTATAGAATAAGTTTACTGAACATGACTCATACAGCTGAACAACTGATGGAGTTCACTCACGTGTCAGCAGTTGTTCATATAATGATAGTTGTACAAGTATCCTCAGACTTGAGGTCATCATAGTCATCTTGTGTACACTGAACTATGCTTTGGTTTAGTTCTTAGTCTCAAGGGACAATTATAAGGGCTCTACTGGGTATAGGAATTTGTACACGAAGATAGTGTATGATCAATAAAGGATCTACCCCTTCCAGTGAAGGAAGAGAATGTTCAATGCTGATCCACTTATGTTAGTTCAGGAATCTCTGGCCAGAGTGAATGAAATTAGAAATGAGTTTCTAATTTACATTAAATAGAACTAAGCATAGTGAATGGGAAAACAAGTGATTAAATAAGATAGGCTTGACACAAGTTCCATGCCTTGTATTTAATCGTGACATTGCAGGGTAGAAGGAATTAATTGTACGATAACTACTCACTGAATAGGTTCTTGGTATTCTAAGCAGTGAATTCGTATTATCCAGATAGTCGCGATATGCTGAGAAGTATCCCTCACGATGTAGAATAAATATGATTAATTAATTAATCATATTTAATGAATTAGAGAATTTATATAAATAATGATAAAATAGTTTTATTATTATTTATTTCTACTACCGGCTTAATATTGAACCTACAGAGTCACACCATAAAAGAGAATGATTTAATGGTGGAGAAATTAATTAATAATGGCTGATAATTATTTATTTATGAAATAAATAATTAATTGGCAAATTTAATAATTGATTAAATGAGATTTAATTAATTATAAATTAATTAAGAAAAAGTTCTTAATATTATTAATTAAGAATTTAATTTTTGGAAATTAAATCAAGTGAGAGAATTATTTCTAAAGTGTTTAGAAAAATGATTAATAATTAAAAGGTGTTTTAATTATTAGTGAGAATAATAAAGGGTTAATAATAATAATATTTTATGGGAAAATTTCCAGCTGAAAATTTTGCCTATAAATATACTATTATAAACCCTAATTTTGCCTCAACCAAAAAGATTTAAAAAACCCTAATTTTCTCCACCTCCTCCTCCTTCATTACATCGTTTTCTTGGTGGATACCGGTGGAGTGCTTCACACTTGAGGAGCAGCTGCTAAGGATCTCCGTTCATCGTTCTTGGATCGCTATTAAAGACCTCCATCTTTCCATTAACGTAAAGCTTCTTAAGGTAAACATACTGAACTACGAATTAAATATTATTTTTCGCATGGATCCTGCGGAGGGTTTCGTTTTTTTTAAGATTTAAATTTACGTTTTCGTTGCGTTTATGTGCTAAAAACCCTTCAGACCTTAACTAGATATGCAGAATAGGTTGATTAGTTGTACATAGATGATGTCTTGTAATTTTGCATAAATGAAATGAAGTCAAGTGCCAAATAGCTATCAACGGATGATTAAAAGAGCTTTGACGGATGACTAAACAGCTATTAACGGATATCCAATATAGCTGTCAACGGATGATCAAACAGCTATCGACGGATGTTCCACAAAGCTATCGACGGATGATCATGCACTCAACGGATAAAGAATTCAAAAATCAGTCGACAGTGACAACACAGTCACATGCGTCAAGTGTATGCAAATGAAATATGGTAGCCTATTTATCCAGATTTTTGAGAACAAAGAAGCATTGCCATTCCCATGCTATTACAAAGATATTCAAAGATGTTGGAATAGAGTGATGTTCAAGCATTGTAATAGACTAAATAATTTTGTTTTATTATCTTGTCTTATTGCTTTGTAATTTTGGTGATATATAAACCAAGAAGCAGCAAATAAAATAACAACTAAGGAACTGAGCAACTAAAAATAGAGAGAAACATTTGTAAGCTGTATTCTTAGCATTTCTCTCATTCTAAGTTGTTATCATTTTGTAAGCAGCTGTGAGCATTTTGTACACAAAGTTCTCTCGATATATATTATATATCTTTGGTGGAATCATTCAAATCCACCAGAAAGTTTTTAAAGACTCTTGTTTTTAATTACTTGTGTTTTGATTCATCTTAATTGAATATTCCGCATTCTGCCAATCAATTCACACTATATATAATTGAGTTAGAATAATTTTTATTCAAGAAAAAGTTTCAAGAATTCCATTCAACCCCCCTTCTGTAATTCTTGTTACATTGTTAAGGGACTAACAACAATTTGCTAATATGTCATTTGCACCTAATCCTTACTATGTTGCATTTAGTATGCCTCAAATGCCATTTATCATGCCTTACTGGAATAACAAGTTTTCTCAAAGCATGGCTTTTCCCGTCAATCAAAATATGCATAATAATTCTGTATCAATGAATGGTTTCAAGGGTTCAACTCAAATGACCAAGGATGAATCTGAGATTCCTAAGTCAAATGAAGGCAAGCCTAAGAAACCTAAGAAAAAGGCTAACAATGCAGGACCCAAGGAAACTTGGGTACCAAAATCAACTTGATTTGGTTTTGATGTGTGAAGGGAAACATAAAGAATCTTTGGTATCTGGATAGTGGTTGCTCAAGGCACATGACTGAAGATTCTACCCTGCTCACTGGCTTTAAGGAAAGAGCTGGCCCAAGTATTACTTTTGGAGATCACAGCAAAGGTTATACTGTGGGATATGGATTGATTTCAAAAGATAATGTCATCATTGAGGAAGTTGCCCTAGTGGATGGTCTCAAGCACAATTTGTTGAGCATCAGCCAGCTTTGTGATAGGGGCAACTCACTAACTTTTGATTCAGATGCCTGTGTTGTGACAAACAAGAAAAGCAATGAAGTGGTTCTCACTGGTGTGAGAAAAGGGAATGTGTATCTAGCTGACTTCAACTCAACAAATGCAGAATCTGTCAGTTGTCTCTTCAGCAAAGCAAGTCAAGATGAAAGTTGGCTATGGCACAAGAAGCTGTCCCATCTAAACTTCAAGACCATGAATGAGCTAGTTAAGAAAGATTTGGTAAGAGGCATTCCTCAGGTGGAGTTTTCAAAGGATGGATTGTGTGATGCCTACCAGAAAGGAAAGTAGATTAAAGCATCATTCAGAAAGAAGCTTGAATCATCTATTGGAGAACCTTTACAGTTACTTTACATGGACTTATTTGGACCAGTCAATGTGTTGTCCATCTCAAAGAAGAGATATTGCCTAGTAATTATGGATGATTTTTCAAAGTTCTCTTGGAAATATTTTATGAAATCCAAAGATGAGGCTAGTGAATTCATCACCAATCACATAAGGCAAGTTAACAATCATTCTGACCTCAAGGTAAGAAGAATCAAGAGTGACAATGGAACTGAGTTCAAGAATTCTGTGATGAGAGTATTTTGTGAAGAGAATGTAATCATGCATGAATTTTCTACAGCAAGGACTTCACAACAAAATGGTGTGGCGGAAAGAAAGAATAGGTCACTCATTGAAGCTACAAGGATAATGCTTGAAGAATCAAGGCTGCCAACTTACTTTTGGGCAGAGGCTGTGAACACATCATGTTATACTCAGAATATCTCCTTGATCAGTCAAGCAAAAGGCATGACTCCATATCAGATATTCAAGAATATGAAGCCAACACTAAATTTTCTTCATGTCTTTGGATGCAAATGCTATAATCTAAGGAATCAAACTGAACAACGTGGGAAGTTTAATGCCAAAGCAGATGAAGAAATTTTTGTTGGATATGTTGTTGGTACATGTTAGATATATTTGTGATGTCATATCTAATGATGATTTGTGTTTAGTTTACAGATCTTAACTAATAGGACAAATCGGTACTTAACTAGAAATCAGTACTTATACTGGAGTCAGAACTTAAGATATCAGGACTTAAGTTATTAGAAATTAAGATATCAGAAGATATTTATCAGGAGATAATATCAGAACTTAAGGAGACTTTCAGATAAGGAAGGCGGCTGATTGAAAGGAAAGAAGATCAAGAAAAATACAAGAAGAGATATACATGGAGAAGAATTCTATGAAGAATAGAATACTTGGAAGAAAAGATAACTGATTGATATATATTAGGAAGCAGAATTATATTCGATATCAATTAGAAATTATCTTGTAACTGTGTAGTATATAAACACAGACAAAGGGTTTACACTATATGTGTTATCATTATTGAGATACATTATTCAATATAACCCTAGCAGCTCTCGTGATAACTTGTTCATCACTGAGAGAGGACAGTTCCATTGTAACAGAGTTTATTATATTGAATAAATCTGTGTTCTGTTACTTGTGTTCTTAATTCGATTTGATTGTAGTAAACACTGTATTCAACCCCCTTCTACAGTGTGTGTGACCTAACAAGTGGTATCAGAGCAGATCTGTTAACACATAGATAGTAAAGATCCAAAACAATCATGTCTGAAGAAACAGAAACTCCAACCAAGTTCGCTAAAACTGAAGAAACTCCAAAAACTCAAATCCACAGTCGATATGAGACTATTAGGGTTCCCATACTGAGACCTTCTGAGTACCCCATATGGAAAGTGAATATGGCTATGTTTCTGGAAGCTACAGATCCAGAATACCTTGACAGAATTTATGAAGGACCACATAAGCCAACAAAACTCTCTGTTGTAATTGCAGGTGAGCCAACAAAGTCTGTACCAAAGGAGAAAAGTGATTACAATGCTGAAGATATCTCATCTATTGCCAAAGATGCAAAGATAAGACACTTGCTGCATAGTGCCATTGATAATGTCATGTCAAACATGGTAATTCAATGCAAGACTACAAAGGAGATATGGGATGCTTTGGAAACAAGGTGTCAGGGAACTGATGTAATCAAGAAGAACATGAAGACTATACTCACTCAAGAGTATGAGCACTTTGACTCAAAGCCTGATGAGTCATTAACTGGTTTATATGACAGATTTGTCAAACTCTTGACTGATTTGTCACTAGTGGACAAGGAATATGATCTTGAAGATTCAAATCTTAAATTCCTGTTAGCTCTTCCTGAAAGTTGGGATTTGAAGGCCACCACTATAAGAGACAACTATGCTCCTGATGAAACAACTCTTGATGAAATTTATGGGATGCTCAAGACTCATGAACTTGAGATGAAACAAAGAAGTAAGAGGCATGGGAGAAAGTCAAGGACAGTTGCTTTTAAGGCTGAGGAGGAAATCCCCAAAGTAGCTGCCTCAAGGAAAGGCAAGGGAAAAGCTCTCATCACAAAGTCTGATACTGAGTCATCAAGTTCTGATAGTGATGATGACTCAGAAACTAAAAGTTTATCTGAGATGGACCCTGATGAAGAGATGATGAAGCTGTGTGCTCTTATGGTGAAAGGTATCACAAAGATAGCATACAGGAAATTCAGAAGGGGAAAGAAATTTTCCAGGAAAGGTGCAAGTTCTGATAAGAAAGGTTTCAGAAAATCTGAAGGCAAAGGAGGAAAGTCTGACAGAGGAGATTATTCAAATGTTAAATTCTACAACTGTGGTGAGAAAGGCCACATATCTCCTGATTGCAAGAAAGTGAAGAGTGAAAAAGGCAAGGCTCTTGTCACAAATAAGAAAAACTGGACAGACACTTCAGATTCTGAAGATGAGGAAAACTATGCCTTGATGGCAAATGCTGATAGCAATTCTGATGCTGCTGAGTTAAAGGTACCTCAAACAACTTATGCTTTTCATACTGATGATATTACTGAGTTGAGAAGATATCTTAAAACCATGTTTATTAGTTATAGAGATCAAACTTTAACATGTGAAAGATTAACTTCTAAAAATCTGACTTTTAAGAAAAGGAATGATTATTTAGAAAAAGAGTTAGTTATATTCCATCAAACTCAGAAAGATAGAGATGATGCCTTTTATGTTAGGGATGAAGTGCTAAAAATAAATGAATCTCTAAAAACTGAGTTAGAAAAGGAAAGAGAGATTATCAGGACTTGGACTAACTCTGGCAGAACAACTCAGAATTTGTTAAGTAGTGGAAACTGGAAAGAGGGCTTAGGTTATGAAGATGATAAGAATAAAAAGGGAACTGTAGAAATTGAGCCTATAGTTGTTAAACAAAAGCCAAAGGTAAATCCTGTTAAGTTTGTAGCTGTAAAGTCTGATATTGATAAATCAGAAGTTAAAGAGATATTATCTTTTGACAAACCAAAACAAGATAAGCCAAATGAAGTTAACATAGGCTTAATGACTCAGAAGCAACTTAAGTATAAGCTGAAAGAGGTTAAGAATGTAAACAAGGTAAAGCCACCTAGGAAAAATAGGAATGGAAAGGAAGGTGTGAATAAAAGTAACAATTATAAGCCTGTTCCTAATGCTCCTAGAAAGAAATGTCATAACTGTGGAAATTCAAACCATTTGGCTTATTTTTGCAGGAAGAATAAGAACATAAACTCCTTACCTTCAAAATCAGGAGTTAAGAGTCAGTCTGTTAGATATAGGCCACAAAATCCTTGTTTTCATTGTGGTAGTTTATGGCATTCCATTTATACTTGTAAGGAATATCATAGTCTGTACTATGATTATTATCAAATAAAACCTTCTCTAAAGAAAGTTAGCATTATTCCTTCTAGTATAAGTTCTGATGCAAAGTCTGATACTGTAAATTCTGATAAGAAAAATGTTAACATAAACTCTGATGCTAAATCCGCTGCAAATGTTAATAAACTTAATAAGGCCAAAGCATCCAAGCAAGTCTGGGTCCTTAAAACTAATAATTAGTGGTCTTTGTGATTGCAGGGCAACAGGAAAAACATCCTAGTTCTTGATAGTGGATGTTCAGGACATATGACTGAAAATAAAGCCCTGCTATCAGACTTTGTGGAGAAAGCTGGCCTAGGAGTTTCTTATGGAGATGGCAACATGGGAAAAACTCTGGGATATAGCAATATCAATCTTGGGAATGTCATCATTGAAAAAGTAGCTCTAGTCTCAGGACTTAAACACAATTTGCTGTGTATAAGTCAAATCTGTGACAGAGGTTATCATGTGGATTTCTTTGAAGAACACTGTGAAGTTGTAAGCATATCTACAGGCAAAGTTGTTCTAAAGGGATACATGCATGGTAACATTTATGAAGCTAAGCTTTCAACAAGTACTGATGGTTCTGCAATCTGTCTGTTAAGTAGAGCATCAATTGAAGAAAGCTGGAATTGGTACAAGAAACTCTCTCATTTAAATTTTAACAATATAAATGAACTAGTCAAGAAAGATCTTGTGAGAGGACTCCCAAAATCAGTATTTGCTCCTGATGGCCTTTGTGATTCATGTCAAAAAGCAAAATAAAGAAAATCATCATTCAAGAGCGAGACTGAATCTTCAATTCTTGAGCCTTATCACCTACTGCATGTTGATCTATTTGGTCCAGTGAATGTCATGTCTATTGCAAAGAAGAAATATGCTATGGTCATAGTAGATGAGTTTACCAGATACACAAGGGTGTATTTCTTGCACACAAAAAGTGAAACTGCATCTATCTTGATTGATTATGTCAAACAACTGGATAAATTGGTCAAAGACTCTGTGAAAATAATAAGAAGTGATAATGGCACTGAGTTCAAGAATTTGATCATGGAAGAGTTCTGCAAAAACCATGGAATAAAGCAGGAATTTTCTGCTCCTGGAACTCCATAGCAAAATGGAGTTGTTGAAAGAAAGAATAGAACTCTTATTGAAGCTGCATGAACTATTCTTGATGAAGCAAAGTTACCAACCTACTTTTGGGCTGAAGCTGTGCAGACTGCTTGTTTTACTCAGAATGCAACACTTATCAACAAGCATGGAAAGACACCATATGAGATGATGAAGAAAAAAAAAGCCAAATCTGAAATATTTTCATGTATTTGGATGCAAGTGTTTTGTTCTTAAGACTCATCCTGAACAGCTATCCAAATTTGATCTAAAAGCTGATGAAGGAATTTTTGTTGGATATCCACTTTCCACAAAAGCCTTCAGAGTCTACAATTTAAGAACCAGGGTTGTCATGGAATCTATCAATGTCTCTTTTGATGATAAGAAGATTATTGGACTTGAAGATTTCAACGATCATGATCAGCTGAGTTTTAACAATGAAGTTTTAAACTCTGATTCTGTAAGTTCTGATAGTCTAAATCCTGATACTGCAAACTCTCATGGGTTAAACTCTGATGTTATTGAAACTATGGTGACTACGCCAAAGGAAAATGCACCTATACAGGGGAAGCATATTGAAGATCCAACCACATCTCAAGAAGCATCAGAACCTAGAACAGGCTCTTCAAGTTCTGATTCTTCAAGTTCTGATGGGCTAAGTTCTGATAATTCTGGAAACTCAAATTCTGAAGGATCCAACTTAGAGAGCATAATTTCAGGGGGAATATTAGAAAATGTTGATGGAAACAGCATGGATCATGGGGGAGCATCCAGTTCTAGAGATCACCTTCCATCTGCAAGGAAGTGGACTAAAGCACATACACCTGACTTGATTATTGGAGATCCTGAAGCAGGTATTAGAACTAGAATAACAACATCAAATGAATGTCTCTATCATTCCTTTCTATCTCAGATTGAACCAAAGAAAGTGGAAGAAGCTCTTCAAGATGCTGATTGGGTGCAAGCAATGCAGGAAGAGTTAAATGAATTTGAAAGAAATAAAGTCTAGACCCTAGTGCCAACACCAAAGAACAGATCAGTTGTTGGTACAAAATGGGTATTCAGAAACAAAACTGTCAGTGATGGCATAATTACAAGAAATAAAACAAGGCTGGTTGTAAAAGGATATTCTCAACAAGAGGGAATTGATTATGATGAAACATTTGCACTAGTTGCTAGATTGGAAGCCATGAGGATATTTTTGGCTTATGCTGCTCACAAAAAGTTTAAAGTTTTTCAAATGGATGTAAAAAGTGCTTTTCTTAATGGAGAACTGGAAGAAGAGGTATATGTTGAATAACCTCCAGGCTTTGTAGATCCTAAATTTCCAAATCATGTCTACATGCTTGACAAAACACTTTATGGCCTTAAGCAAGATCGAAGAGCATGGTATGAGACTCTAGCTCAATTTCTTCTAGAAAGTGGGTTCAAAAGAGGCAAAATTGACAAGACTCTATTTTATCTCAATCATGGAAAGGACTTACTTTTGGTACAAATATATGTTGATGATATCATTTTTGGGTCTACAAATGCTAAACTCTGTGAAAGGTTTGCAAAGTTAATGCAATCAAGATATCAAATGAGTATGATGGGAGAACTTAGTTATTTTCTGGGCCTTCAAGTCAAGCAGAATGAAGAAGGAACTTTTATTTGTCAATCTAAGTACACCAGAAATTTGTTGAATAAATTTAGAATATAAGACTATTCAAGTGCATCCACTCCCATAGCCACTGCAACAAAATTGGATAAGGATACTGGTACATCAGTTGATATTACTGATTACAGAGGTATGATTGGCTCATTACTCTATCTAACTGCAAGTAGACCTGATATCATGTATGCTACCTGTCTTTGTGCAAGATTTCAAGCAGATCCAAGAGAACCTCACTTAACAGCTGTGAAAAGAATTTTCAAGTACCTTAAGGGTACAGATGATCTAGGATTGTGGTATCCTAAGGAATCAATCTTTAAGCTAATAGGTTACTCAGATGCAGATTTTGCAGGGTGCAAAATTGACAGGAAAAGCATAAGTGGAAGCTGCCAATTTCTTGGAGGCAGATTAGTTTCTTGGTTTAGCAAGAAACAAAAGTCAATTTCCACATCAACTGCAGAGGCAGAGTACATTGCTACAGGAAGCTATTGTGCACAGATTCTTTGGATGAAAAATCAGTTACTGGATTATGGGTTAGAATTCTCTAAAATACCTATTTTCTGTGATAATCAAAGTGCTATTGCTATGACAGGTAATCCAGTTCAACACTCAATGACAAAGCACATCAACATTAGGTACCATTTCATAAGGGAACATGTGGATGAAGTTACAGTGGAATTGCATTTTGTTCCAACAGATCAACAACTAGCAGATATCTTCACAAAACCACCGTGTGAAGTTACTTTTACAAGATTGGTAAATGAACATGGAATGGTTTCAGGTTCTTTCTATAAATCTGCTTAGTTTATGTTCTGATATATCAGACTTTATGATCAGTATTTACAAAAATTACTATCTTTATGTAATCTGTGCTTACATTGAATTTTTCTAAGTGCTGATTGTTGTCTGATGTGAATTTCTAAACTCTGATAGTGATATGAATGTTTCTGTGACTATTCAATCCAATGAGGATATCTGTGCTAGATGCTGACCTAGTAGTCTTTAATATACTAAAGATCCCATGTTTGAAGTAATTGTTTATGTGGAAATCTTTTAACACAAGCAAATTCTGATATTGAGCTTAGTTATGTTTACTTTGTGTGTCTTATTACTAAGTCAAAAACAAGAATGATGCTTCTTATATGTTAAGTTCTGATGTTTATAAATCTTATGGATGTACTAAGTGCTGATAAAACCCCACTTATCAAAAGAAATAGTAAAGAAAATAAATAAATATCAGGTACTCCTTTGAGATCTAGAGAGAAATAAATGTGAAAGTGAAGACCCGAGTGCATTGATGGTATTAAGTAATATGTACTAGAAAAACAAAATTTCTTGGTGACTTTTCATATTCTCTGATTACTGGAGAAATACTCTGATAACATCATAAATTCTGATAAGCAGTCGTGACTCACTTACACTGAGAAGCCACTGTAAAAAGGAGTTTCAAAAGATGTATAAAATGAGCACAAAACAGTTGAGGTGGACTCATGCATGAACTCATTCTATAGTAGAATTCAGACCAATGACAGATTTTGAGCAAAATTCTTAGTTATGCCTTATTTTTAAGATGTACTGAAGTGAATCAGACTTTACTCTTTGTCTGATATTTAGCTTAATGCACACATATACACTCCATATGAATGATGAAAATTACTGTGGTGATAAATGTTGTTTTAGATGAACAGTTTATGTGTCAGTTGCATAAATTCTGAGGACAAGTTCTGATGGAAGTTATGATGATTAAGTTCTGATGAAACTATATCAGTATTTGTGTGAAGAATTACAAGAATAAACATTCAATTTTCGAGTAAAGGAGCCATATTCTGATGACTTTTAAATTCTGATAATAATCAAGTTCTGATGCTGACGTGACAGTATTTATTTACTTGATTTACTTTTGATCATTACTTCAACGGTTATATTTTATCAGAATATTGGGTTAAGTGAGATAAAGACAGCTGTAATCATTTGTTTAGTGGGAACAATTTTTTTTAAAAAAAAACTGAACGTGCAATGTAATCATTACTTATTTACCGTTCCCATTAACTTTTGTTTTAACTGCTGCATGGATGACAGGTGTAAAGGTCTGTTCCACTTCTCAATAATTGTTGTCACGTGGGATGTTTAAGTAAAAGAGATAAAAGATATTCAAATCTTTTATTTTCATTTTTATTTTACTCACTCTCTCTTTTCTTATTCTCTCATATTTTCTGACGGTTTTCTATACAGACATTTCATCAAACACCTTTCAGGCAATCTTATTTTTCACTTCTTTTTCAAATGGCACCCAAGGATATTATTTATGATGGAGCAAAGTTTGTCCCCAACAACTATGCTGCCATTCTTACTAACAGTGAAGCTCCATCGGAACTTCATTTTGTTCAGGACTTCCTTGCACACAGTGAAATTGGTTACGCCTTGACGCAACCATCAAACTTATCTGGAACTCAAGTCCTGACTTTCTGGCGTATAGGACTTTATGATGATGGTGGTAAGCATGGGTCTCCTAAAATTGTTTTCACGGTGAATGAGAAAGAGTATGTTGTTACTCCAACAGTTGTTCGACGAGCTCTACACCTCCCTGAAAACTGTCAATTCAGTTCTGCTGTTGAAGAGCCCCTGCTACAGCAAATGATGGCTAATCTTGGATATGAAAAGAGTTTGGTTAAGTTGGGTCAACTCAAACGTCCGTATATTCAAAAGGAATGGAGCTTCTTCTTCGATTGCATCACGAAGACGTTTGCCAACAAATGCTCAAATTTTGATGCCATTCCTATTCTGACACAACAAATTGGGTATGTACTCGTAAACCAGTCTCATTTTGATTATGCAAAGACTGTGTTATGTTTTATTGGAGATAGGATGCATGAGGACAGGAATATAGTTTACTTTGCTCGGTTCTGTCAATTAATTTACAGTCATTGTACTTCAGAAGAACCACAATTAGCAACTGAACAGATAGAACCATTTAGATTAGCTAAGAGGGCTTTTACTGATCTCTTAACTGCTGACAACAAGAAGGAAGTTCTGAGACCCCTTAGAATTCCTTTATCAGTAAAACAAGCTCTGGTAAATGCTGATTCTAATACTTATTCATTGCTATATCCTGATGTCCAACCCACCAACACACAGCCATCAGAACCTCCAACCACTTCACAACCACAACCAACCATCAGGACATACTTCAAACCAACACAGACATCTCAATCTCAATCATCAGCACATAATCAAGTGCAGCCTTCTTTTTCTAAAACAAAGAGGACTAAGGCAGTACCTCAGTTACAACAAAAAAGAAGGAAAATGATTTTAAGGGACGAATCTGATGATGAGGCACATGTTCAACCATCAGAACCTGTTGCTAATGTAGATGAGAAGGTCTCTTCTCAGAAAGATAAAGAAACTGGGAGCTCTACGCCCCTAAAAAAGGCTTAGAAAGCTAAATTCTGATGATGAAGCTCCTAAAGTCTTTCCACAATCCAAGAGACTTAAAAAGAGAGCAAGGATGGCTGTAGATGACTCAAGTTCTGATGAAGGAGTGGAAGCAGCAGCTAAGGAATGGGGTCAGGAATCTCTGATCCCACAAGACCCTACTGAAGATCCTAAATCTCCTAGTGCTGAGCCAGAACTTAATGAGGCACATCAATCTCCAATCCATGAGCCACAACCAACTCACATGTCTACACCTCCTATGACTCCAGTAAACTCACCAGTACATGCGGACAACCAAGGCCCAAGTGCTGAAATTGATATCCACAACTTGGAGGTGCCTTTGGTTTTGTATCTGGAAGCTCCTCCTCCTCCACAACTCTCTCAATAAACTCCACCAGCAACTCCATTGCTAGATGCCGATGATCATGCAGATGAATCTCTTATTGCTTCACAAACAGTCATTTTATCAGAAGATGCTGATGCTGAAGATTCTGCAAGTTCTGTTGCAGTAAATACTGGTGCAGCTGCTATAATTGTAGATGCTGATGCAGCTGGTCCTTCTGGACATGCACCTCTACCAACAGCTTCGAAAGCTGACTTGATCAAGAAGTTTGTGGAAAAGGATCCTCCAGTGCCTTGGAGTGAAACTCACATAGGAAGGGAGTGGACCAAGGAATGGAATGATGTTGAATTTATTCCAAATTCCAATGTTCTTGCTGAGCACTTAGCAAAAGCTAATGAATTGTTGATAAATTCTAATTTTAAGACACAGCTCAGAGTTACTATAATGAGTACAAGGCACCTGCAAGGTCAACACTCATTAACTCAGGCTAAAGTGGACAAAATTCAAGATTCTATAACTCAGCAGAATATGCATGCTACCTTGGACAAGAATAAATTTTTTCAGCCTGCCTTTGACCGCATTACAAATATTGAAAAGACTCAGGACAAGCAGCAAGCTCAACTTTTTGATATCTTACAGAATCAAGCTGCTCAACAAGTTCAACTCAATGAACTTCAAAATTCTGTGGAATTGCTTGTCTCCCTGCTTCTTCCAGATGATGCCAAAAGGGGGGAGAAAGTAATTAAGTCCAAATGCAAATCTAATCAACCACAGAAGGGAAAGGATGAAAAGGGTGGAGGTCAAGGTCAAGACAAAGGCTCTTCATTCAAGAAAGATAGGACTTCAAATCAAAAATCAAGTTCTGATGCTGGAAAGAAGTCAAGTTCTGATAGACAAGTTCTGACCAAACCTGATGTTCTGACACAAAGGGGAAGTCAAGAAACTCAAGAGTTTATGCATACATTGAAGCTTAAGGGGAAGGAAACCAAAGTCTATTATCAAGACCCTAAGATTCAGAAGCTTGATGAAGAGATCTCAAAGAGGCTGTTTCTTAAAGAAAATCCAGGCATGGATTTTGAAAGCCTGAAGGAAGAAGAAGCTAAACTTAAAGATGCAAATGACAAGTCAAAATCCAAGTCTAAAGCTTCTGTAACAGCAAAGAAACCACCACAGCCTAAGGGCATTGTGATTAAGGAGAGAACAAGTACTGAGGCATCTAAAGCCAAATCACAAGTGGAGGTTGATCCAAGATTTAAGGGCAAGGGTAAAGTTGATGAACCTGTAAAGATATATATGCCAATCATGGATGAACAAATAGATGCTGATGAAGATACTGATCTGATTTTGAAGAAAAAGAAAGATTCTCAAATAACCTCTGACAGAGCTCAAGTTGTTCAAAGTCAAGACTTAGTAAATTCTGATGCTACAAGGAAGCAAGCAACCTCTGACAGAGCTCAATTTGGATTGACATCAGAAGATAAGGGAACATTAACCTCTGACATTGCTCATGTTAAACCCTCTACTACTCTGCTACCTGGATTCACCAAAGCTCAACAATCTGCTCATCCCGTGAAGAGTACATCGAGTGTTTTTCAGAGTAGATTGCTTTAAGGAAAAGATGCAAGAGATAAAACTGGTTTGGGAAATGCTAATGAGAGAAGAGTAAGCAATTCTACTCTAGATCCTACATCTCTCTCTGAATCAGGAATAGGAACAACTCTTGAAAGATTGAATCAACTGGAGTCTGTACTAATGGTTTACCACTCTGCATTGAAGGAAGATGTTATGCTATATTTCATGACAGATGGGAGGGTATTCCAAATTAGGAAGGATGCTATTCGCTTGAAGTATTATGAAGAATTGCAGCATGTGCTATATTTGCTTCGAGTGATGAACAAATCTACA
The DNA here is from genome assembly GCF_009905375.1 of Apium graveolens. NCBI lineage: Eukaryota > Viridiplantae > Streptophyta > Magnoliopsida > Apiales > Apiaceae > Apium > Apium graveolens. The sequence continues at coordinate 266,656,149 of NC_133654.1, read as the reverse complement.
GATGGTGCTGCCAGATACATAAGATCTGATATTGAGAGACAGAAGAACCTTTACAGGATAAAGTCTGACAGCCCATACTATCCTAAATACAGAGCTCATGATGGAAAATTGGTTGAAATGAAGCCCAACACTGCCAAAGCATATCTGATCAGACTTGATCAGGATATAAGAAAAGCAAAAATCAATGATCTTAGAGCTGCTATTTTTCAGATAGGAGAAGATACAACTGAGCTAAAAGATGCTAAAAGAAGGATGTTGAATGAACTTGAATATGCTGAGAGAAGTCTTTTAAAAATTATCTCAGAACAACTCCTGACATCAAAGAGATCACACAATGAAGCCAAGTCAAAGATCTACAACTACTTAAATTCTGATGTGTATACAGACTAAAGCTGTTATCAAACTTTAAAGATGGTAAAGCTACAAGGACTGTAAGTTGTAGTTATCTAGTCAAAATCTAATGCATTTGTACTTAATGTTTTTGACATCATCAAATATTTGTTGAACTTGTATATTATGCTAATTTACAAGTTGGGGGAGATTGTTAGATATATTTGTGATGTCATGTCTAATGATGATTTGTGTTTAGTTTACAGATCTTAACTAACAGGACAAATCAGTACTTAACTTGAAATCAGTACTTATACTGGAGTCAAAACTTAAGATATCAGGACTTAAGTTATCAGAACTTAAGATATCAGAAGATATTTATCAGGAGATAATATCATAACTTAAGGAGACTTTCAGATAAGGAAGGCGGCTGATTGAAAGGAAAGAAGATCAAGACAAATACAAGAAGAGATATGCATCAAGAAGAGATATGCATGGAGAAGAATTCTATGAAGAATAGAATACTTGGAAGAAAAGATAACTGATTGATATATATTAGGAAGCAAAATTATATTCAATATCAATTAGAAATTATCTTATAACTGTGTAGTATATAAACACAGACATAGGGTTTACACTATATGTGTTATCATTATCGAGATACATTATTCAATATAACCCTAACAGCTCTCGTGATAATTTGTTCATCACTGAGAGAGGATAGTTCCATTGTAATAGAGTTTATTATATTGAATAAATCTGTGTTCTGTTACTTGTGTTCTTAATTCGATTTGATTGTAGTAAACACTGTATTCAACCCCCTTTCTACAGTGTGTGTGACCTAACAGTAAAGCATATAGAGTCTACAATCTTAGAACAAACATTGTTATATAATTTGTACATGTTGTGTTTGATGATAAGAAGATTGAAGGACTAAAAGATGAAGGTTACCATGACAGCCTCAAATTTGACAATGTTGAGATGATTTGTGATGACAGTGATGATGACAGTGATCAAGAAATAATGGCTAAAGATAATGCAGAAAAGTCTATCTCCAATGGTGCACAAAAATCAACATCCTTCGAGATACAAAAAGCATCATTCATCAAGAGACAATCAGCTTCATCCGTCGGAACATTTAGAGAAGCTGAAAGTCAAAATAGATCACATACAGAAAAACCCCTTCTTCAAATCAAAGATCCACAAATTCAGGGGGAGTTTCTTTAAATCAAAACTCAGTCACACATCAAGAAAATGATGAGGCCTCTTCATCTAGAGCTAATCTACCACAACAGAAAAAATGGACTAGATGTAATAACCCCAATTTTTTTGAATTTTTGAAACCCTGATGAATAGTAACTTTTGCTGATGATGCTGATTAGGGAAATTATCAGACCACACTATATAGGAGTACTATTATGGAAATTCTAAGATCGTATTAGTATTCCATAAAGTAAATAAGTGTATGTAAAGATCGTCAGAATCAAAATTCGAACACTTTGATTTTTCCCGAAAATCCACCAGATACCGAAAGAATTGAGTATAAGGTAACATGATTAAAAGGATTTAAATTCAAGGATTATAAGAGAGGATCATAAAAGGAATATAATATATTGAGAAAGGTTAAGGGAACCCAAGTAATAAGATCCCGGATATGATCCCTCAAACGACGAACGAGAACGAAAGTTAATCGAACCGTAAAACAAATAAGCGACCAAGAGACAAGCTTGTACAAGAAGCCAAGGATTGTGAAATCATCACACCACAAGGAGAAGACATGTGGCAAATAGATAACACAAGCAAGGTGACATAAGCATGACAAGTGGATAGGTTTTGTTGGATGATTATTAGCCAAGCATTATTTACCATGGTAAATTCTAATTAACCAAGCTAACAAAACACCACACAAATACACCAAGCAAGCAAACAAATCATTTTCTCTCTTTTCTTCATGAAGCTCTCGGCTTCTTTCTTAAGAAATGGGAAGTCCAAGCTCCTCCACTTGCTAATTTACAAGGTAATTATCCTAGCTTCTCCTAGTTAAGTTACATACTTCCTAGGAATCTTAGCTTCAAAATCCTTTCCTAGCATTTCCTATAAATCATTCAAGAAGATGGTGAATAGTACTTTCTTGAAATTAAATTTGTGTTCTTGATTTCTTTGGAAAGATCAAGCTAGTAGGAGGATAGATCAAGGCTCCCTAAGGCTTCCTAGCAACTTATCACTCACCAAGGAAGGTAAAACCTCATACCCTAAGCTTTACTTTGAATGTTTAAGAGTGGTTTTAATTGTTATAGTATATGAGAAGCATGATGCTTGTGTGTCTCAAGTTTGGATGGGTTTGTAGTGATTTGGATGATTGAATCTAGGGTATTGGTTAATGAAACTTAAGTATAGTTAGTAGTTCATATTTGTGGTTGAATAAATTGGAAACTCTTGAGGATATGGACTGATGTAGTAAGGGTTGGATGAATTTTGGTTGTATTGGTGGTTGTGAGTTGAATTGTGGTTGATTGGAGTAGTATAAACATGGGTAATCGCGTAAACATAGCCGTCGTAATGCCCGATTTGCTTTAGACTGTTTTTATTCTTAACTTCAGGACCCATGAACTCACTGTTCGATTCTGACCACTGCCATGTTTAGATAGTTCATGTTATGAGCTTCGTTTTGATATGTGGTTCACTTGAATCCGATGTACGGTTTAGGAGAAACGACCATTTTAAGTAACAGCGTTTCGCAAACAAACCATTACCCCTCACCTTACTTTGAAATCTTGGTTAAGGCCTTTAAATGACTAATTGTAGTATGAAACAATTATTTATAATGGATTAGACAGTTGGTAGAGTACTCGCGAAAGAATCGCCTTAAAATTCGTAATGGTTAATTTATTAAAAATGGTGGAGCCGAGAGTACTCGAACGACTTGTGTGATTCGTTAAGCGTAGAAGTGACCATAAGCGAACGTTAGGGTTCAATTGGTTAAAGTCTAGTTTCTTAAGCGACCGGGATTTAATTCCGACTTATGTTGTTGTTCATAGGTTATCGGACCCACTCTAAGCTTAAATCTATCCCGGAACACTCAGGCAAGTTTTCTACCCGTTATACTGTTGTTGTGATGTATATATGTATATGCATTATCTTGTGATAAGTGCATGATTGTTATTAGCAAATCTTGCGATATATTGGAGCATGCTGATATGGTATGCATGTATGTTTCGTAATCTTGATATCTCATTGATGATTTAATTGATTATAACTGCATAATACCTATGTTAGAGATAAGCAGTACTTGCGTATACCCTTAATATAGGGGACCCAAAGGTTAACATTTTTCTAAACCGGGAGTCGATGTTCCCGAGTATAATATATATATTTATATATATATATATGAATAGTTTTCAAAACTATTAATCGAATAAGGTTTATTCGATAACTTTATTTTATTTCATGAATATTATTTTGAATATTCATTCGAGGACTTATGACTCTGCTTATTTTATTTAATGAATATTATTAGTTGAATATTCATTTGAGGACTTATGACTCCGTTTATTTTATTTAATGAATATTATTTTGAATATTCATTCGAGGACTTATGACTCCGCTTATTTTATTAAATAATATTCTTTATTTTATTAAAGAATAATGTTTCGATAATCAAACTTATTTTCGATTATTCAAATAAAGATTGTACTTTCGTATAAGTATATCTTTGGTTATTTATTATTCATTTCAAGTATGAGTTTTTAAAACTTCTACTTCAATTATTGTTGTAAAGATTATCCTTATGGGAATATTATTTAAATAATAATATTCAGATATTCTCCAACATATCGGGACTGATTATTTTATTAAATCAGCATTACTCCAAACATTCTTAAAAATGTTTTCGAGTCTTCAAAATGATTTTAAAAGTTAGAGCGGATCCAAAAACTCGTTTTTAAATTTAAGATCTTCCTTTCGAAGGGGATTTAAATACTCGCTCAAAAATCTGAGGGATCCGGCTCCGTGATTTATTTTTATATTCGCAACAAGGTTGCTGTTTTGATAAAAGAGTTTTTGATTACTTACCCAACACTCGATGTAAGGCATATGTCATAGCCTATTTGTATATTCGAGGATTTAACTCAACTCAAATAAGAATGTAATAAGTAAATAGTGGATCTACCGTCAAAGAGATCTCACAAAGTAACATCTGTCAAAGGATTTAGAAACAAGGTTCATCTACAGACTTGATGAATTAATTCACTGGAAGAAGTTCAAGAAATTGATCAAGCCTCAGTGATATAAATCAAGATTGTGGATTTAATCAAGTGACAGAGATCTCGTCAGGGTATCAGATAACTACAAGGATTTAATCTGAAGAAAATCAAAGTGTCAAAGTCAAGACATGAAGAAACGTCACGAAAGTTAGTCACTCATGAACCAGACAGTACATCGAGTGTCAACATTGAAGTGGTGGAATTGATTCATAATTCTCAGCGATTTTCAGAAGAATGGTTGCTGCTCAGGATTAGTATTAATTATCTATTAATTAATTAAGTCATATAATTTAATTAAGAAAATAAATTATATCTGCAAAGATTAATTTATTGATTAATTGAATTAATTGATTAATTAATTCAGAATTAATATTAAGAATTTTCAGAATTATTATTGGATTAAAATCTGTTTTAATTCAACAAGACAACCTTTTGTATTAGTATGACAATCGGTATGACAATCAATAGTCATACCGAAAGTCATGCCAATTCATTTAATTGTCTTATCAGAATTATTATTTGATTAAAATCTGGTTTAATTCAGCAAGACAAACTTTTGTATTAGTATGACAATCGGTATGACAATCAATAGTCATACCGAAAGTCATGCCAGTTCATTCTGATTGTCTTGCTAGTTCAATCAATAGTCTCACCGAAAGTCTTGCTAGCTCAATGGATTGTCTTGCTGAGCTAAAATGATTGTCTTGCCAATTAAATCAAAGGTTGATTGATTACTTAAACAAGAGAAGCAGCAGAACACTTTTTATCCATCCAACAAAATACATTCTCAACAAGAACACAAAAGCAGCCGCCTAGAAATATTTCATCCTTCATCTGCAAACTTCAAGATCATAATTTCTAGTTTGTAAAGTTAAATCCAATCAACTAGAAATCATTCTCTTGTTCTTGTGTAACTATCTAGCGGATCAAAATCCCTAGAACTTAATCTCAAATTGCGTTTAACATTTGAATCTTTTTATTGCAAAAATAGAAAAAGTTCATGTCGAATTTATTCTAGATTTGTGATAATTAATTTGAGATTAATTCCTTGTAATCGATACAGTTGTTGTAACACCTTTCAAGTTTAATAATATTCTTATTTAACTTGAATATTGTTTCAATTTTTATTCCGCATTTTATTCGAATATTCGGTATTGTTTGTATTCAACCCCCCTTCTACAAACACATTGGGACCTAACACTCGGGAAGTAAAATTCTTGGAATAAGTTTATCCATTAAAAGGCATCGCCTTGGAAATATCGGTGAGTTTTCCTTTCCAACTAGATACGACTTCTTGGTGGAGCCGTATCAACAAGTTTCTACTTGGGGAAAGGGGGGACGAGCTTTACGTTTCAGAGTCATGGATCTCATCTGAACTAGGAGTGGCGTAAGTGGTCGAGTGGCGCCGGCCCAACCTTATTTATTGGCCCAAATGGCCCGGAAGTTCCGCTAAGACAGTCCATTCCTTAGGAGTCCAGTGTTCGGTTGACAAGTAACTCCGACGGTTATCCTCTACAGGTAGAAAATGGTGGGGTTGCACTACTACGACTGATCATCGTAAGTGGTCTTCCTGGCACGGAAAACTCCCGTAATGAGTTCATCATCCAGTTGCATATTTCTGCAACACTACCCAGAGCACTTCGATAGAAAGGCTACGGTTGGGCGATTGTTGAGTGTTGGCAGGGTCGAGTTTTCAAAATGATTTTTTCATCAAATGAAGTATCTCGTAACTTCATTTCATTTTGATGATATTTCAAAGATTGATTCTATGTAAGTTTTGTCTTGTAGCTTCATCTATGGGATGAACTATTTACACCTTGAACGGTGGTAGTTCAAGTAGTATTTGGTAAAAGATATAAGTATATTAGAGTATCTTGTAACTTCATCTTTTCAACTTATATCTAGTAAATGATTATCTTATGCATGACAAAGGTTTTCAGAAAAATGTTGAGACAAGGTTAGATATATGAGATCACCTTGCAACGATATTTTTATACAGTTATAAACTGGAACTCTGTGTATATTATTCATGGAAAAGGACTTCCAAGATTTTGAAAAGTATATATATATATATATATACTGAATATTTTTCGACTTGGTCGCGTTAAGATATCAAACTTGATTCATTTTTACTTGACCAAGACTTTCATGAGTACTATGAGAATACTCATATATTGTAAATTATTATACATATTATTTCAGTGGGCTTGTTTGTAATATCCCATATTTTCAGATATTATTTTTATAATTATTTAGAATTATTTATGTGATTTTATGTGAATTTTGGTGAATTATCTGATAAGTGGAATTGATGTTTGGGTAATTAGATGTGATATTATTTGAGTATTTGAATTTTTATATGTCCAGAATAAAATATAGATAATTGTGATATTTTTCTAGTAATTTTTGGACTGTTAGATGATTTTATATTGATTTATGAATTATTAATTATTTTCTGAGTAATTACGAAAATTATTTTATAAAGCCGGGAATGTTCCGACTTCAACCGTTTTTGCGTTTTTACAACCCGAAACTCTTCCGAAAACTCATTCCTAACCTAATCTGGCAATTCCGGACATTTTCCGTGTTGTGACTTTTTCAATCCGGATTACGGTTTGACCCGTGCGCGGCCCGACGCAATATTTTCGATACGATAGTTATTTGGATAAATCAACAAAACCCGTATTCTCGAGAGACGGGATATTTTTACGTTATTTTCGTATATAGTATTTTATAAAAAGCTCGGTTTTGATAATTATCCAATTTTGGTATTGAATCGGATCGTTATTGCAGTTACTTAGCGGCTAAGTAACCTATTTTCGGATCCGATATGATCCAATGTGATACTTGTTACGTGTTTAAGATGTAATTATATGAATCGATCAGTTATTTAGGTATGTGTTTATTTGCGTTATTCGTTTTATCTCGTTTTATGTGTGTTGAATGTATTTTATACGTGTTCGGGTTTTTCGGTAAATATAAGTATCGTTTTTTTTGTTTTTCGAAAAATAAATGGACCGGGACCCCACCGGGACGTCAAAGCCCACAAAATTCATGTTTTTATTTTTATAAAAATTTTCTTATTTCAAATACTCAGTATTTCTGCATTTTTGAATTATTCGCAAATTTTGGGGAATTTTGAGACGAATTTTATATTTTACTGTTTCAAAATTATTTCCCGTAAGTATCATTTTAGTGCTTAATTATTTTAATTATGGGAATAAAAACACCCTAAATTGATTTTGGGTATTTATTTTTCAGAATATATATAAATAGCTGAAAATGATTTTATTTATTCATTTTTTTATTTTATTAAAATTCAGAAAATTCATAAAAACCAAGAACAAGTTCTTGGGGGTGGAGATTCGTTCATAATCTTTATCTAGTGATTCCGGGAGCTACAGTTGATGATTTTCAACGTTCTGATATCCAATTCGAAGCCCTTTCAATCCTCTTTCTGTTGATATCAATATCATCGAATAAGGTGGGGTATTTTGATAAAAAAGATTTTCATTATTGTTCTTGAATTTGAGTTTCTGATTTGTAGTGATCCTCAATTATTTTTGATGTTGTATTAAGCTTTATTGTATTCGTTATAGTCGATTAGAATATAAATCTGAGTCGTTTTAGTTTAGGATTGTATAAACCGAGTTCGTGGTTTTTAAGGTTTTTATTTTTCGATTTGTGAATTTATCGTGATAGCCTGATTGATTTTGATCATGAGTATTGATTATAGATGGCAGGAGCTTTAATTTAAGATATAAGTCGATGTTTTTGGTTAAGGTTTCAGTAGGTTCGAAGTTTCGCCGGTTTTTGGCCGGATAATGCTCGAGGATGATCGAGTTTCGATCGGTTTTTGCGTTTTAGTGACTGATTGTTATGGGTATATTGCGAACTGAGTTCCTGGACAGATTTGGAGTTGATTGATACTGAAAAACGTGTGTTTTGGTTGGTTTTGATGGCTGCCGGACGTGCTATCGGAAACGGAGCCCGCCGGCTGGATTCTGGAATTCTCCAGATTTCCGGCGGTGTTCATCACGTTTTCCGGTCACGTTCTTCGTCTGTCCGCCAGCCTTCCCCACCGTTTAATCTGAACACTCCTTCCCCTGTTCCACAAACATGTTTTTACTATATTCTTTTCTGTTTATTCCAAAATTCATTTTTATTCTAAAAATCATTATTTTAATTCTGAAAATTTATTTTTAATTCAAAAATAAATCCAAATTATTTAGTTAATTAATTTTAGTTGATAATTAATTATTTAATTAGTCAATTAATTTAAATATTAATTGATTAATTATTTTAATTAGTTAGTAATTAATTTTAATTGATTATTTAATTAGATTTAATTATTTTTATTGATTTAAAAATTCCGAAAAATAGTTTCGAGCTTTAAAATATTATTTTAAATTATTTTCCAGGCTCGATAATTCTTATAAAATTATTTTAGGGTGTTCAAACCCTATTATTTTATTATTAAATGATTCAGAAGCTCGTTTTAATTCCGAAAAATATTCAAAAATTCATATTAAATCAACCGTTCGTCCGTTTAATACGAAACGAACGCGTATACTCAGAAAAATATTCTGCTTTTATTAAAAATACTTTCAAGACCCAAATCCTTTTGTTTCGAAAGGTCGTTTTTTTACGAATCATTCTGAGTCGATTTTTGATCGATAAATCATATTTTTGATCCGATTTCAGTTTTAAACATACCGAGTCGAATGTTTTGATGAACCGAGTCATATGTGATATGAATTATGTGATACATGAGTTATGTGCTTATGTGCTATGTGTATTACGTGTATACATGGGTCAATAGTCTTGTGTTTGGCTATCTTCATTATATGTGGGCTATCGTATGGGTAGACGATAGGCTTTTGACGCGTAGTTCGTCGAGTGATTATCGTTTAAACGATTAAATTTATATCTTTTAATTATAGATGCGGATCGTTCGAGTTGATCAGGACAAGACGTTGGATAAAGAATGAGATGGAATGGTATTGGGTAGCTGGCTTCTAGTAATCGCAGGAGCAGCATATCAGTAAAGTGTTGAAAATAAAGACAATGATGTTTTGAGACAGAATGTCAGAATAGGTGCGTCATTACGAGTGTGACTAACTGCTAAAACCCAAAGGCAAGTACCCTAACCTCACTTATCATTCAAGTGACGTTTATTTTGATTCATATTATGCAAGTATCCCTATCATCACTTATTGTTCAAGTGATATTTATTTTAAATCTTCATATGCAAGTATTGCTTTCCCTATTCTCAGTTTAGAATCGATAAATGTTTTACATATCGCTGAATTAAATAATTCTGTTATTGCAAGTATTCTTCTGCTATTCTATGTTCAGAAATAGCTAAGTGATTTTACTTATCAACTGAATGGATTTATAAATGTTTTGGATTTTGAGAAAAGTGATTTGGTTGCGAATATTCCTGCCCAAGAATTGGGGGAATAAAATTATTTCGGGTGTCGATTATTATGACCCCATTTCAATAAAATGTTTTAAGATTGGATCATAATTGCGTAAGTGACCGGGACGGACGGTCCAGCGGAGGGCTATTTCTAAGTGCCATATGAAATATTATGATGCAGCAAGTGAGGGGGCAAGTATTGAACATCAATGTCAGCAAAGTGATTATTCCATCAATCACCTTCTCCAAGCCACCAGTTATTGACAATATTGATCTAATCAATATCAAAGCAGCTGAGCTATCTGACAAGTGGGAATCATTTGACAAGAAGATTGAGCAGAAATTTGGTCAGATAGAGAAGCCATACAAGATCTTTCATCAGTTTTCAAAAGTCAAGCCTATCTCAATAGATGAAATGAGTCTAAGTAACATGGAAAAGGGTCAGCCCTCATATATCAAGTCACCAAAAGCCAATTTGGTTCTTAAACCCAAAAGAAACTATCCAAGAACTTCTGACAAGAACCCTCTGGATCAAGTATATGAATCTCCAAAGCCAGATGAAGAAAAGTTGTTGGCAAGGTTCATTGCTTTCTACAAGGATCCAAGTGATTCTGTACAAAAGAAGAGGATTGCTAAGATTTTTAGAAATGGGAAAGAAATCTGTGTGGTGGCTGGACACCCTCAGTTTGCAGAAGCTAAGAAGGAGGAGAATGAGAGATTAAAGAAAGAAAAGAAACAAATAGCTTTAGATGCTAAAAAGCTCAAGCTTTAGAAGCAAGCTGCCATAGTGGCCAAACTCCAAGCTGTGAAGACTGCAACTGAAGTAACAGATAAACAACCCCTAATAGCTGAACCTCCATCTCAGAAAAGGCAAGAGGAACCACAATAGAAGATCAGATTCAAATACAAGATATTGCCAGAAAGAAGATTGTACTTTAATGATGATGACATGGAAGACTACATGCCTTCTCAATCTACAACAACTACTCAAACTTCCATGCCTTCAGAAGCACAGGAATAATTCAAGGTTGATCCAAACAGAAACTTTCATGGAGAGCCCATTACTCCTAAGGATGAACCAATAGATTGGGATAACTTGCCCCTTCCAGAACTAAATCTTCCAATCTTCAGCAAAGTGAAAAAGACAAAGACAAGAGCAGTCAAAAAGGTCAATCCTGTGAGACTCAAGTCCAAGGCCCTAACCAAATCTCAACCAAATGTCAATAAGGGAGATCTTCTGTACATTTGTGATATCAAGGAATTTTCCGATATCAATCTGTACATGGATGAATTAGAAGAAGTCAGAGCCATAGATGCTCACAGATATCTCCCTGAAAGACTGGTATTCAAATACAGAGGTGGAAAGGATATCATATGGCCTCTTTATAGGATTCGTCAAGAAAGCTGTTCTATTCTAATGAAGATTTTCTCATCCTTTAAGAAAAACTTTGGTTTCAATATTGTTGCCAAGAGAATGGTGCTGAAAAAGATTTAAGAGATAAGGAGCAGCTGGAAAGCCCCAAATGCACTTCCAAGAACTCTCACAATTCCATACACAGGAAGCAAAATGCATTTGAGGTCTTACTGGTTGATGGAATTCAAAGATGACAAGTGTGTGAGAAGGTTCTTCAGTTTTGATGACCAATTGAGTATCTTTAACAATGAGACTCTAATGGAAATGCAATAAAAGCTGGATCTATCAAATGCTGAAGAACTTGAATTCCACATACAACTCCAACATTAGATAAAAAAAATAACCGAAAATTTGGGAAGAAATCAAGGCCATCAAGGAACTAGTTTACATCTGCTCAGTCTAGAGGAACACCTTAAAAAAAAGACTGTGAGAACTCCTTGTACATTTCACTTGTTTTCAATTTCAATAAACTATAACACTTATTTGTTTTATCTACTTTAATTGAGTCTGAATGTTTAAGGGTGTTTTGTTATCATCAAGCTTCTCTTAATTTATGGCTACAATTCCAGTAGACATAAATTGGGGGAGATTGTTAGGAATAAGTTGTGTTCTTGATGATAAGTCAAACAAAACATCTTAGTAGATTTAACTTAGTGAAATTGTAGCTCTCGACAGATGTTCTAAAAGTAGTCCCGACGGATGAACTTTTAGTCCCGACGGATGATCTCTAAACATCCATCGAGAGTGTAGCTTATGTTTCAATAAGTTGTATAGCACATTTCTACAAACAATAAATGTCTTAGTAAGTTAGATTCTGTAGGATTTCTTGAGTCATGTTGGCTACTAGATTAATATGCAGAATAAGCTGATTAATTATAAATATGAGATGTCTTGTAATTCTGTATAAGTGAAATAGAGTCAAGTGACAGAAAGACTCCCGACGGATGATTTACATAGACTCCCGACAGATGATCAACAAGGCTCCCGACAGATGATCTACAAAGTCCTGACGGATGTTAATATTCAAAATAACAGTTGACAGTGACAACACAATCACATGCATTGGGTGTTTGCAAATGGAATGTGGCAGCCTAATTGCAGGATTTAGAGAACAAAGAAACATTACCATTTCCATGCTATTATGAAGATATTCAAAGATGCTGGATAGAGTAATAAAGAAACATGGAATTAGACTAGAAACTATTTTTTTTATATTTTCGATCTTTTCCATGTAACTTGGTGATATATAAACCAAGAGTAACAAGTTGAACAATTAACCAAGTTAGAAAGCATTATTTCAGAGAGATAGAAAAGGCTGTATCTGTTAAGAATCTCTTTGTAATTCTGTAAGTTCACTTGTAAGCAGTTGTGTGCCATTCAAGCATCACCGAGTTCCCATCCTCATATATATCTCTGTTGGATAAGTTTAAATCCACCAGAAAGTTTTAAAGCCTTGTGTTTTACTTCTTTGTGTTTGATTTTCATATCATTATCATTCTGCAACTAAGCAAAAATCTACACAGTTATATTATTATGTAAGAACAGTTCTTGAAATTAAAAAGAAGCCAGAATTACATTCAACCCCCCTTCTGTAATTCTTGTTGTATTGTTTGGGAATAACAGTCTACATCATCAATGACAACATTTCCTGATTTAATCTTGCCATATCCCATTGTAAATCCTTTGTTGTTGTCTCCAAAGGTCACCATTGGGCCAGCCTTCTCCTCAAACTGTAATAGCAGGGTCTTATCACCTGTCATATGTCTTGAGAATCCACTATCTACGATCCATATGACCTTCTCTTTTCCCTGCACACAATGAGGATTAAGTGTGTTAGCAACCCAAGCAGTGTTAGGTACTTTCTGCTTTTTAACTGATTTAGCAGAAGTGAAGTTAGATGTCTCACAAAGAATAGTGTTCATTAACAATTGTGCATTTTCCCTAGTTGCAGCAGGCCTAATATTGACTTCCTTGAGGTCTACTCTCAGCTTGTGGCAACTCTTCATTACTTTCAAGTTACAGGGAATGCAATCAAACTTGTCACATAATGAGTAGGGATCATTTGCATTGACTTCATTGTACTTGCATGCTCCTTCTACTGGCTTGCTAACAACCTTTTTACAAAGGTGAGTTAGATGATTTACTGAGCCATATTTTTGATATTGTTTTCTTGGAGCATCTGCAACAAAGGCAAAATTGTTGCTTTTGTGTATCCCAATCTTCCCATTTCTATTCTTCTTCTTCTTCTTCCTTGCATTTTCAATTTTTACTTCCTTAACAGGAGTCTTGGAGTCTTGGTTTACCATGGGCTTCTTTTCAACTTTGGAAGATGGAGTTGTTTCTGCATTTTTCTTTTCCTTATCCTTATCAGTAATTTCTTGCTTAATGATCAACTCTTCTTCACTGAAGTTGACTTCACATGCCTTGAACATAGGCGATTCAACTTTTCTCAGCATGGCTGGGACATTTTCATTTTCGATACCTTTTCCTTTGCCACCTGCAACTTTCTTGTTGTTGTTCAAGGCATCATAGTCAAGACCAATAACTATGTTAGCACATAGATTGTTCTTCTCATGGTATTGGCCAACTAGATCAGATGCATTTCTGATAGACTTCAACTACACTTCATTTTTTTCCAGCTTCTCCCTCAATACAACTTCAATTTCAGCAACACACTTCAGCTTGTTTTTAAGATATTTATTTTCTTGCTTGACTGACTCAAGCTCCACAAGCAGTAGATCCATCATTAGTTTGTCACTCTCAAGTTTTTCATTTGCCTTGGTTAGCCTACAAACTTCTTCATTGGCTGCTACCAGGCTGTTGTGTATGTGAAACATCTCCACACTCATCTTTTCCACAGTCTCCTTATATTGACTAGCATTTAAATCAATAGTGGTTATAGTTTGTACCTTTGGTTTTGAAGTGGATGCTTCTCCATGTTCAAAAGCCATTAGTGCATAGTTTCTAACTTCTTCATCCTCCTCATCAACATCAGTATCATCCCAACTCTTTCCTTCTGCAATATAAGCTTTTCCAGACTACTTCTTCAAGAGAGCTTCCAGTTCTAAATAGGCTTTGTATTTCTTCACCTTCTTTGGATTTCTGCACTCAGTAGAAAAGTGACCCAACTCATCACAGTTGAAGCACCTTATCTTGGATCTGTCCATAGATTCTGTTTTATAGCCACCTTTGCTACCTAAGCTAAACCGAGTCTTTGATTTCAAGTTATTGCTGTTGGAAGATTGTTCCTTGCCTTTGAAAAATCTTGGCTCCTTGACTCTTATGTTAGAGAATTTTCTAGCCAAGTAAGCCATAGATTGGTCCATTTCATCTAGCTCATCCAAGGTATAGTACTCATCTTCCCCCAGCTCCAACACAACTTGTTTTTGAGGTCCTTTGTTCTTTTGTTCCATAGTTTGAACAACTAAAACTCTATCCTTGCTCATCTTCACTTTCTTCTCTGTCATTCACTATCAAAGCACTTGAGCCATCCATAACATGACCATGGTGTTCTTTTAATGATTTTCTCTGTAGCATTTCAAGTTCATAAGTATTCAAGATTCCAAATAGAACTTCCAAAGTTATTCTGCTTAAATCTCTGCCTTCTCTAATGGCTGAGATTTTCTGTTCAAGATGATCAGGTAGAGCTAGCAGAAACTTTAGGTTAACCTCCTCAGCCTCATAGTACTTGTCATGAAGCTACAAGTCATTTATCATTTTATTGAATCTCTCAAAAAATTCAGTGATTCCTTCTTTTGGTTTAGCCATAAACCCCTCATATTGAGAAACCAAAATCCTTCTTTGGTTTGACCTAACCTCCTCTGTTCCTTCACACAATATCTCTATTTTCTCCCATATATGTTTGACTGTGTCACAGTTAACAATGTTGTTGTACATCACATTGTCAAGTGACTTTATCAAGATCAGCTGTAAGCCACTGTCTAGGGAGACCTTTTCTTTTTCAGGCTATGTATATTCTGAAGGGTCTTTAGATGAATAATGTGCTGGGATGATCATATCTCCATCTGTAGATTCCTCAACTCTTACCATAGGAATGAAAGGTCCATTCTTGAGGATCTGGATGTATAGTGGATTTTCCATCCTGATAAACAACAACATTTTCTTTTTCCATAGTGTATAGTTAGATCTGTCAAAGGTAGGTAGATGCTGCTAAGCTTCTGTGTATTCATTCTTCCAAGATCTTTAATCTGTTTGCTTTCAGATTTTGCTCTGATACCACTTGTTGGGTAATGAATACAACACATTGGGGGTGAATGTGTTTTTGATTAATTTTATCCTTTCTAATCTTTTATGGAAGTGGTGAACAAAGTAGATTAACTTGTAGAGACAAGGTGTATAAACAAAAATATTAAAACATGCACAAACACAATATCTTTCAAAACTTCACTTAATTTTGTATTAAAATCAAGTAGTGTTTTGCTATAAATTTATGGGTTCTTAGTTGATAAAGAACTCAACTTCTATCTTGAGAGAGTTACAAGAAAGTAGATCTATTTGTTACAACTAAAA
Source organism: Apium graveolens (assembly GCF_009905375.1). Lineage (NCBI taxonomy): Eukaryota > Viridiplantae > Streptophyta > Magnoliopsida > Apiales > Apiaceae > Apium > Apium graveolens. The sequence continues at coordinate 266,640,191 of NC_133654.1, read as the reverse complement.
TAAAGAAATAATGTTTACTTTATAGAATAGTGAACACTAGTATTACACATCATGTAATAACCTGAACTAATATCTACTTTTAGATGTCTAAGGCTTTCCATTTTTGGCTTAGCAAATCTTTGCAGATTGTGCACGCCTGTGTACTTTACTTTGTCAGTTAATCTTGTACTCTTCAAGCTGCTTTTGTAAAATTTTCAAATCAGTGATTGATTTGTTTGATGTATGACAATCTCAGATCTTTAACTGATCTGCACTTTTGTACTTTGAGTTTTTCATCGAAGTCTCCAGTTTGAACTTGTAGATAATCTGACATCTCAATAAGTATATTGGCTTATCGAGATCTCTGACTTCTCTACATGTGTTTTGACTTGTCGAGGTCTATGACTTCTCTATAATAGAATTTGGCTTGTCGAGGTCTCTGAAATTCTACATATAGAAGAGACTTGTCGATATCTCTGAGATCTCTAGTGATAGTTTGACTTATCGATATCTCCAATCATCATGTCTTCATTTTGACTTATCGATATCACCGAGTTCTCTAATGCAGAAATAACTTGTCGATATCTCAGAGATCTCTATATACATTTTGACTTGTCGATATCTCTGAGATCTCTAGTAGTTGTTTGACTTGTCGATATCTCCATTCTTCACATCTTCACTTTGGCTTGTCGACATCTCTGAGACCTCTAATACCCTTGTCTTGACTTCTCGATAAGTAATTCTGGAGTTCTCTAATGACTTCTCTATAATACTTGATCTGTGACTAGTAGAATTCTTGACTTAGAATGTTTTTCCTAAACCAGAATTATTCAACTCCAAGCTTCTTCACACATTCTCTGAGGAATGATCTTCATGATCTTCTTCCAGAGATTATTCTTAGGCTTGAGATTGTTTACAGAAAAATATACCAGTCTAATCTATTTGCATTTTAACAGACTCAATTATTATAATATAAAGTGCAAATTTAGATTGACATACAACTTACTTAGGGTTGTCAATTTGACTTAGTCTTATTGTATGTACAAGCATGTCTTGCACAACAACATGCCTGTATAATAACAAGACTAAGTCATATTGACAACTCTAAGATTTAGTTGCTTGATAATTTATATATGTATTCTTTGTTATATTTCTTGAGTCTGTAAAAGTGATCATAAGATTAGAATGGGGAATTTTTCTATGAACGGTATCAAGCTAAGAAATAAACTCTGGAAGAAGATCATGTTTCAATCATGCCTCAGAGAAAAGTATATAAGCTTGGAGTTGAATAAAGATGTTCTAGGAAAAATGTTCTAAGTCAAGATATCGACAAGTCACATATCAAGGTATATCGAGAAGTCAAGTTAGCCTGTCGAGAAGTCACATGAGCTTTTGAGAAGTCATTTTAAGTAAAGATTCAAGATATTGACAAGTCAAATGAAGATATAGAGAACTGGAGATTTCAACAAGTCAACAACTCATGTAGATAACTCAGAGATGTCGACAAGCCAAATATTCATGTAGAGATCTCAGAGATATCGACAAGTCAAAGATGATTGCGAGAACACAGAGATATCGATAAGTCAAAGATGTTGTCGAGAACTCAGAGATATCGACAAGACAAATTTACATGTCGAGAACTCAGAGATATCTACAAGCCAAATACACATGTCGAGAACTCAGAGATATCGACAAGTCAATTACACTTGTCGAGAACTCGAGATATCGATAAGTCCTTTTACTTATCGATATGTCATTTCTCTACAAGAACAAGTAGAGATCTCAATATGTCTTCTCAAACTTAGAATACAGACAAGTTCAAGATTCAAGATTATCAGTCAACAACCGATCTATTCACTAGATTGAAAATCTACAAAGTAGCTGAAAGTATATAAAATCAAGGTCCAAGATTAACTGAACAAAGGATGGTCACAGAACTGTAAGATAATGCACAAATTTACTAAGCTAGAAATGGAAATAGAAAAAGGTAGCTTTCGAAAGTAGTTTAGTACATTTTAGTGCAAGTCCTATAAACCCGTGCTGCTAATCTATAAAGCATGCATGGGTCTTTTATTTAATAGTAATAAACAGATTTACATTTTCTTTTATTCTCTCAAGAAAGAAGCTGAGTTATTATATTTGTAAGAACACATAATTTGTAGTAAGACAAACTTAATTAATACAAATTAAGTGAGTTTTGAAAGATTGTACTTGTTGATTTAATTCTGTCAGAACAATATCTTTGCAAATCAAACTGCTTTGTTCACCTAATATCCAAACAAGTTTAAAAAGGCTAAAAATTTAAAGTAACACATTTACCCCTATGTTGTACTCAATATCAGAGCAAGATATGAAAGAAATCAAATTAAAGATATCGGAAGTATGAGTGCACAGAATATAAGCAGTATAAAGATACCAGCCTTTGATAAAATCAACTATACACTTTGGAAGAAAAAGATGATGTTGTTCATAAGGATGGCCAATCCCATGTACATCTAGATTCTCAAGAATGGCCCTTTTATTCCCATGGAAAGGGTTGATGAATCTATTGATAGAGATATGGTCATTACAACTCATTTTGCCCCTAAAGACCCCTCAAGATACAGATAAACTGAAAAAAAAGTCTCTTTGGATAGTGGCCTGCAACTAATTCTGATAGAGTCACTTGACAATGTCATGTACAACAATATTTTCAACTGTGACACAGCCAAACAAATCTGGGAGAAGATTGAGATTTTATGTGAGGGTATAGAGGAAGTAATGTCTAATCAAAGGAGAATACCGGTGTCTTAGTATGAGGGTTTCATGGCCAAGCCTAAGGAAGATATAACTGAAGTTTTTGAAAGGTTCAGCAAACTGATAAATGACTTGCAACTTCATGATAAATATTATGAAGCTGAAAAGGTTGATCTAAATTTCTTGCTAGATCTCCCTGACCACCTTGAACAGAAAATACCAGCTATAAGAGAAGGAAGGGATCTGAGCGGAATAACCATGGAAGTTTTGTATGTGATCTTGAAAACATATGAACTTGAAATGTTACAAAGAAAGTCATTGAAGGAAAACCATGGACATGTGGTTGATGGATCCAGTGCGTTAGTGGTCAATGACAGTGAAGCAAGTGAAGATGAATAATATACTCAGAATCCATTTATTCATGTTGTGGAGCAAAAGAACAATGACATTTGAGGCATACTAAATGCAACATCATAAGGATTAGGTGAAAATTGCATATTGGAAAATTGTGCATTCATATTCTGTGCATGTATGACATTCATAGGCATTGCAGGCACATTAAACATGTTGGGAAAAGAGGGAGGTGCAGATATGGGTGCATGCATAACAAGTTTGCAATTAACAGATAAGTGATTAACACTGCCACATTTAACACACACTTTTCTAGGAGCATATTTATCAGGTGTGTAGTTATTGTGTTTATTAATTCCTACTTTCCCATTTCTATTATTTTTCCTTTTTGATTCTGCTTTGACCTCAATATTTTCTAATCTGTCATTCAATTGCTTGATTGACAGATGGCCTATATTTACTCTCTTTTCTTTCTTCACTTGACTTGATTCTCCTGGAACAAAGTTCTTAGAAACTAATCCATACTTCTCATTGAGCTTGATTAGCTTGGATTTGCTAACTGACTTAGTTTGACTCGATGAATGTTTCTTTTGTACATCCGACAGATGATCCTCATCATCCGTCGAGTCAACATCTGTCGAGTTACCATCTTTTAGATTGGAATCCAGTTTCTCCTTACTCTTTTTCCAGGCTGCATCACAAAATGATTCTATTCCTTGAACTTTAGTAATTTGTGCATGGACATCTCTAGAAGATTTCCATGCCTTAATTACTTCATGTTCTCGTTTAAGCTGCTTTCTTAAAATCTCTTCCTTCTTTAAAGATTCAGTCAATTCATCCTTGGCAATTTTACATTCAATTCTCAATTTTTCAAATTCAATGAATTGAGACTCTAACACATTATTTCTCTCACTTAAAAATAAATTATTTTAATTATTTTTAACATTTTCCTTAGTGAGGGATTTGAGAGTAACACACACATGATATAATTCAGTAGACATATCATTAATAGCATCATTACACTCAGAATTAGTTAAATATGCTAGGTTGGTAGTGATTACCTGATTTCTAGATGAACTAACATCTGCTTCATCTGACTTGGCCATTAGGGCCAGGTTGACATAGCTTGTTTCTTTATCTTCATCCAATCCATTAGCTGCCCAGTCATTTTTTTGAGTTATGAAGGCCCTTTCTTTTTTCTTGAGAAACTCAAAGTATTTCTTTTTAAAGTCTATAGACTCAAACTTTTTGCCTTCAGAACTGGACTTTCTGCACTCACTAGCAAAATGACCATTCAAGCCACATTTGAAATACTTGAATTTAGATTTATCCACCATGTTTCTATTTGTCTTGGATGCTCCAAAATTCTTCTTGAATTTGAGCTTTGCAAATCTCCTGGATAAGAATGCTAGATGCTCATCTATATCATCCATGTCATCATGACTAAACTGATCTTCATTTTCAGCTACCAGCCCTTTACCCTTGCCTTCACAAACCCTTGAGTTTGGTGCAGATTCAAAAATTTCAACCTTCATCTCATTTTCCTTCACTTGCTCATCAACTAGTGCAATGGACCCTCCTTTCTTTCCTTCTTTCTCTATCATTTCATCTTGCTCTATTTCAAGCTTATAGGTTTTCAAAATCCCATACAGTCTCTCCAATGTAAATTCTTTGTAATCTTGAGAGTTACTCAATGAGAATGTCATGGGCTTCCATTCATTTGGAAGTGACCTAAGAAATTTGATGTAGAGTCTTTTGTTTGGTAGAATCTTCCATGCAACTTTAGAACATTTAACAGTTTTTGGAATCTTCTATATATATCAGTGAGTGACTCACTTTCTTCACTGTGGAAGTGCTCATATTGCTGAATTAGGAGCTGCATCTTATTTTCTCTTACTTGCTCAGTGCCATCACAAATGACTTGAATAGTGTCCCATACCTCTTTAGCAGTTTTGCAATTAATGATGTTGTCAAACATATCACCATCAACTCCATTAAACAAAATGTTCATGGCCTTTTTATCTTTGTGAACCTGTTCAATGTCGGGCTCAGACCATTCTGCTCTAGGTTTAGGGACAGATGGTTCATTTCTTGTGTCAACTCTCATGGGAACATGAGGACCCTTCTTTATACAGTCCACATAGGCTTCATCTTGAGAGAGGAGATGTAGGTGCATCTTCACCTTCCAATGGTGATAGTTGTCTTTGTCCATAAATGGAATTTTCACTCCAGTGTCTTTCCTGTTCATCTTGCTGATTGTTGTGATCTTTAAACTCTTTGTTCTTTAAGAGCTTGCTCTAATACCAATTGTTATTCCCAAACAATACAACAAGAATTATAGAAGGGGGTTGAATGTAATTCTGGCTACCTTTTAAGATTTTAAGAATTGTTCTAACTCAAAAATATAGTTGTGTTGATTTGGCTAAAATGTGGAATGAAAGTATTAAGAAAATCAAACACAAAGTAATCAAATACAAGTATTTAAAAACTTTTTGGTGGATTTAAACTTATCCACCAGAGATATATATTGAATCGAGAACTCTATTATAATAACTTAGCACACAGCTGCTTACAAGTAAAACTTACAGAATTACAAAGAGATTCTTAACAGATACAACTTTTTCTATCTCTTTGAAATAATGCTTTCTAACGTTGGTTTTTTTTCTACTTGCTACTCTTGGTTTATATATCACCAAGTTACATGAAAAAAAGACAAATATATAAAATAAAATAGTTTCTAGTCTAATTTCATGTTTCTTTATTACTCTGTCCAACATCTTTGAATATCTTCATATTTGCGTGGAAATGGTAATGCTTCTTTGTTCTCTAAACCCTGCAATTAGGCTGCCACATTCCATTTGCAAACATCACACGTATGTGATTGTGTTTTCACTGTCAACTGCTATTTTGAATATGATCATCCGTCGGGACTTTGTGATCATCCATCGGGAGCCTTGTTGATCATCCGTCGGGAGCCTTTGTAGATCATCCATCGGGAGTCTTTCTGTCACTTGACTCTATTTCACTTATATAGAATTACAAGACATCTTATATTTACAATTAGCCAACCTATTCTGCATATCAATCTAGCAGTCAACATGACTTAAAGAATCCTACAACTTCTATTCTATAAAGACAATGTTATTTGCAGAAATATGCTACAAGACTTATTATTATATAAGCTACACTCTCGATGGATGTTTAGAGATCATCCGTCGGGACTATAAAGTTCATCCATCGGGACTAATTTAGAACATCTGTCGAGAGCTACAAATACACTAAGTTAAATCTACTAAGGTGTTTTGTTTGACTTATCATAAAAAACACAACTTATTCCTAACATATTGAGAATCCAGTTTGAGAACCCTGTCATGATACTTTCATATTGTTGCTCATAGTTTAAAGTGATATATCTCTCGCGTGTGATAACACTCATTCTCTTTCTGAGAACCCTGTTATTTGAACTTGAGAACCATTAGATATTTGAATTTTAACCTTAAAAGCTTTTGAAACCCTCTTGTGAACCCTTTCCTTAAAATTGATAAGAATACTGCCACCTAGCTTAGTTTTATTTTGAGATAGAATGCCTCAGATATTGTTGATTATTCTGATATTTAGAACTGCTTATATAGTTCATTGTTGAGCATATTTGCTCATTTATTTTCTTTGATCTAACTATGGCAGTTAAGCAAGAAGATGGCTAGACTTAGACGCATCGCTCGTAAGAGTACCTGACGGTCCTTACCGCACTGTTGGTGTCTAGATGCCAGCTCAGGTAGGAAAAAGTGTGAGAAAGTGATGTCAGATGAAGGAATTTGTAATAAGCTTATCAGATAGTTTTGGGTTATTTGCCGATTCCAAGTCAGAATCAAATAGTTTAAATTTATTCATATTTTGGGTTGTAATAATATTACATTAGTTGGTAGTTGTAATCTTGTCTCATAATTTATCCTGTTTAGATCATGTTAGTGTCGGGGTTTATCATATTTCTGTTATTATTATATTAGTTTATTGGTATGTGGGTCCTTATTTCCAAACCCCGAGATTGGGGGCGCCGCAGGTTAGTATCAGAGCTACGGGATTTAGTCCCTGATGCAAGTTAGGATAAATGTTATTTGGGTATTAAATATTGCGAGAGTGTTCGACTCATATAGAGTTGAGTTAGAATATTATGTATAGTTGAAGTAAGGTAAATAGGTCCAGATAGTGAATAGAGATAGGGCATTAAGTCAGTTGGAGGTTTTATTTAACCCAAATATTGTTTCGTGGATGCTGTTTTATATTTTATCTTAGGACCCTAGTAGTGGTAGTGATGCTGATTATGAGGGTAGTTTGTTGTTTGGTTCCCCAGTGGACTCTATTCCACCCCCATCATTGGAGCCCACGTATATTAGTTCAGATCCCGAGGAGGATCCATCTGAGGACAGTGAGGCCCCTATGCCTGTTTCTCCCCTGAGACCAGTACCAGAGTCCCCAGCCCCTGAGCGAGAGCCTACTATACCTATGTCTGCCCATGTTGGTGATAAGCTAGCTCAAGATCGATACTTTGTGTATTCCCGTATCCCTAAGCTGAGATCATTTATAGATAGGTTGGCACGTGAGTCTAGGCAGTAGACGTCAGTGCTGGAGACCGAGTGGCGAATTTGTATTGAGATGGTGGAGCAGGTTGCCCGTAGACGGTTGGATGATGGATAATCTTCCAGTGATGCTGATGCCAAGGACCGGAGAGTTCATAAGATTATTCGTTGGATGCTATCAGTATTGAGGGAGATTCTTGATTTTGATGATTAGTGAGATTGTGAGATCAAACGGGACATCTGGTGGAGCCCGTAGTATTTGTTGTTGTTGTTGTTGTTTCTTTTCAGCGATGGTAGGCTTTGGGATACTTGGTCAGATGTCGGGATCCCTTTTTCTTTTCATGATGTGTTGTATTTCAGACCTTAGTGTTGGTTGTAGCAGTAGTATCTAGGTAGAAGTTAGGGGTTGATATGGGGATATTTTCCAGTTTTTCCTCTGTTTAACCCTGTCATATTATTGTATTTCATTTCCAGAACCTATTATACTAAAGCTACTTATTAGTGTATCTTTGATCGATGAAATTCATAAACTATTTATTCATGCACTTTGTGTTCATACTATGAACTCTTGAGTTTTATGAAGCTGCTTTACATATCATGTTCTTCAAATTGTATCTAATATCATTGTGATAAAATACCTTATGTCATGCTAGAACCCTAACCAGTGAGTGAGTTATGTAGTAATAGGATTGCATGTGCAATTGGGTGAAGCTTAAAACCCGTAAAACTATTTTTAAAAGAATCCTTCTTGTTATGTATACAATGCTATCATATTGTTGATAATTGCTCATCAGGTTTACTAAATGGCCACTTCACCAAACCACCAAGAAGAAGAAACTCAAACCCAAAACCAAGATCAAAACCAAGACACCCATGTGATGAACCGACTTCTTCAACTTCTTCAACAAACCCCAACCCCGAGAGTTGGAAATTTCAAACTCTTCCAATCTGTTCATCCCCCAAAATTTGTAGGTTTGCCCGATCCGATTAAAGATCAGTCATGGTTAAGAGAGATGGAGAAAGCGTTTGAATTAGCCGAAGTTCAGGATGAACAAAATACGAGGTATGCTAGTTACTATCTTAAGGAGGAAGAGAATTATTGGTGGGAATCCACCAAAGAATTATAAGGAGATGGAGTTATTTCCTGGTTAAAGTTCACAGAATTGTTTCTGGACAAGCATCTACCCAGTTATTTGCAAGATCAGTTGGAGATGAGATTTCTGAGTTTAAAGTAAGAGAATTTGACTGTAGCGGAATATGAGGTTAAGTTTTCAAAGTTAGCAAGGTTTGTGCCGGAGTACGTGGATACAGAAGTAAAGAAATCTAAGAGATTCCAACAAGGACTTAAGTCATAGATTCGTAGTCGAGTGGCTCTTTTGGAGATAAGGACATATGTTGCTATTGTACAGAAAGCAACGATTGTGGAAGGAGAAGGAGAAGCAACGAAGAGAGAAAATGAAGGGAAAAAGAGGAAATTTCAAGATTCAGATCAAGACCACGGAAGCTCTGAGATCAGAGGGAAGTTTGGAAAAAATGTTAGAAATCAGAACCAGAAATTTTAAAAGTTTAAGCCCGAAAATGGAAAGAATCGTTTCCAGAAATATTGACAACCAGTGAAGGACAATAGACCTCAAATCTCAGAATGCAAAATTTATGGGAAGAGACACCCGGGGAGATGCAATAAGCTGAACGTGACATGTTTCAAGTGCAATCAGAAAGGACATTACTCCAAAGAATGTCCAGGTGGTGCAGGAAAGCCAGAATTGACTTGTTTTAAGTGTGGGAAGGTAGGTCATATGTCTAGGAACTGCAAGGAGCCTGTTCATAAGGCGAATGTACTTAAAATTGCAGGACCACCACCCCCATCAGCACAAGCAGCTCATCCAAAGTCACGAACATTCAACATGACCATGAAAGATGATGTGTAGAATGCGGATGTGGTAGCAGGTACGCTTGTTATAAATTCAGTAGAAGTCAAAGTGTTAATGGATTCTAGAGCTACTAGATCATTTATTGCTGAAAGCGTTATTGATAAATTAAAGTGTGTTGCGTACACTCTATAAACTAATTTGATTAGAGAGGTAGAAAATCAAGAAAGAGTTACTTCATATAGGATTTGTCCTAATTGTGATATTTTTATAGAAGGTCGGTAATTTTCTGCTGACTTAATATCGTTTAAGTTAGGAGAATTCGACGTTATACTCGGAATGGAGTGGTTAGTGAACCACGACGCGCAGATCGAATGTAGAAGAAAAACAGTGAAATTGAGTACCAAGGAAGGAACTGAGGTGGTATTGAAAGGAAAAAGGCAAGAAAGGAAGTTTCAACGGCGGTTCAGACAAGGAAGTTATTAAGACAAGGATGTGAAGCTTATTTGGTTCATATAAAGGATGTAGAATAGGAATCCTTAACGATTGAGGACATACCTGTTGTTAAAGAGTTTTCCGATGTATTTCCCGATGAATTACCTGGACTATCTCCAGATCGAGAGATTGAATTCACGATTGATTTAGCTTCTGGAACAGAACCAGTTTTGAAAGCCCCTTATCGAATGGCGCCCGTTGAGATGAAAGAACTAGCAACGTAATTGCAAGAATTGTTAGATAAAGGAGTTGTTCGATCGATTGTATCCCTTGGGGTGCACCAGTGCTTTTCGTAAAGAAAAAAGATGGAAGCATGAGATTGTGTATCGATTATCGAGAACTTAATAAGTTGACTATTAAGAATAAGTACCCTCTACTGCGAATCGACGATCTGTTGATCAGATGAAAGGAGCTACTTGTTTTTTGAAGATCGAATTAAGATCTGGATATCATCAATTAAAGATTAAAGCGGAAGACATTCCTAAGATGGCGTTTCAAACAAGATATAAATAGTATGAGTTCTTGGTAATGGCGTTTGGATTGACGAATGCGCCAATTGCTTTTCTGGATCTTATGAATCGAGGGTTTAAGCTATATTTGGACAAATTCATAATTGTGTTTATTGACGATATCTTGATTTACTCCAAGTCCGAAGCAGAACATATGGATAATTTGAGAATTACTTTGGAAATCTTGAGGAAAGAGAAATTGTATGCGAAGTTTTCAAAGTGCGATTTCTGGTCAAGAGAAGTTTAGTTTCTTGGACATGTAGTCAACAGTGAAGGAATTAAAGTAGACCCTGCGAAGATTGAGGCTGTTATGAATTGGGAAATGCCAAAGACTCCAACGAAAGTGAGAAGCTTTTTGGGACTAGCTAGATATTATAGACGATTACTGCAAGATTTTTCTAAGATTGCAGTCTCATTGACTAAGTTGACAAGGAAGAATGAGAAATTTGTTTGGACAGACAAGTGCGAAGAAAGCTTTCAAGAGTTGAAGAGAAGGTTAGTCCCAACACCAGTATTGGTTCTTCCTGATGAGAAAGGCAAGTTTGTGATATATAGAGATGCTTCATATAAAGGATTAGGTTATGTGCTGATGCAACACGGAAAGGTTATAGCATATGATTCACGTCAGTTAAAACCACATGAGCAGAAATATGCTACGCATGATTTAGAACTAGCAGCGATTGTGTTTGCTCTTAAAATTTGGAGACACTATCTGTACGGAGAAAAGTGTGAGATTTACACGGACCACTAGAGCTTGAAGTACATCTTTATGCAGAAAGAGCTGAACATGAGACAAAGAACATGGTTAGAATTGATCAAGGACTACGACTGTATGATAAGCTATCATCCCGGAAAGGCAAATGTTGTAGTGGATGCGCTAAGACGCAAAGAGAGGTTGAATATGTTAACTTCATCTGAAGATTTGATCAAAGAATTCGAGAAATTAAAAATAGAGATACAAGGTACAGAGTTGGAACATGAAATGGTGTATATATTGGTATTTCAACCAGAGATTTTGGAAAAGATTCGACGTTGTCAAGAACAAGTGATAGAACACGAGAAGGATAAGTTGATAGGAGAAGAGGTTAGAGCTAAAAAGGTTGATAAAGGTATATATAGAGTTTGTTCGCGTATTTGGATTCCTAACGTTGCAGAATTAAAGAATGAAATTTTATATGAAACGCATAATTCAAGATTTTCGATCCATCCTAGAAGTACAAAGATGTACAAGGACTTGAAAGAGAACTATTGGTGGCCGAATATGAAAAAGAAAATTGCATAATGGATAAGTAAGTGATATACATGCCAAAGAGTAAAAGCAGAACACCAACGACTGAGTGGATTGCTTCAACCACTAGACATACCTGAATGGAAATGGGAACATATCGCGATGGATTTCGTGGTAGGATTACCAAAGACCAAGGTTAATCATGATTCTATTTGGGTAATAATCGATCGACTGACAAAGTCAGCGCATTTCTTGCCAATCAACGAGAGATTCTCACTAGAAAATTTGGTTAAGCTGTATTTGGACGAAATTGTAATGCGTCATGGAGTACCGATATCTATCGTGTCTGATAGAGATCCGAGGTTTAACTCAAGATTTTGGCGAAAATTTCAAGATCATTTTGGCACAAAATTGAAAATGAGCAATGCGTATCATCCCCAGAGAGATGGAAAAAGTGAAAGAACTATTTAAATAATCGAAGACATGATGAGAACTTGTGCATTGGATTTCAAAGGAAATCGGGACGACCATTTGCCATTGATAGAGTTTTCCTACAATAACAGTTATCACGCGAGTATTGGAATGTTGTCCTACGAAGCATTATATGGAAGGAAATGCAGATCTCCTAAATATTTGGATGAAGTTGGTGAGCACAAGCTGATTGGCCCAGAACTAGTTCAACAAACGAAGGAAAAAGTGGAAGTGATTCGCAAAAGGCTGATAGCTGCTCAAGATCGACAAAGGAAGTAGGCGGACCAAAATCGAAAGGATATGCTATTTGAACCTAGAGACAAAGTGTTGTTGATGATATCTCCGTGGAAAGGATTATCTAGATTTGGAAATAAAGGAAAGCTAAGTCCCAGATACATTAGACCTTTTGAAGTACTAAAGCAAGTTAGAAGAGTGGCATACGAGTTAGCGTTACCTCCGCAAATGCAACATCTTCATAATGTGTTTCACTTCTCTCTTTTGAAGAATTATAATGTTGATGCTAGTCATGTAATTGAATTAGAACAGTGGAAATTCAACAAGATATGTCTTATGTGGAACAACCCGTTCGGATTTTGGATCGAAAGGAGAAAGCGATTAGAAATAAAGTGGTATCTTCAGTTAAAGTTTTGTGGACAAATCCTAAAGTAGAAGAATCAACTTGGGAATTAGAAAGTGAAATGTGAGAGAAGTATCCCCATTTTTTTGCTTAGATTAGATTCCGAAAACATAATCCTTTTAAGGGGGGTAGATTGTAACGACTGGGATTTTCGCGATATAATTATATGAATAAAATATAGTTTTGTGCTATTGTAATAACCCGAATGTTTGGGACTTTGTAAAACGTTTGATGAATAGTAACACTGATGATCGGGAAAATCTTTTAAGCTCACACTATGTTGTGCATAAAAAATTTAGCTTCCGAGTTGATATTATGTTTATACTTACCAAATGAGTGTATATAAAAGTCGTTAATTTTCGAAGATGAGCAACTTCGTAAAACGGACTTATTTTATGAACCGCCAAGAAATATGAGAATCGTGTTTCAATAACGATATTATAATTCCTAAATCAAAATCCAATTACAAGGTTTCAAAGTATAAATGACTTATAAGAAAAATGATGTACCCCGCGAATCACTTACGAAAGATTTACTACGAAAACGAATAAGCGACCGAGCGACTACGTAAGCGAACAAATAAAACGTACCAAGCCATGCAACTTCCCATGCAACTAACTGGTAAGGAAGTAACCAATGGTTAGTAACCAAATAGTAGCTAATATCACAAGAATAGTAACCAAGCTAGTGCATAGTAACCTAGTTAAGCAAATAGTTACATGAATAGTGATGGGAAGTACTTAGCTAGCAAACTAGCTTTCAAATTAGCTAACCTAGCAATATTGGAAGATATTTGCTTGTACTAGGAGATATATACATACATAAACACATTAGTATACAAGAAGCATCCAAGAAGCAAACACAAAAACTCTATCTTCTCTCTCCCAAGAGCACCATTCGGCCCCTTTGAAGAAAATGAGGAAATCAAATTTCAAACTCCAACTTCAAGCAATGGATAAATCTCCCAATTAATTCCTAAGCTTCCTACATGCCAAATTAAGGTAAGATAAATTTTTGAGAGCTTTTCATTAAGGTTTGAATGGTGAAATAATTCCATAAAAGTAATGATGAATAGTGTAGAATAGTAACTTTTCTTGGTTTCTTGATTTTCATGGATTGATTTAGGATCCTTAAGATTAACCAAGAATCCCCAAGGTCCATCCATCAAAGATAACCTCTTCCAAGATTTCAGGAAATGTATAAATCCTTGACCAAACTTTATTTAAGTTTTAAGTTTCAAGAAGGTTTAATATGTTGTTGCCTAAATAACATGATGTTCTTAAGAGGAGTTAGTGTTGAGATGATGATTATTGGTTGTTTGTTCTTGATTTATGATTTAGAGCGAAAACGAGACTCGGATCGAAGTTGTAACATCATTAGAATGAACAAATCATAATCTTTAGTTTGCTGCAGAGTTACAGAAAGTAAAAACTGTAGTTTCTTGAAAAATAAAACTTTATTAAGCTATAAAATGTTATGAGGATCATTTAGACGCTTGAATCGCTTGATTTCGATTTACAGATAAAACGTTATGACCGTTTTAGTGAAAACGATGTACGCGACAAAAACGGCTACGAATTACGAACTTTGTAAATATTAGCGACCGACTTAGAAGTATTCAAAAATCATGAAATTTATGCAGAAGTTTAGAAATGGAATTTATTAACTTCCATAAACATTTCAAGTGAAAATAAGTATTTCTCAATTTTATAAAAATGTCAGAGCCGAGAGGGCGCGAGTAGAAATCCTTAAGAATCGCGAAAAGAGCTAAGTAGCGAAAGCGAATGAGATAAGTGGGTGTAAAGGATCTTTCGATAAAAATGAAGTTACAAAAAATACTTAAGCATAATTCAATAAAGAGAGTAAAGCGAGTTGTATGAATAGAATTAAGTATCGTGTATTTATCAAGTGATAATAAATACGATTAGAATCTAAAAGAACGATTATGTTCTTGATTATAGATTGTCGGACTATCCCAAGAGCACCTCCCGCCTCGCGATACACAGGAAAGTGTATGAACCCTATTCAAAATATTGTTGTGTTGTGAATATTTATTTAACGCATTTTGTATAAATGTCATGAATGCCATGATATTTAAAATACGAGTTTTTACGTATTGATAATGATTGAGATTATGATAAATATATCATAATATATTTTTAATGCTATGGAGTAGCATGGTGTATATGTTCTAAGACCGAGAGTCGGTCAGCGTTTGTGAAATATAAAACCCGGAGATTATTCCGGAGATGTTTGGACAATTAAGGTCCGTAATTATTTATTCAAGGGACGCGATGTCCTCTTGCAAAAATATTAAATACCTTGAATTTATTTAAAACGATTTCAAAGATTGTATTCCCTTAACTGTATTTAATTACTCGGAAAATGCTTATTGTTTCCGATATTCATTTAAATAGGAGACGTATTCTCCGACGTTTAATTATTTTTAAACTTTATTATTTATATTAATTAAAAATTAATTAATTTATTAATCATAAATTAGTTGAGGAATATCATTTCAAATATTCTTTAAAAATAGAATTATTTGAGGCTTAATTATTCAATAATTATTATTTAATTATTGAATGTTTATAAATGATTTAATATGATTTAAAAATCATAAAACTTATTTTGAAATATTCTCTGAGTGTTAGAAAATTATTCTGATCCTTTCAGATCGTCGAAAATATTACCTCGATATATTTTAAACACCTTGATGATAATGTCAAAGGAAACTCCCCTTATTTAATTATCTGTTGACAACGGTCAACTCACATTATAGTAGTACTTCCTCCAAAAATTCTCGGAAGCACATATGTATACATAAATACATATATATATACAGATGAGTTGTACCTATCATCAAGCAAAACGCTTGGGGAACTTTGATGTGGTTCGAGTTCTCGGAAGATGATAAGGATTTTACAAAGGACTAGTAGGGGTAGACTCTAATACAAAGGGTACTAGAGAGACTACCAAAGGTACCGCAGGAGACGGTACTTTGTGTGCATACCCTAAATGGCTCCCAAAGCCCAAATGCGGCCAGGGTGATAACTGGAATACAAGGTGTCGTCCTCTACTAGTTGAAAAGATTTCATATTTCCGTATTACAACTCATCATCGTATACGGTGGCTCCGCTGAATGTCATATTCTTCCAATTAGAATTGAGATGCAATACCGTAACCCAAGCCTAGGAGATGGGTTTACCATTAAGATATTTATTGACGAATAAGTCAAACAAAGATATTTATTCTAAAAAGTGATGTGTAACAATAAGTATATAAATTACTTCAAACACACTTATATCCATATTTCGAAATCGGATATACATTTATATACAGTCTTTTCATACTGTCAATTGTTATGTTGGGTAATATAGCTCACACTTGTTTTCTTAAAATGACACAACACAATAGTGAATCAAGATGCCTATCAGGAAACGCACGGCCAGGAAACGAGTAGGAAACGACCAGCTATTCCGTAGGTTGTTCGGTGCAGTGCCTTAGGTAGATCGCATAAGTTGGTTCAGTTTTCAATTATTCATAGTATGGCTTATGTATAAATATGACTTATGTAAGGTAGTAAGTAAGAAACTTATATTTGGTTGCCGGTCCAACCTTAAGTAAAGGTTACACCCATGGTAAGACTTAATTACTTTTGGGTTGTAATAACTATCACCTTATGGATCCAATAACTTTAGTAATGTTGGTTCGTTTCCAAGACAATAACCTACAAGTGTGTGTATGTTGATAAGTGTGGGGTTATGAGATGTTTGAGTATTTACAATGTGGTACATAGATAAGTGTTTGGATAGCTATTGAGATGGCGTGGACTCCTAAATCCCCAACCCCGGATTTGGGGGCGTCACACAAATGGTATCAGAGCCTTAGGTTATAAAATCTTGGAAACGATAGGAGATGAAATACGTAGACATAAGATTAGTGAGAAATAATTAGAAATCGATTTGAGTTCATCGTTGGACTACTTGGCGTAGTCTAGACAGTTTTACCTTCAAGGAAATCCCAACTCTAAGATAGTAACACCTTGTACCCTTGGAGCCCGTAGGAAGAGTAGACCCATTTGAGGATGTGATGCCATACGAGTGCGACTTTACTTTGGAGCCCAAGGACCCACCTGTAGATGATACAGATGATGAACCTTATGAGGATCCATTCGAGGAGGAGACTGACCCTTCGAGAGAGGACGATGCTAGGGAGCCACAGAGCGATGACACATATTGGATAGACATAGAGATGTGTCCATTGCCGATAGTCCAACCTTCCACACCTCACCCATGAATGCTGAGCCCCTTGCCTTCTACCGATGAGGATGAGGAAGACGAGATGGAGACACCAGCTCATATGATCTATGATATATCCTCCAGTGAACCGGATTCACCTCTGCCACCCCCAGTGACCATCCACGTGGCAGTACATGACTGGATCGTGACTCAGCTAAATGTTGAGATCACTGCAGCATCTGCCCGCATAGCGGAGTTACGCCAGGCACTACAAGAGGAGTGAGCCACACGATTGGGCTATCCCGGGGATTTCAGGGCTGCTTCCTCGACCTTGGCTCACGAGAGATCGATGGGATCAAACTTCACGCTCACATTCAGATGAGGATTGCAGCCCTAGGGTCATACGTTCCAGTGGTTGATTCTGAGTTGATCTTGGCAGGAGCGATGAGGAGAGACTGAAACACCCTCCAAATCCGGGGTATAGATTTGGGGCATTACTAATAATAACTACTCACTAATCTTACACAAGCGAAATATAAATGAAATAGTTACCCCGAACTACTACTACTCAGGATCTTTTAAGGTTAAGATTTGAAAACAAGAACGACACACTAACTTTATTACAAACCAGTTTAAAACATTTTTTCTTAAGAACTCTCTTTGTTACAAAACTTTATTCTATCCTATATTCTTACCACACAACTTTTATTCAAAATACACAAAACTTTTATTCAACCCAACTTTACTACTTATCCTGTTACACCTGAATAGGTAGCTCAAAACTCTCTTCTGGAATAGGGATAAACACTTTTGGTATAAGAGGGTCCCGCTGCTTGACTCGCTTCTTGACTACGCGGGTTCTGATGGGTTTCATTCTCTACCTTAACTGTAAAACAATAGGAATAACAATAAAAGGGGATGAGCCAAAATTGCTCAACAAGCCTGCAATAATATATATAGTATAAAGAGAGAAGAATAAGTGAACCAATAAGTTGCTGGTTTGAACAACCATCTGTATCTATACAGGATAAAAATTTGCCAACACTGGCGAGTACCAAATGAACAAGACTAGAGACAAGAACCAACATATGCACTATAACCCGCTGATCAGTCAGGATACAGTGCGGATCTATACCCAACTGCATAGACCCAACCAACATAAGGAGTACTCAGGCAACTATGGCCTATTAATTAAAGGTCTGGGTAATGCCCAGCCTGTATCGTAACCATCCAGTTCAAAGCTTAGCATCCGGAACAATCATAATGCTTTTGATGTATCCCAACATCAGGATATATCATAATATATGTAACAAGGGTAAAAGTATTGGAATATGAATAGAGGATTCAATAACTTGGGAGAAATCAAGAATCAAAATGAAATATAAACAAGATTCAATAATTGTGTAACAGTGTATATGAACAAGGATTATCAAAGTGTAACTGATATGTAAAATGGGGTATAATTCACTATTCTGAATTTAGAATAGGGGAAAAACTTGCCTTGCGCGTACTTAACCTGGTTCAACTCACCGCCTTCGGTCTCTGGCTTGGTCTGCCTTGCTTACACTGAACCAATCATAGAAATAAAATCGTTTAGATAATTTACTACATACGCGTATCTTGAATTGATACTACGTAACCCTATCAATCTACCCATGCGTTTCTACCTGACTCGCATATACACATATATAATTATATAACACATAATGTTCACATAATCACGTAAAGCACATAGCACGCAAGACACATAATTAATTTTAACCTTATAATTATTTTTAGAATCGATACCAGACTCATACATGTATTAACTAACCCTATTTGATTTTATTATAATTTTTCGGGATTTATTTGACTAGATTCTATCCCTAATAGGGCTTATAAACAATTAATTATCACAAGACCACTCTCTTTTGGAAGAAATTATAATCTACAATTATTTTTATTGGATTCGTTTCATTTTTCTGAG
This sequence comes from Apium graveolens, assembly GCF_009905375.1. NCBI lineage: Eukaryota > Viridiplantae > Streptophyta > Magnoliopsida > Apiales > Apiaceae > Apium > Apium graveolens. Next base: position 266,621,133 of record NC_133654.1, on the reverse strand, counting down.
TCTGGGGGTCTTCGTTTTACTCAAATCGGACTAACGGTTTAATTATTATGAATTAAACAAGATTTACTTAATTAATAATTATAAATAATCCTTAATTATATTTTTAAATAATTAACTAATAATTATTGTATTTCAAAATGATTAATCCTTAATTATTAGGATTAATTACAATTTATTACAATTACTCGCAATTATCATCAATTATTCGATTAAATCGATTATTTACAAATAAATAATCGATACAATTATACAGATTGTCTTGCTAGTTCAATCAGATTGTCATGCCGATTGTCTTCCTAGTTCAATCAGATTGTCATGCCGATTGTCTTCCTAGTTCAATCAGATTGTCATGCCGATTGTCTTCCTAGTTCAATCAGATTGTCATGTCGATTGTCTTGCCAGTTCAATAGATTGTCTCACCAATTGTCTTGCTAGTTACAATTAAGATATTCATCGAATAAATACTATTTCTCGAGTAATAATTCAACTCAATGATCAACTACTCGTATAAATACGAGCTTCTCGTATTATTCGAATAATTATCGAATTATTAATCGTATTATTCGATTAGATTTTAATCCTTATTTATTAATTAATTACCTAATTATTAATCAATTAAATAACTAATAACTAATTAGATAAATGATTAAATAATTAATTAAATAACTAATTTCAAATTTCCAAATTAATAAAATAATTCAGAAATTATTAATAATAATTTTTAGAATTTAAATCTAATTTTTATTAATTTTTAGAATTACTAAAATCTGATTTTGGATTTTATAAAATATAATAAATAATTAAAACCCAGAAACAGAAAGCAGGGAATGGAAATCGGGTTTTGAAGATCAAACCCGGGTCGAATTCCGGGTTGAAACTGGGTCGAACCCGGGTCTTCAAGAACAACCCAGAACCCGGCGACGGTGGCCGGTTCCGGCGAGCCTAAACCCCGGCCAAAACGCAATGATTTTGACTCGTTTAAGATGCAACATCGTTCCTTTCTTCTCCCACCGTACAACCACCCTCTCCATCGCAACCGACGACCACTCCATCCCGTTCTCCGTCCAAAACTCCATTTTTTCCGATGAATCTCCTCGGAGAATCGTTTCTTACCCAATCGTGTTCCAAAATTCACAAAACATATACCAAATCAAAGCTACAGACTGCTATAATCATTCCCAACAGTTCACAACAATCAAAACATCTTCAAAATCACAGAAAAACGAATTCAAAACTGCTAAAAACTCAAGAACTCGACATATCGATTCAGGGGTTATAAAATCGAAATAAAAATACCTGATTACTCCTAGGACTACAACAAAACTAACTACATCAACCAAACAATCAAACGATTCTTCAAAATCAAAAACCGAAATTCATGCCAAGAACATAAAAATCGATTTTGAGATTAAACAAACCTCAGTTGATGATATTAGTATCAATGGATTTGTCTCTTCACAAGGATTGTATCGGTTACTCGAGCTTTTTCAGTGGATTAGTAAATCTCCCAAAACCATTGATTGATCTTCTCCCGCTTCCAAGAACACAAAAGTCACCAACACTTTCTAATTTTTATTAATCTGATTTTTAATAATTAATTAACAATAATTAGCAAATAAATCAGCTATTTATACTAGTAAAAATAATACCCCTAAATAAAATTAAGGGTCTAATTATTCATCTAATAAAAATATTTGGCCCCAAATTTTATAATTTTTGGGTATTAATTATGAATTTTTAAATATCCATTAAATACAAAATAAATGCTAAAAATTCCCAAAAATTGTGAATATTACAAAAATGCAAAGAAAAATGATGTATGATAATTTCATGATCATATAAAAATAAAAATGTGATTTTTGTGGGGCTTTTGGTACCCGAAGGGATCCGGAAAAGTCGTTTTTCGCGGAAAAAGGTAAATTTGTAAAACGTCTAGGGGTTCAGAATAGCGATATGGTATAGGTCGTTTTTGGCAAAATAGAACCAATGATTTTATTTGAAATACGGGCTTTTAAAACACTGTTTGAGCTGTACGGGTTTTGATATAAAATATATAACTTGCGATAAAACACTCAATAAATATCCAAAACACGTTCAGATCAAAACAGACAACACGTAGCACATAACGATTAGGGTTTAATGATTCAACACAGTTAATCATATAATAATACACATAATTTATCTTTATTATGATATAATACAAGCATAATTTCTCGGTCGTTACAGAGACTGAGACCTGACCCGCGATGACATCGACTGAGACATGCAGGAGTTATGTAAAGACCTCGTGAAGGATGGGTGACTTGTCACCAATTTTGTAGGATAGCTGGTAGTAGATAACATCCCTAGCCTTTGTGGCACCACGGACTATGTATTTGTGATTCAGTATGCAGTATCGTGTAGTTGGTAGATGGTATTTAGAAAAATTGTATTTGGATGATTATGAGTGTCCCCAAGACGTGATCTGGGAGGCCTAATTTTATTTTCTCTAGCAGTTAATTAGAAAGTTGTCTTATATATTATTGCACTTATTATAAGCATGTTGATTAATTAATGTGTGCGTGCGTATAATCAAACGAATCAAAAGTATATATATATATCTATAATTAACACAACTTTTTTATCATAACAATGCCACCTCGTCGATGAAAGACCAGGGCCCAGCCTGCGGAATCTGTTAACCAGAGGTAGGGCGAACCTAACCATGATATGAATGAGAGAAGTGAAGAACACCTAGATTATAATGAGTTTGATGAAGAAAAATTTATGGAGGAAGAGGCTGAGGATACCCATCAAGGAGGAAATCCTATGAATGAGTTCATGAACCTATTGAGGGCAAATCTAAACCAACCACCACCTCCACCACCCCACAAGCTACCCCATAAACTTCGGCCACTACCTTCAGGGCATTCAAGTCTCTCAAACCCCCTAATTTTCTAGGAACTGCCGACCCCGTTGAGGCACGAGATTGGCTAAAGGAAATAGAGAAATCCTTTAAGATACTAGGCGTAGAAGAGCAACACAAGACCATATTCGCTCCCTACATGGTAAAGGGAGAAGCTAACTACTGGTGGGAGTCGAAGAAGAAACTCGAAGCTAATGTCATGATCCTGTAGGATAGGTTCACCAGGTTATTTCTAGATAAGTATTTCCCTCATTTTATGGAAACCCAGATGGAGATAAAGTTTTTGAAACTGAAATATGACAAGATGACGGTGGTGGAGTATGAGGCCAGGTTTACTGAACTGGCGTGATTTGTGCTAGAGTTTGTTAGCACGGAAGAGAATAAGTCATGAAGGTTTCAACTTAGTCTGAAATAATGGATTTAGAACCGAGTGGCAATGTTAGAACTAACAGACCATGCCACCTTAGTCAGAAGGCCTCGATTATAGAAGCATGCAGTGAACAGAGTTTGAAGGAAGATAGGAAGCCAGGGAGGAGGAGCAACTGGAAATAAGAGCCTTCCAAGCAGGTTTTCGAAGGGAGCAGTGTCCCAACCTGCGAAAGGCCCCGGGTTTAGAAAGGCCTCAAGTGAAAGCGTCAGCCATGTCGGTGGATAATCTAGGGTAACATTTCATAGTAAACCCCGCGCCCCTTGCCAGATTATCGAACATGCCGAAAGAAATACTTCGGAGTGTGTGTCGAGGCCAGAGCCCCTCTAAAATGCTACAAGTATGACTAAACTGGACACCTAGCCCACAACTGTAGCCGACCCAATACGACATGTTTCGAGTGAGGAAAAGTAGGGCATATGAGGAAGGATTTCCCGACACTAAGGCCTTCAGCTTCAGGGATGACCAGAGTTTCACCTAACCGACCTCCAGCTACTAGGACTTTTAACATGACCATTCAGGACGCTGTCCGGGACATAGATGTGATAGCAGGTACCCTTCTATTAAATTTATAACATGCAAATGTATTATTTGATTCTAGAGCGATCAAAACTTTATATCTCGAATTTTGCTAAGAAGATAGATCTTAACGCCATACCTTTACGTGAAAAGTTACAAGTAGAAATAGCAAATCAAGAGATCATTCATGTTAATCAAATACATCCCAATTGCGAGTTAAAACTAGGAGGGAAAATTTTTAAGGTTGGTTTAATCCCATTTTCGGTAGGAGAATTCGATGTGATTTTAGGAATGGATTGGTTGTCCAATAATGGAGCACACATATATTGTGTGAAAAAAAGAATAAGAATAAGAGTTCTAGATGGCAAGGAGATCGTATTCAAGGGGCAACGTCAGGCCCAAAAGTTTCTAACCATGGTCCAGACCAAGAGGTTGTTGAGGAAAGGTAATGAGGCCTATATGGCATATATAATGGATACCAAGAAGGAAGTCCTTGACATACATGACATACCTGTAGTGAATGAATTTGAGGATGTCTTTACAAAAGACTTACCGGGATTGCCACCCGGCCGAGAGATAGAGTTCGCGATAAAACTACTCCGAGAACGACCTAGTATCTAAGGCCCCATATAGGTTAGCCCTAGTTAAAATGAAGGAACTAGCCCCTCAACTGCAAGAGTTTTTAGATAAACTGATGATAAGGCCAAGTGTGTCACCGTGGGGTGCACCAGTGTTGTTTGTGAAGAAAAGGATGGTAGCATGAGACTATGCATAGACTATCGAGAGTTGAAGAAACTGACCATCAAGAATAGGTACCCTCTCCCTAGGATCGAGGACCTGTTTGACAAACTTAAGGGTGCCGTACATTTTTCCAAGATAGACTTGCAGATGGGATATCACCAATTGAAGATTAAAACCAAGGATATATCAAAGACTACCTTTCACACTAGGTATAGACATTACGAATTCCTAGTCATGTCTTTTGGATTAACCAATGCACCCACAACCTTTATGGATTTGATGAACAGAGTGTTTAAAAAGTATTTAGACATATGTGTTATATTATTCATAGACGATATTCTAATCTACTCAAAGACAGAGCAAGAACATGCAAAACATTTGGGGATAGTCTTAGAAATCTTAAGAAAGGAAGAGTTGTATGCGAAGTTCTCAAAGTGTGAGTTTTGGATGAAGAAAGTCCAGTTTTTAGGACATGTGGTAAGTAGCAAAGGAGTGCTAGTCAACCCCGCTAAAATAGAAGTGGTATCTAATTGGGAAAGACCGACTACCCCAACAGAGGTTAGGAGTTTTGTGGGCTTAGCAAGATATTACCAGAGATTTGTGCAAAACTTTTCCAAGATAGCCGGCCCACTGACAAGGCTTACCCGTAAGACGGAAAAGTTTGTATGGATGGATAAATGTGAAGCGAGTTTTCAAGAGTTGAAAAAGAGACTGGTGTCAGTACCAATGCTCGCTCTTCCCGATGGAAAGGGGGAGTTTGTGATATACAATGATGCCTCGCATAAAGGGTTATGATGTGTGCTCATGCAGCATGGAAAGGTGATTGCATATGCCTCATGATAGTTGAAGGAATATGAGACAATGTACCCTACCCATGACCTAGAGCTAGCAGCCATAGTGTTTGCCTTGAAAATCTGGAGATACTACCTATACGGGGAAAAGTGTGAGATCTACACAGAACATCAGAGCCTCAAGTACATTTTCACCCAAAAGGAATTAACCATGAGGTAGAGAAGATGGCTAGAGCTGGTTAAGGATTATGATTGTGAGATCATGTACCGCCCGGGTAAAGCCAATTTGGTGGCTAACGCCCTCAGTAGGAAAGAAAGACTGAAAATGATAACGACCTCTAAGGAATTAGTTAAGGAGTTTGAAAAGATGGAAATTGAAGTAAAGATAATTGGTAAGGGATCTGAGAATCTATTTTAGATTAGGTTATTTCCAGAGCTGGCAGAGAAGATACGAGTGTGTCAAGAAAGGAAAATGAATAAAGAAAGAGAAACATTGATCAGCGAATAGGTTGGATGTGAAAAAGATGCAAGAGAGAGATGAGGTACGCATCCAAATTTGGATTCCGAATGTTCAAGAACTGAAGGATGAAATATTGCATGAAGGACATAACTCCAGGTATTTCATCCACCCCAGAAGTACAAAGATGTACCGTGATATAAAGGAATACTATTGGTGGCCTAACATGAAAAGGGATGTAGCAGAGTGGGTCAGCAAGTGCTTGACTTGTCAGAGAGTAAAGGCTGAATATCAGCTACCGAGTGGACAGTTACGACCCCTGGAAATTCCAGAATGGAAATGGGAGCATATAGCCATGGATTTTGTGACAGGCCTACCTAGGACAAAAATGAATCATAATGCCATATGGGTCATCATAGATAGACTGACCAAGTCCGCGCACTTCCTGCCAGTCAACGAAAGGTACACGGTAGACAAGCTAGTGGATATATACCTAAGAGAGATTGTGGTAAGGCACAAAGTCCCCGTGGCCATAGTTTCTGATAGGGATCCAAGGTTTAACTCCCGATTTTGGAGAAGTTTTCAAGAATGCGTAGGTATCAGACTGAGCATGAGTACAACCTACCACCCTCAAACGGACAGACAAAGTTAAAGGACCATTCAGACTATAGAAGATATGCTTAGAGTCTGTGCCATTGACCTTAAAGAAAGTTGGAGTGATCACTTATCGCTGATAGATTTCTCCTACAACAATAGCTATCACGCTAGCATAGGGATGCCCCCATATGAAGCTCTATGGAAGAAGATGCCGCTCTCCCTTATGTTGGGATGAAGTTGGGGAACATAAGATTTTAGGTCCCGAGTTAGTTCAGCAAACCCGAGAAACATTAGGGCTTATCATGCAAAGATTGGTAGCGGCTCAGGATAGACATAAAAAGTACACAGACCAGACAAGAAAAGATAGAGAGTATGAGGTAGGAGATTCGGTATTGTTGAAGGTATCTCCATGGAAAGGGGTGATGAGATTCGGTAAGAAAGGGAAACTAAGCCCCAGATTCATCAGACCGTTTGAAATCTTGAGGAAGGACCTCTAGCCTACGAGCTCTCCTTACCACCTAACTTGCAACAAGTGCACAATGTATTCCATGTATAAATGCTGAGAAAGTACCATGTTGATGCACGACACGTGATAGAATACTAGCAGGTAGACTTGCAGCCATACCTGACCTACATTGAACAACCAGTAAGAGTGATGGACCGAAAAGAGCAAGTGTTGAGGAAAAAGACGGTCAAGTTGGTCCAAATCTTGTGGAGATATCAAAATGTGGAAGAATCAACGTGGGAACTAGGAAACACCATGAAAGATAAGTACCCTCATCTATTTTCTAGTTCATTCCTGGATAGAATCCTTTATAGAAGGGAGGACTGTAATAACCCAAATTTTGGGACTTTGTAAAACATTTGATGAATAGTAACCCTGATGATCGGGAAAAGCTTTTAAGCCCGCACTATGTTGTGCATGGAAAATTTAGTTTCCGAGTCAATATTATGTTTGTACGTACTAAATGAGTGTATGTAAAAGTCGTTAGTTTTCGAAAATGAGCAACTTCGTAAAACGACCTTATTTTATGAACTGCCAGGGAATACGAGAATCGTGTTGCAATAACGAGATTATAATTCCCAAATCAAAATCCAAGTACAAGTTTTCAAAGTATAAAGGACTTATAAGAAAAATGATTTACCCCGTGAATCGCTTACGAAAGATTTACTACAAAAACGGATAAGTGACTACGTAAGCGAACAAATAAAACGTACCAAGCCATGCAACTTCCTATGCAACTAATTGATAAGGAAGTAACCAATGGTTAGTAACCAAATAGTAGCTAATCTAACAAGAATAGTAACCAAGCTAGTGCATAGTAACCTAGTTGAGCAAATAGTGACATGAATAGTGATGGGAAGTACTTAGCTAGCAAACTAGCTAACCTAGCAATACTGGAAGATATTTTCTTGTACTAGGAGATATATACATACATAAACACATTAATACACAAGAAGCATTCAAGAATCAAACACAAAAACTCTCGCTTCTCTCTCCCAAGAGCACCATTCGACCCCTTTGAAGAAAATAAAAAAAAATCAAATTTCAAACTCCAACTTCAAGCCATGGATAAATCTCCCAATTAATTCCTAAGCTTCCTACCTGCTAAAATAAGGTAAGATAAATGTTTTAGAGCTTTTCATTAAGGTTTGAATGGTGAAATAATTCCATGAAAGTGATGATGAATAGTGTAGAATAGTAACTTTTCTTGGTTTCTTGATTTTCATAGATTGATTTAGGATCCTTAAGATTAACCAAGAATACCAAAGGTTCATACATCAAATATAACCTCTTCCAAGATTTCAAGAAAGGTATAAATCCATGAACAAACTTTATTTAAGGTTTAAGTTTCAAGAAGATTATGGATCTTATTTAACCTAGTTTTGATGGTTAATATGTTATTCTCTTGATGTTTAGTTAGTTAGTTGCTAAGGTTGATGTTGTTGCCTCAAGAACATGATGTTATTGAGAGGATTTAGTGTTGAAATGATTATATGTTGGTTGTTGGTTCTTGATTTATGATTTAGAGCGAAAACGTAACTCGGATCGTAGTTGTAACGTCGTTAAAACAAACAAATCATAATCTTTAATTTTCTGCAGAATTAAAGAAAGTATAAACTGTAGTTTATTGAAAAATAAGACTTGATTAAGATATAAAATTTTATGAGGATCGTTTAGACGCTTGAATCATTTGATTTCGATTTACGGATAAAACGTTATGACCGTTTTAGTGAAAACAATGTGCGCGACAAAAACTGCTACGAATTATGAAGTTCGTAAATATTAACGACCGACTTAGAGTATTCAAAAATCATGAAATTTTTACAAAAGGTTATAAATGGAGTTTATTAACTTCCATAAATATTTCAAGTGAAAATAAGTATGTATCAAGTTTATAAAATTGTTGGAGCCGAGAACGCAGGAGTAAAAATTCTTAAGAATCGCGAAAAGAGCTAAGTAGCGAAAGCGAATGAGATAAGTGGGTGTAAAGGATCGTTAGATAAAAAAAAGTTAAAAAAACACTTGAGCATAATTCAATGATGAGAGTAAAGCGATTCGTGCGAATGGATTTAAGTATCGCGTATTTATCAAGTGATAATAAATACAATTATAATCTAACGGAACGATTATGTTCTTAATTATAGATTATCGGACTACCCCAAAAGTACCTCCCGCCTCGCGATATCCAGGAAAGTTTACAAACACTATTCAAAATATTGTTGTGTTGTTAAGATGTTTTTAACGCATTTGGTATAAATTCCATGAATGCCATGATATTTAAAATATGAGATTTTATGTATTGATAATGATTGAGATTATGATAAGTGTATCCTAATACATTTTTAACTCTATGGATTAGTGTGGTGTATATGTTATAAGACCGAGAGCTGGTCATCCTTTGTGAAATATAAAAGCCGGAGATTATTCGGGAGATGTTTGAACAATTAAGGTCGGTGATTATTTTATTCAAGGGACGCGATGTCCTCTTTCAAAAACATCAACTCAAATTTATTTAAAATGATTTCAAAGATATTCCCTCAACTATGTTTAATTACTCGGATAATGCTTATTGATTCCGATATTCATTTAAATAGGAGACCTATTCTACGATGTTTAATTATTTTTAAACTTCATTATTTAAATTAATTAAAGATTAATTTAATTATTAATCGTAAATTAGTTGATGAATATCATGTTAAATATTCTTTAAAATAGAATTATTTGAGGCTTAATTATTCAATAATTATTATTTAATTATTGAACATTTATTAAATGATTTTATATGATTTAAAAATTATAAGACTTATTTTGAAATATTTTCTGAGTGTCAGAAAATTATTCCGATCCTTTCGGATCGTCGAAAATATTATCTCAACATATTTTAAATACCTTGACGATAGTGTCAAAGGAAACTCCCTCTTATTAAATTATTTGTTGGCAACGGTCAACTCACATTATAGTAGTGTTTCCTCCGAAAATTCTCAGAAGCACATATGTATACATAAATACATATATATATATATATGCATATGAGTTGTACCAATCATCAAGCAAAACGCTTGGGGAAGTTTGCTGTGGTTCAAGTTCTCGGAAGATGATAATGATTTTACAAAGGATTGGGAGGGGTAGACTCTAGTACTGAGGGTACTAGAGAGACTACCAAACATATCACAGATGAAGGTACTTTGTGTACTCAAGAACCTGTGATATGTATGCATACCCGAAATGGGTCACATAGCCCAAATGCGGCCAGAGTGATAACCGGAATACAAGGTGTCGTCCTCTACTAGTAGAAAAGATTTCAGATTTCCGTATTACGACTGATCATCGTATACGGTGGCTCTAGTGAATGTCCTATTCTTCCAATTGGAAATGAGATGCAATGCCGTAACCCAAACCTAGGAGCTGGGTTTACCAGTTAGGTATTTACTGACGAATAAGTCAAACAAAGATATATATTCTAAAAAGTGATGTGTAACAATAAGTATATAAATTACTTCAAACACACTTAAATCCATATTTGGAAATAGGATATACATTTACATACAGTCTTTTCATATTGTCAATTATTATGCTGGGCAATATAGCTCACACTTTGTTTTAAGTGACACAACACAACAGTGAATCAAGATGCCTATCAGGAAACTCACGACCAGGAAATGAGTAGGAAATGGCCAGCTATTTTGTAGGTTGTTCGGTGCAGTGCCTCAGGTAGATCGCATAAGTTGGATTGGTTTTCAATTATTCATAGTCCGGCTTATATATAAATATGACTTATGTAAGGTAGTAAATAAGAAACTTATATTTGGCCACCGGTCCAACCTTAAGTAAAGGTTACACACGTGGTAAGACTTAATTACTTTTGGGTTGTAATAACTATCACCTTAAGTAGGGTTTACCCAGTGCGCACCCGAAGGGTAGCGGTTGCGGGTTACCTATGATAAAAAACTATCACATTATGGATCCAATAACTTTAGTAATGTTGGTCCGTTTTCAAGACAATAACCTGCAAGTGTGTGTGTGTGTTGATAAGTGTGGGGTTATGAGATGTGTGAGTATTTACAATGTGGTGCATAGATAAGTGTTTGGACATGTATTGAGATGGCGTGGACTCCTAAATCCCCAACCCTGGATTTGGGGGCATCACAGCTTTACTTGTGGATTTATGTGAATTAAATAGAAGGTTAAATGATTTCGGATTATGTGTCATTTCTGTAAAATAGTAAAAGAGAACATAAAATAACTCGTTCCAGTTTGATAAATCAGCTAAAGGCTTAAGCTGTGATTTTGTCTGGACGTCAAGTCGAACGGAACCTGTATTATAAAAAGGAAATTAAATGAAAAAGGGATTAAGGTGCTTAAGTGTACGAATGTGAAATATATTTGATTTTCCTGTGTAACTGTATGTTATTTGATGGTTGTGTGCACGATTTTGTGATTTGTAGGATTTTAAATGAATATATTTGATTTTATTGGGTCTTAAATATTTTTATAAAAATTATAGAAATATGATCAATGTGCGAGATTTGTTTTTTATCTCTAAAATAGTCCTAGGGACTTTTTAAAAATGATAGCTAGATTTATTTTGATGTCGTAATATTTTAAAGTAATTTTATGGAGTTTATGTCTATTATTTGGGATTTATTTGTAAAATCCATAAATATTAATTCGTTCGCTCAAAAGTCCATTTTACAATATGGGATAAGAGCTAATTTTATGCTCTTTATTTTAAAAATAGTATTTGGAATATTTTCTAATTTTATAAAGATGTTTTATATTTACAAAAGAGAGATTTATGAATTTTAGAATAAAAGAGAGAAAAGAAAACAAGTTTCTAGAATTAGATGGCAAATAACCATTTTGCCCCTGCCATTCTAATACATAAACACACTCCCCCTTCCTTTTCTTTTTCTTCCTCCCCCATTCTCTTCTTCTCTCGGCTCTCTCTCTCTCTCCCTCTCCCTCTCTCTCATTCTCTCTTTATTTTCCTCTCTCTACCTCCCAAATACCCTAAAAGGGTTGAATTTATGTCTATAGGGTTGAATAGAATGACTATTGGAAATTGATTTTGTGTTTAGTGAAGTAAAAGGGAATGCATGTCACAAGAATCCTTATGCATGTTGATTTGGCTAATTGCATGTTGATTTTGGTGTGAAAAAATCGAATGGAACTCTAGGTTTTAAGTAATTTGGTTCGAATGATTGGTAAGATTTTGTTCATTAGTATTATGTTGAAATAAGGTTTGGATTTAAGCTAGAAGTAATGCATGCAATGTTAAGTGCTTGTGAAAGGCATATGTCATAGCCTATTTGTTTATTCGAGGATTTAACTCAACTCAAATAAGAATGTAACAAGTAAATAGTGGATCTACCGTCAAAGAGATCTCACAAAGTAACATCTGTCAAAGGATTCAGAAATAATGTTCATCTACAGACTTGAGGAATTACTTCACTGGAAGAAGCTCAAGAAATTGATCAAGCCTCAGTGATATAAATCAAGATTGTGGATTTAATCAAGTGACAGAGATCTTGTCAGGGTATCAGATAATTACAGGGATTTAATTTGAAGAAAATCAAGTTATCAAAGTCAAGACATGAAGAAACGTCACGGAAGTTAGTCACTCATGAACCAGACAGTACATCGAATGTCAACATTGAAGTGGTGGAATTGATTCATAATTGTCAGTGATTTTAAGAAGATTTTCAGAAGAATGGTTGTTGTTCAAGAGTAGTATTAATTCTATATTAATTAATTAAGTCATATAATTTAATTAAGAAAATAAATTATATATACAAAGATTAATTTATTGATTAATTGAATTAATTGGTTAATTAATTCTGAATTAATATTATGTATTTTCAGAATTGATTGTGAATTAATATTCAATATTAATTCAGCAAGACAATCATTTGAATTGGTATGACAATCAATTATCATACCGAAAGTCTTTCTAGTTCATTTAATTGTCATACCGAAAGTCTTTCCAGTTCATTCAATAGTCTTGCCGAAAGTCTTTTCAGTTCATTTAATAGTCTTGCCAGTTCATTCAATAGTCATGCCGATTGTCTTGCTAGATCAACGGATTGGAAGAAGCCTGAGGATTTTACTCCTGCTGAAAAGGAAGAAGCCTCTTTGGATGTCAGCCTTCAATTAATTTTAGTTGATTCCCTTGATCCTTTGATGAACAGACATGTGATGAACTGTAAAAATTCCAAACACATCTGGAAAACTATTGAGGTGATTAATGAAGGCACAGAGGAAGTTAGGGAGAACAAGTTAGAGATCCTAACCTCTGAGTATGAACATTTTAAATCCAATCCAGGAAAAGGAATTACTGAAGTGTTTGAGAGGTACAATGCATTGATCATACAACCTGAACATAAATGGAAAATATTATTCATTCAGGGAGGTCAACAAAAAGTTCCTTTTAATACTGCCAACTCATCTTGAACATAGAATCACTGCCATAAGAGAAGCGAGAGATCTGAGTGAGATTTCTTTGGAAAGGCTCTATGGTGTGTTAAAAACCTATGAGTTGGAGCAGATTCAGCAGAAGGAAGTCTACGGGAAAGGTAGAGTGGTCAGCACGTCTACTGCTCTAGTAGCTGAAGGTCAACAACAACAACAACAATCTCAACAGTCAGAGAGAATGGTACAGTCTTCCAAGGCTGAGGAAAATGTGATAGTAGCAGAATATGATCCTCCTACTACAAATCAATCAGGTGATGATTTTTACTTCTTGAAAGAGCTGGAGCAATTGGAAGATGAGTCAATGGCCCATATTGTCAAGAGATTCCCCAATGTGAGATTCAAGAGGAATCCCAAGTTCAAGTACTAGTCCAACTACAACAAATTCCAGAAAGGTGGATCTTCATCCTCTAACACCAGCAGTGGTGGATACAAAACAGGGATGGTTGATCGGAGCACCATTCGATGCTAAAACTGCAATGAGTTGGGACACTTTGCCACAGAATGTAGGAAGCCAAGGCAAGTCAGAAAGAACTCTTATGATTCAAATTAGAAGAGTAACTCTGAAAGGGCTTATCTGGCAAAGGGAAGAAGCGGGGATGATACTGATAGTGAAGATGAAGAAGATGAGATTCTTGCTCTTATGGCTATTGATGGAAATACTTCATCATCAAGAAAAGAGGTAAAATTTACTGATGCTGAATTAGTTATCATCTAGGAGGTTCCTTAGATTGTGCTCGTCGTGATAATGAACTGTTAAGTCAACAGATCAAAGACCTTGAGAAAGAGGTCAATGAATTAAGACTTGTGCACATTAATCAAGACAAGTTAAAAGAACAAGTATCTTTTCTAGAGAATAGAGTTAACTGTTATAGACAACTCGAAACTATTCTCAAAGACAAGATCACCGGTCTTTGGACTAAGGTTAAAGCTTAATTTAATTCTTGTTCGAAGGCTAAAGAGTTCTACAGTAAGCAAGTTGTTAATCAAATATCTGGAATAGGTTTTGATTACAATGTTGCTATTGCAGAATTAGGCATAAACTCCCCTCCTCATGTCTGTGCTAAAGGTAGATAAGTACCACATGTGCTTAAGGGTGTTGATGAACCCCTCTATAAAGGATCAATTGCTGAACCATTTGATGAGACCTCCTTTATTATTCAAGAGGAAATACGTGTTGAAGATCTTGCTAATGAGAAGGTTGTTTCCAAGTCAAGTGTGTCAAAAGTTCCAGCCAAAATTGTGAAAGCAACTGAGACTAACCCAGACACACATGAGTTGGATAACAAAAATGCCATGTCTACCATGCATAATTTGCCTATTGTTAATCCCTCTCATAAAATACGCGGTGTTTCTAATTGTATGTCTTGTGCTTTTAAATTAATGTATGCTTATTTTAATGGTAAGCATATTTCTAGTGATAAGACTACTCCTCGTCAGCATGTGAATAATAGAAAGCATGATAGGTCTAAGACTGCTAGTCCTCCTAAGGCTAGAAAGGAGACATTTGTGCTTAAGCCTAAACAGAAATTTGTCAAGGTTGTTTACAAGGTCAAATGTCCAGCCATTGAGAAAGTTGAGAACATAAAAATTAAGAATGTTGTTTTGCCTGACAAAGGCCAATTCTACAAGTATGTCGGACCCAACCAAGCTTGGGTTCCGAAGAAGGTCTAATCCATTTGTAGTGCAGAGCAGTAAACAGGTGGAACCGGTAGTGTGGATTCTTGACAGCGGATCGTCAAGACATATGATCGGAGATAGAGCCCTGCTATCAAATGTGGTTGAGAAATTTGGCCCAGTGATTACCTTTGGAGATAACAACAAAGGTTTAACTGAGGGATATGGCTGTTTGCAAGCTGGTAATGTTATCATTGAACTTGTAAATATTTTCTGTATTTTTGCTATATTTATATAAGTTTTTATTTGTATTTTCTGTAATTGTAAATATTGTTTGAGGTAGTACAGTTGTTAGAAGTTAACAATTGTTTGATATATGAAATTGAATGCTGATATCTTTTTGATAGATAATTGGTATTTAATTCATTGATATCTTATGTTAATATTTTAAATAGTATGCAACATAATTATTGGTATCTAAATTACTTGACAAGTATCATTCAATGATATATTGTTAATATTTTGTTGCAGATAATTGTGAGCTTTTGACATGAATGAGAATTACTTAGACTTTACCCTAAGTGATCAATGCTTTAACAAAAACTCAGTCATATTGAAAGTCAACAAACTTCTTTCTACATTAGTGATTTCTTATTTCATTTAAAATATCTTGAAATCACTATTGTACATCATTTCTCTCAAAAGATTAAATGTATAATTTTCATTCATTATAGATCTTAAGTACATTTTATCTCTATATTGCCATATGTTCTGTGATACAGGTTCAGTCTCCGATGGCTTTCTTTCATTGACAGTCATGAGGTTAAAAACCCACAACTTCTATCCCAGATTGTAAAGATAAACACAAAAATAGAACCAACCAACACTCTCTTACCACTAAAATGAAGTATGAATGAGCGTGAGGGAGATAGTGCCTTAGTGCACCACATAAGGAAGGTTCTGAAGTCAACCCAACAGCTATGTCTCGTACAAAGATGAGAAGTATTTAAACCGAGACAACTGCTATCCCCCATACATCTTCTCAAAAAGATGTAATGGCTGAAAAGGCACATAAGCAGTTACTAGATCCATCCTCTCAATAGGGTGTGTCTTTTGAAATTTGCCTGTCGGCCAGGGTATCCGATGTAGTGTCACCACCTCAAACATAAACAATTCTTGATGCACAAGGAAAGGTTACACACACAAAGGATGAGTTGATGGAAATAAGAGTTTCGACCATCTTAAGGTCAGATTCGATTGTTCAAGGTTCTTTAATAGACCAATTGCCTTAATAGGTGTTAGGAGAGGATACTGATCCAATAGCAATATGTCAGTGGTCAGTGTCTACCTCCCCAGACTTAAATCCCCTGGATGCATCTGCGGATAGTGGATCTGACATAGGTGCAAATCGGCAACTTGTTGACAATGATTCAGATATTACCTGATGAGTCACAAGGAAATGTCTTCACAGACATTAGAAGGGAACTTTGATCTTTATGCTAAATTCGATAGATCATTGTTTACCTTCCCAGAATTCAAATTTGGAACCCTAAAAGGGAAACTAGGAACTTGTAGATTATGACTCAGATTCATTTGACGAGTTTAACAAGGATGGGGATTTGCGAACTTCCATTGCACCACATGTGACCTTCTTAAGGATGGCTAAGGTGATTTTCCTTGCAGGTACAGCTGAATTTTGGAGCTATGAGAGGAGTGATACACTTGTGAGAATGAGTGTAAACACGAGTGGAGAGAAGAGTGAAACACATTTGAGGTACACTAAACAGAATCACACACTCACAGTGAGGAAGAAAGAGAAACTACTTGTTATTTCTTTTCCAACCAAGTGAAACATGAGAACTCCTTTAGACAACGGCATACATTCCTTCTCTAAGAGGGAGATAAAAGCTTAAGTAATAGTTTTGAGGATTCCTCAACTAAGGGGGAGAAATAGCAGGGAGGAAAAAAAAGGTAAAGATAAAGCATATGTACACTACACCACACCATTGTTGTTTGTAACTACGGATCCTATTGTACGGGAGAGGTGGTAAACATAAGGTGATTTCCTAGTAATCAGAAGAAGTGGTTTGGTTCATCACTATTCTTCATAAGGGAAGAAGTTGTTTTCCAAAAGGGGACTATCATTGGTTTTTAATCTACGGATCCTATTGTACGGGAGATGTGGTAAATGAAGGTGATCTCCTTTAAACAGTTGATTCTCATAGGGGGGAAGCAAGAGAGATATGCGCTTCTCAACAGGAAATGTGGTTGTACAAAACAAGATGAAACTACTTGAAGATATGTTCAGTCTAGAGGAACATCTATTTGAAATCTGGAAAATGTTAAATATAATCCAGAACTTTTCTGCTATTTACTTTACATTTCTGTTTACATCTTTTTCTTATTTGTTAGTTGAGTTATCCTCTAGGTATTTGTTGTTATTGTCTAACAAACAAATAGGGGGAGATTGAAAGGCATATGTCATAGCCTAATTGTTTATTCGGGGATTTAACTCAACTCAAATAAGAATGTAACAAGTAAATAGTGGATCTACCGTCAAAGAGATCTCACAAAGTAACATTTGTCAAAGGATTCAGAAACAATGTTCATCTACAGACTTGAGAAATTACTTCACTGGAAGAAGCTCAAGAAATTGATCAAGCCTCAGTGATATAAATCAAGATTGTGGATTTAATCAAGTGACAGAGATCTTGTTAGGGTATCAGATAATTATAGGGATTTAATCTGAAGAAAATCAAGTTATCAAAGTCAAGACATGAAGAAACGTCACGCAAGTTAGTCACTCATGAACCAGACAATATATCGAGTGTCAACATTGAAGTGGTGGAATTGATTCATAATTGTCAGTGATTTTAAGAAGATTTTCAGAAGAATGGTTGCTGTTCAAGAGTAGTATTAATTCTCTATTAATTAATTAAGTCATATAATTTAAGTAAGAAAATAAATTATATCTCTAAAGATTAATTTATTGACTAATTGAATTAATTGGTTAATTAATTTTGAATTAATATTATGTATTTTCAGAATTGATTGTGAATTAATATTCAATATTAATTCAGCAAGACAATCATTTGAACTGGTATGACAATCAATTGTCATACCGAAAGTCTTTCCAGTTCATTTAATTGTCTTACCGAAAGTCTTTCTAGTTCATTCAATAGTCTTGCCGAAAGTCTTTCCAGTTCATTCAATAGTCTTTCCGATAGTCTTGCCAGTTCATTCATGCCGATTGTCTTGCTAGATCAATGGATTGTCTCACCGATTGTCTTGCCAGTACAATTCAATTCTATTGATTGAATTATAAATGTCAACATCAGCAGATCATTGAATAACAACATTACACTTCAACAACTTCAAGAACAAAAATAAAAGCAGCCGACTCTGAATATTTCATCTTCAACTGCTACTTCAAGATCAACAATTTCTAGTTATTAAAGTTAAATCCAAACCACTAGAAATTCTATTGTTCTAGCGGATCAAAATCCCTAGAACTTAATCTCAAATTGCTTCTAGCATTTGATCTTTTTATTGCAAAAATAGAAAAAGTTCATGTCGAATTTATTCTAGATTTGTGATAATCAATTTGAGATTAATCCCTTGTAAACGATACCGTTGTTGTAACACCTTTCAAGTTTAATAATATTTGTATTTAACTTGAATTTTGTTTCACTTTTTTATTCTGCATTTAATTCGATTAAACGGTATAGTTTGTATTCAACCCCCCCTTCTACAAACATATTGGGACCTAACAGGTTGCATGTTGATTTTTTTTTGCTAAATTGCTTTTATAGAAAGAGAAAAAGAATATACAAGGGATTACCCTATGATCTATGACAGGCCATAGACAAGACTATCTATAACCAATCTCAAGGGGAGATTGGAGATAGAAACAACTAACAAAAGACTACAACAAAACTAACTACAAGCAGGAAATATTATCCAAGTCCAGCCTATTATATATAACAGAATTAAACCAAACAGAAGCACAAAGTCTAGCCTTAATGTCAAGAACAATTCCTTGCAGAAGCTTTGAAGGGCCAAAGACTACCTTGTCATGCACTCTAGCATTTCTTTCTCACCAGATATGATAACAGAATACATGTGCATAGCATGTGGAAATGGTCCCTTTTTGTTTATCCTCCAGCACAATCAAACTAACCAAAAACTGATTCCAGGACTCATGCTAAATAGAAATACCAATGGTGGTGAAGAGCTTTGACAGAATCAACTTGTTGTAAGAACAATGTAAAAAGAGATGGCTAGTGGTCTCCCTCCCAAGAATGCAAAGATAACACTGCTGATTATTGGTGATGCCGAATCTGTGAAGCCTGGCCAAAGTGCTAATTTGATCCAAGCAAGTAAGCCACTGGTGGTGAGCATACCTGTTAATTTGAAGACGGTGCCAAACTGCTTTATGCCAAGGCACAAGAGGCCTATAATCCCGAATAGATTCCCAGATATGCCATGTTTTAATCTTGTTAGCATTCAACCCATCCCACATAATATAATCTTCTCCACTCGAATGAATGATGGGGAGATTCGTGTCTCCAAGTAACCTAGCAAACAAAGGATCAAGGTGATGAACTCTCGGGTTAGGGTGAGGAAGATGCCAGGATCTCGAATGAATTATATGACTAACCAAAGTAGGGAGAGCACGTTGTCCAATTATAGGAGAAGTAGCTTACTTAGCAAGACAACAATTTTTCCATCAAGGATCAAACCAAAGCGAGATGGTGGCACCATCAACAATATGATAAGATATAAACTGCAAAGCCAGGACCCTGCTTCGAAGTACCTTCTTCCAAACCCAAGAACAGTCTGTAGGTATAGCCATCGTCCAGAAATGTTTGTTCTTAAGGGATGTGTGATTGACCCAGTTTATCCACAAAGAGTCAGACTTTATCACTACTTTAATCAAATAATTTATGATCTGTGCCTTATTCCAATGCAACATATTTTTCAAATCCAAACCCCCTTCTTCCTTGGGAAGACACAAAGCATCCCAAGCCACTTTGGCGCCTCCTTTGTGGTTAATATTATCTTCCACAGGAATCTAGTTAACATGGACTGATTATGTTAATGCACTTCCGAAGGCAAGAGGAAATGGTTACTCTAGAAGGCTTGTAGAGCATGAACAATTGACTTAATGAGAAGAGTTCTACCAGCAAGAGACAGAAGCAGATTTTCCCAGGAATTAAGTTTACACGTGATCCGTTCAATGAGAGGAATACATTCATTAATGCATAATTGAGAGAAGATTAAGGGAATACCCAAGAATCTAACAGGAAGAGTTCCTATCAGAATAGAGTAAGTCTCATCAAACCATGCAATGAAATCAGGCTCACGATTGCATAGAAAACTAGTGCTTTTATGCACACTAGGATTTAGACCATTCCAGACTGAAAATTTGGCTAATTTGTTCATTATGTGCAGAACTGAATCCTTAGAACCTCTAGCAAAAAGAAGCACATCATCAACAAAAAACAAATAGGAGATGTTCAGCTCTTTGCACTTCCAGCGATGCTGGTAGCCTGTAGGAACTTGGGCTAAAAGACAGGAGATAACATTCACACAAAGAGCAAATATGTAAGGTGACATAGGCCCCCCTTATCGAATTCCAACTGTACCCTTAAAGAAACCATGAATAACTCCATTTAACTTGATCAAGAACCTAGGAGAACATGAAGGGTTCCGAAGGCATAAAATGCAGCGGATAAACGTAAATAAAACAAAAATTTCGAAACCCTAAAACAGGATCCATGTATAATTATGGGCAGATTATGGAGATAACGAATCATACCTTTCAAGAGATTAACTTTTACGAACTCAACGGAGATCCTAGCTATCACGCTTTGTGTCTACCTCTCGGAGAAACACCTCTATGGTATCCACACGAGCACCTTCAAGAACGTCTCACGAACTTGACTACGAAATGGATGTACTAGCCTCCTTCTTGACGATCTGAATTGCCTCTGCCTCTCTTTGCTGCTAGGGTTTTCTTAAAAAACGTTCAAGCCTCTTTAACCTCTCATTATCTATTTATAATGACTGATTAAAAAGGCCCATAATAGCAAAGCCCAACCCTAGTAGGTATTGGATTAAATAATAAAAACGAATTTCTATTATTTAATTAATAACTAAGTCATACTTAATTATTATGGGCAAAAACATTCCTTTTAATTCGAATTTATATTATCTCAATTAAGTCTTACTTAATTATAATAAAATTCAAATAATCATCAATTAATTTAAATCCATAATTTAAATTAACTATTCCATTAAGTGCTCTATTTGTGCGACCCTATAGGCTATTATTTAATTGGCAATAATTTTATTCTCTAATAAAATTATAAACAATGAGCGGTATCTAGTAATACATCATTGTTACCCAATTAAACAATAATTAAATCGTGATTAGATAAAACCTTTCGTGATTAATGTTTTTCGTGTAATATAATCCCTTTAACCATACATATTATAGATTAAACTCGAGGCATGTATTTAGTCATCCTCTTCAACATTTAATCTGGGTTTACTTGATGCATGAGTAGATTATTGAAACAAATCATTATTTGAGCATGGCCATGCTTTTATAATCTCACTCAATCAAGAGGCCAATAATATCTCTCCTAATTATAAGAGGGTTAAATCCTTTATCTATCATTCATATTTCTCATACGACTCATGATATACCCGATGTCCACTTTTATCATCACCCGATCAAAAGTAACTTTTAATGTAGTCAAAGTATATTAATCCTCGTATAGAAATATAATGATTTCAAGTCAAAGGATCGTTACACCATTATCACTGTGAGTCTTTCTTATGACTTTATTAAACATGAAGAATCTCACTGTGGGTCTGTCCAGTACCATGTACTCTCACATGTACCTATGTATTGACTTCAGTATCCCCATACTTATAACCAATGAGATGTGGTTATCTTGTCAAACAACATACTAGTCTATCCATGTATTATTATTGTCCTATATAATAATACTCGACTAGGGACCTTTAAGAATATGATATATTATATAATCTCAAGTTCAAGTCATGTACTTAAACTATACAATTTGTATCATGATTCTAAGGACATTTATTATGCTAACAAAATATCGCAGTAATTAAGGTCATAATAAATACATTTATTGAATGATCAACTGACATAAAGATAAAAGAATAATGTATTGCCTCTAGGGCACCTACACTAACAGAACAAACATAACTTTTAATCCAAGAAATCATTACATCAGGAACCTGAATTTTATGAAGTGCTACTAAAATGAATTCCCAATCCAAGGTGTCAAAGGCCTTGTGCAAATCAATCTTGAGAGCACACCTTGATGCCCATGTTTCTCTATCATAACCCCGGAACAGTTCTTGAGCAAGCAAAATATTGTCAGAAATAGATCATCCCGGAATAAAAGCATATTGAGCAGTATTAACAATGCTAGGAAGCAATCTTTCAATCTAGAAGCAATAATTTTTTATATGCATTTATACATGACAGTGCACAAAGAAATTGGTCAAAATTCCTGCATTTTAGATGGTGTCTTAACCTAAGGAATAAGAGAGATAAAAGTGGAGTTCGTACCCACAGACATGGTGCTTGTAGAGAAGGAGAATTTAACAACCTCACAAAAGCTAGGACCCGTGGTTTCCCAAGTTGCTAAGAAAAACTCCACATTAACACCGTCAGGACCCGGGGCCTTGTTACGCTTCATAGACTTCAAGGTTCGCAGAATTAGCAAGTCAGTCACAGGTGCCACCAAGGAGCTCGACTGCTCAGGAGTAATAGTTTTACAAGAGACAGAGCTGAGATCAATGTGATCCTGACTAGAGGCATTAGTCATCAAGATTTTAAAATAAGAAACAGCCACCTCGACACAATTCTGCTGACCATAGACCAAGATACCATCCTCATTCTCCAAGCTTAACACCTTATTTTGATTCCAATTAACTTTGCATTGCTGATGAAAATAAGAATTGTTACCGTCACCCTTGGTCATCCATTTGACCCAGGATTTTTGAAGAAGAAGAAGGTGCTCTTCTTGAAGAACAACCAGATTGAATTTATCAATAAACACTTGCCCTTGTTGTAGTAAATCAGGATTCTTGTTAAGAAGAATAGCATCTTGAACCTCAGAAAGTTGATGGCGCACCATGTGAACAAAGACTATGTAAGTTACCATGATCTTTGTTTAACTCCCGAATGGCTAATTTTGTATTTTTAAGTTTGAAGCTAAACTGAATCATAGGGTTACCAATTCAATCAAGGGACCAAGCTCTATTAACCAAATCAGCAATATTAGGTAACTCAAGCATGAAGTTAAAGAATTGAAATGGTTTACCAAAGCGTTGAAGCTGGACAGGTTCTTCATAGAGGAGAGGATTATGATCCATGATTCCTCGATTGTGGACAACAGCATTACCCTCAGTAAATGTGTTAAACCAACGTGCATTTCCAAGCATTCGATCCAATCTTTTAAAAATAGGTTCCTGAAGACGCTTGTTAGTTCAAGTGTAAATATCACCTAGAGTTCGGACATGTCCCAGACCCAAATTAGTAACAAAATGTTTAAAAACTTGCATGTCCGGAGTTCAATGCTCCCTTCCTCCACAGATGTCGTCAATGCCAAGAACAAAGTTGAAATCACCCAGTAAACACCAGGGCAAAGCATTTTGATTCTAATTCAAACAATAATTCCAGAGTGGAACCCTATCACAGGCATCATTATGAGCATACACATAGGAAACCAGAATTGTTATATTTTTCTCAAGGTAAGTTGCAACACAAGTTATACACTGGGCATTGCTAGAATGAATAGAGACGATTTTGTCAATGATGTTTTGGTTCAAATTTTTGGTTTAAAAACAGGGAATAAGTTGTTTATTAAGGATGATTGATTTATAAGTGATATAATAATGATTGGATTAAGATTTGATAAAGTAAGGACTTTTGCGTTCCTCAGCCTAAAGGGAAGATCAGCTCATACCTATTTATTTTGTCACCTTTTTCTTTAGCAAGGGCCCCCTTGGAAATGCACCATGCTCCTTCTACGGACACGATCTAATAGATCATTGTATCGAGTAGTAGTTGCATGTTATAAATTTGGAATTGGTCAAGTTTAGGAACCTCTTTGGTTCAAATTTTTATAAAAAATGGTGGAAAAGAAGAGCTTTAAGATTGGTTAGAATTGGTACATATTTTGAGTCATGCATATTAAATTGTTTGGTTAAAGAGTGACTTTCATATTTGGTGATAAATGATTATGTGATTTATAGATATACTAACTGTGATTTGCATGCAAAGCGTTATGTGCTTTTTGTTATATTAATCACAAGGAGTTATATTTGGATTTAAGAGAACCAAGGATTTGAGATTTGTATTGTGTTGGATTTGTATGTTAAGTCAATAATTGTTAATTGTATAAAGTGAAATGCTTGATTTGAGATAAGAATAATTACGAGTACGTCATGCCTGATTCTTGAAAAGTTAATAAATAGTTTGTATATGGTATCGATTTATGTGAATCAATGATTATTTGCTAAGTGTAAAGCTTTGAGATAGTTGGTGATATAAAGAGTATAAGAGTATATCTTATTATGTGCTACGTGTATGTAAGCGTATATAAGATTAATGTTTATTGCGATTGGGGTAGAAATTAGACGTTCCGAGAAAAGTCGGGAATCGATCGAGTATCTAATTAGGGTTCTATTTTGGATATAGATTTGGATACTGAGGCATTCAGGATAGTAAAGGGAAGGAAGTCCTAGGTGGCAGTAGCTCAGGTTCCATTAAACAGGAAAGCTTCTTAAGGCAAGTAACTCTGCTTTTTATTATGAACTGATTATAGAGAGATTATTATTGATGCCATGATAGAATAAAGATTCTTTGTAAATCTTGTTATTGATTTTGAGAAACCATGTTATTGTTTCTTGTGATAAAATTGTTATTGATTCTTGAGAAACCCTGTTATTGTTCCTTGTGATAAACTTGTTATCAATTTTTGTGACAATCTCTAGTAGTATCCCCATTGTTTCAAGTACTTATTACCTTATCCTTGTACTTTGTTACCTTATGATTAACCCTAAGAGAGTCCTTGTGAACTTTTCATACGCTATATCTTAATGATCTAGATTCTTTGATAACCCTTATGCCTTGTTTATGCGTTATTCTTTGGAACTATCTTGATCATGACCTTATAAACCCTGTTTAACAATTGATCAAGATCCTTATCTTTTGATCCCTGTTTACTTTCAATTTGTTCACTTTCCTTGAATTCTTGAATTGAACTTCAGAATGACTTTCGACTTAAAAGAGTCCAAATGGTTCACTTATCGGTCATGCTAAAATTGAATGTAGCCAAACTTTTCTTGTATTCCAATACAAAAGTTTTCCAAATGAATTCCTTGAAGATTGGGTAAAGACATAAGAGACTAGTGGGACTAGTCCAGTCATATAAGAGGCTAGCGGGGCTAGTCCAATATAAGGCTGATATAATTCCATAGGTACCATAATGACTAGATGGAGGTCAGTACGGGCTGATCACCCGTATTATATTTAAAAGATGTATATTCCAATCAAGGGTTCTTTATTGCTTAATGATAGTTAAAAGCTTTTTATAAAATGTTTTTGTAAGCTTTATGATTTTCTGTTGAATAGTTTAAATTGAATCTTCTTTAAAGTCTTGAGAATCCAGATTGAGAACCCTGTCATGATACTTTCATATTGTTGCTCATAGTTAAAGTGATATATCTCTTGAGTGTGATAACACTCATTCTCTTTCTGAGAACCCTGTATATTGAACTTGAGAACCATTGGATATTTTAATTTGAACCTTAAAATATTTCGAAACCCTCTTGTGAACCCTTTCCTTGAAATTGGAATACTGCCACATAGCTTAGTTTTATATTGAGATAGAATGCCTCATATATATTGTTGATTATGTTGATATTTAGAACCGCTTATATAGTTTCTTGATGAGCGTCTTTGCTCATTTATTTGCTTTGATCTAACTATAGAAGTTAAGCAACAAGATGGCCAGACTTAGGCGCACCGCTCGTAAGAGCGTACCTGGCGGTCATAACTGCACTATTGGTTTTCATATGCCAGCTCAGGTAGGAATAAGTGTGAGAAAGCGACGTCAGATGAAGGAATTTTTAATAATCTTATCAGATACTTTTGGGTTATCTCTCGATTCCAAGTCGGAATCGAATGGTTTAAATTTATTCGTATTTTTGGTTGTAATAATTTTACTTTGGTTGGCAGTTGTAATCTTGTCTCATACTTTATCATGTTTAGGTCTTGTCAGTATCGGGGTTTATTATATTTCTGTTATTATTGTATTAGTTTATTAGCGTGTGGGCCCTCATTTCCTTACCCCGGGATTGAGGGCGCCATAATGGGTGCCTTGAAGATTCCTTTGCCTGAATTGCATGAAGCTATAAGGACAGAAATCCATACTCCTCTACTCCAGCCTGCTACCAAGACTAAGGGGGAGATAGAAGCTAGAATTCAATAATCTAAAGAAGCTGGCAAATCAAAATCAGGCATTGGTCAAAGCTCTATTGTACTTAACATAATTCCAGAAGTAAGTAAGGAAAGATTACTCAAAGTTGCATAAGGACATTGCCAAGACAAGGATTTCAATGAACTTCTAACTGTGATGAGAGACTTTCTTCATGCCACCTACATCACTTACAAGAGAGCTTTGGCCAACAACATCAACAGTCTCATAGTGGTGATTGTGAAGAACAAAAACTTCTTGGAGAAAAGTATAATAGCAAATGTCAATGATTGTGGGTTAGACAGATGTCTACATATGTCTCTTTCAAACCTCCAAACCAAAATAACATATGAGCTGGATGTTATAATTGATAAAGTCAATCAAGTAATTCCCGAGGACACTCAACTGTTAAATATACTCAAAAAGGCCCAGATAGCTGCTTTTACTAATCCTATCTCCATTCAAGCAAGGGGTAGCCTACATTTGTCCAACCACAAGAACATGCAAGTAGTTCACAATCCCCAAGCACTATGTGAGGGGAAATTTAAGATTGATCATGACATTTGAATCAACACTCAAGATCAAGAAACTGAAGACTAACGAAGAGAAGGAAGTGATAAGGATGTTGGGAAAGTATTTGCAAAATATGGAAGCCAGGTTTCCAAATACACAAATCAACACCAAGGATGATTTGGATGATGGTGACCATAAGGGGGATGAGTAAAAACCTTCTGGATCAAATCCAAGTTATTCACCCAAGGTAACTGACAGTAAAGTGGATGATAAGAAGAAGAAGGATGATGGGAAGAAGGTGGATGAAAAAAGAGAAAGAAAATGGGAGGAAATGAAGATGTGAAGAAAACTATCTGAGATATACAAATCTTACAAACTCAAACGACCAAACCTAGACAAATACTATCTCAACCTAACCTACCTCAAAAGCCTAAATTCTTGTTTAAACAAACTACAAATACCTTACTCAAGATACCAATCAGATCTAGCCATGTCACACAAAAGAAAATCACAAACCTACCTTCATTAAAGCCACCAACCAAATCTCACTGCAAGACTGTTGGAAGAAAACCAAGGAAAATACAAGCCAATGTTGGTGTCATCTGGGACTGTTTCAATCAAGATGATTTTTGCCTATGAGCTTAACAGATGATGACTATTTTCAATAATTATCTGAAGAAATTGTCAAAGCCTGTGTTGTCTCTTTAGAAGAAGCCAGAATCTACTATTTGGATGGCTCCTTCACTTTGCTTAGTAGGGAGGTAATGGAAACTTTTTCAAGTACATAATTGAAGAGGGTGCTTAGCTTGATGTAGGAAAAGGATACAAGTACAAGGATGTGGAAGGTTGTGATGAATGAGAGGTTAAGAGAGAGAAATGAAATACATTTAAGGTTAAAGGCTGAAAAGGAAGAAAGGGATAGAAAATATGCAAAGGAGTTAGAGATGTTTGAGCAGAGGTCAGAGGAACTCAAGGCAAGGGGTTTGAGTAGAATATCAAAAGATGGACATTTCCTGAACATTCAAATTAGAAAATTCTCAAGATTTAAAGTTGGTTATCTCAACAGTTACTCATTGGATGAATGGCTCAAGCTGGTGGAAGCCTTAAGGGGGCAAAAATTATTGAAGAACTTCAAGTTCTAGTATATCTCAAGGACCTCATTAGGAAAGAACCAGGTTATGAAAATTCACTTGATGACTATAATTGTTGAATTTATGTAATCATCAAATGTATAAAAATTGTAGTTATTAATCTATCAGTTTTTATGTAATTACTTCTAGCTTGGGGTTAGTCTTGTTATCAGGCATGAATTTGTGTTAAGCAATCTTCTCACAAATTGGGGGAGAATTTTGGGCAAGACATGCTTGTATAATGACAAGATTAAGTCATATTCACAATCCTGTGATTTAGTTGCTTGATAATTTATATCTGTATTCTTTGTTATATTTCTTAAGTCTGTAAAAGTGATCATAAGATTAGACTGGGGGATTTTTCTATGAACAATATCAAGATAAGAAATAAACTCTGGAAGAAGATCATGTTTTCATCATGCCTCATAGAAAAGTATAGAAGCTTGGAGTTGAATAAAGTTGTTCTAGGAAAAATGTTCAAAGTCAAGATATCGACAAGTCACAGATCAAGGTATATCGACAAGTCATTCGAGAAGTCAAGTTAGCATGTCGAGATGTCACATGAGCTGTCGAGAAGTCACTTCAAGTAATGATTTAAGATATCGATAAGTCAAATGAAGATATAGAGAACTGGAGATATCGACAAGTCAACAACTCATGTAGAGAACTCAGAGATGTTAACAAGCCAAATATTCATGTAGAGATCTCAGAGATATCGACAATTGACAACTCAAAGAGATGTCGAGAACTCAGAGATATCGACAAGTCAAAGATGATGTCGAGAACTCAGAGATATCAACAAGCCAAATTTACATGTCGAGAACTCAGAGATATCTACAAGCCAAAATACACATGTCGAGAACTCAGAGACATTGACAAGTCAATTACATTTGTCGAGAACTCGAGATATCTATAAGTCATTTTACTTATCGATATATCATTTCTCTATAAGAACAAGCATAAATCTTAATATGTCTTCTCAAACTCAGAATACCGACAAGTTCAAGATTCAAGATTATCAGTCAACAAACGATCTATTCACTAGATTGAAAAGTCTATAAAGTAACTGGAAGAAAACAAGATCAAGGGCCAACATTAACTGGACAAAGGGTGGTCACAGACCTGCAAGATAATGCGTAGATTTTCTAAGCTAGAAATGTAAATAGAAAAAGATTGCTTTTGAAAGTAGTTTAATACATTTTAGTGCAAGTCCTGTAAACCCGTGTTGCTAGTCTATAAAGCATGCATGTGTCCTTTGTTTAGTAGTAACAAACAAATTTACATTTTCTTGTATTCTTTCAAGAAAGAAGTTGAGTTCTTTTATCTGTTAGAACATAGAATTTCTAGCAAGACAAACTTAATTAATACAAATTAAGTGAGTTTTGAAATGTTAGTCTCTAACAATGCAACAAGAATTACAGAAGGGGGGTTGAATGGAATTCTTGAACCTTTTTCAAATTATAAAATGTTCTATCTTAATAATATATATAAGTGTTTGATTTACAGAGTGCGGAATAAGAAATTAGTAAAATCAAAACACAAGTAATTAAAAACACAAGTCTTTAAAAACTTTCTGGTGGATTTTTAACGTATCCACCAGAGATATATATTATATCGAGAGAACTTTGTGTAACTAAATTAGCTCACAGCTGCTTACAAATATGAACATCTAAGTTTTCAGAGAAATGCTAAGAATACAGCTTACAAATGTTTCTCTGAGAAGAATGTTCTTGCTTAGTTGCTAACTATTCTTACTTGTTCTATTTGCTACTTCTTGGTTTATATAACACCAAGATTACAAAGTAATAAGACAAGATAATAAAACAAAAATGTATCAAGTCTAATACTCTGCTGCTTCATTACTCTATTCTAGCATCGTTGAAAATATTCAAAATAGCATGGAAATGGCAATGCTTCTTTGTTCTCTAAAACCCAAGTTAAATAGGCTTCCACATTTCATTAGCATGCAATCGACGCATGTGACTGTGTTGTCACTGTCAACAGATGTTTGAATTCTTTATCTGTCGGGTTCATGATCATCCGTTGAGTTCATGATCATCCGTCGAGTTCATGATCATCCGTTGAGATCATGATCATCCGTCGAGTTGCCTTGTTGATTATCCGTCGAGTTGCATTGTTGTTTATTCGTCGGGTATTTATCTGGCACTTGACTTCATTTCATTTATGCAGAATTACAAGACATCATCTATGTACAATTAATCAACCTATTCTGCATATCTAATTAAAGTCAACATGACTTGAGTACTACTACAGGATCTAAACAATATGTATGCAGAAATGTGCTACAGACTTATTATTACATAAGCTACTCACTCGATGGATAACAATACATTATCCGTCGGGACTATAATGAGTCATCCGTCGGGACTATATTTGCTTATCCGTCGAGTGCTACATTTTTCACTAAGTCGAATCTACTAAGGTGTTTTGTTAATGAAATCATCAAGTTCACAACATATCCACAATAATCTCCCCCAATTTATGTCTACTGAAATTGTAGCCATAAATTAAGAGAAACTTGATGATAACAAAACACCCTAAATATAATCTTTAAAAGAAAGTAGATAAAACTGTAAAGTGCTTCAAATAACAAAATGTACAAAGTTTTGCTCACAGTCATTTTCAAGGTGCTCCTCTAGCCTGAGCAGATTGGTCTATTTCCTTGAATATCTGGATCTCTTTCTAAGTTTTCTGTTGTTTTCCTCTATCTAATTTTGGAGCTGTCTATGGAATTCCAGTTCATCAGGTTCTGAGAGATTTAGCTCTTCTTGCATTTCCAAAAGAGTCTCATTGCTAGAGATGCTCAATTGGTCTTCTAATCTGAAAAATCTTCTCACTCCTTTGTCATCCATGAACTCCATCAGCCAGTAGGGCCTTAGATGCACTCTTCTCTCTGTGTAGAAAATAATTAGAGTCTTTGGGAGTGCATCTTTAGCTCTAATACTCCTCAGTTCTTCAATCTTCTTTAGAACCAGTCTTCTTGCAGTTACATTGTATCCAAAGTTCTTTTTGAATGATGAATAAACCTTTATCAGTACAACTTGGCTTTCTTGAAGGATCCTGTAAAGTGGCCATGGAATCTTCTTTCCTCCCTTGTATTTGAAAACTAACCTTTCAGGTAGATTCCTGTAGGCATCAATCCCTTTAACTTGTTCTAGTTCATCTAGATAGAGGTTTAGATCAGAGAATTCCTTGATGTCACATAAGTACATGTAATTTCTCTTGTTGACTTTGGATTGTGCTTTTGCCAGAGATTTGGATTTGAGAGGTGACAACTTCACTTTCTTGACTGCTCTTGACTTTGTTCTTTTTGGCTTGCTGAGGATTGGCAAATTGAAGTCAGGAATTGGTAGACTTTCCCAGTCTATTGGTTCATCCTTAGGCACAATAGGTTCACCATGAATGTTCCTGTAAGGATCCACCACCTTGATGTCTTTAAATACCACAGAGGATTTTGATGCTTGAGTTGTAGTTGGGGTGGATTCCTTGGAAGCCTGATCCTCCAATTCCTTATCAACAAAGTCCAGTTTCCTTTTGGTTCTTTTGGCCAATTCCTTGAGTCTTTTAGATTTCTTCTGTTGTGTTTCAACTTGCTTCTTTGGATCTTGAGATTCAGTGATTTCAGTTGGCTGAGCAGAAATTTGTTGTGTTGGTTTCACAGCTTGTAGCTTGGTCAAGATAGCAGCTTGCTCTTTCTTTTGTTTAGCCTTTTTAGCATCTAGAGCATCTTGCTTCTTTTCTTGCTTTAATCTTGCCTTTTATTCTCTCTTTGCTTGAGCAAATTGAGGATGTCCAGCCACCACACAAATTTCTTTCCCATTCCTGAAAACTTTAGCAATTCTTCTTTTTAAAGCTAAATCAGCTGGATCCTTGTAGAGGGCAATTGACCTTGACATTAGTTTCTTCTCATCGGGCTTAGGTGACTCATATACTGTATCCAAAGGGTTCTTTAATGATGATTTTGGATAGTTCACCCTTGGTTTCAGAATTATTTCAGCCTTTGGAGATGTGATGTAGGATGGTTGTCCCTCTTCCAAATAATTCATGCCCATTTCATGCACAGAGATTTTCCTGACTTGAGAGTGATGAATGGATGACTTTTCTGGCTTCTTTGCTAGCCCAAACTTAGATTGAATATCCTCATCAATTTTCTCCCAGTTGATTGGACTCAACTGCTTCTTTTCATTTGCTCTTAAATTGGCTGCTGCTTCTTTTATCAGATCAATGTTATCTGTAACTGGTGGCTTGGTGAAAGCAATTGTAGGCACAATTACTTTACTGACCTGAATGTTAAGCTGGTTCTCCCCCTCACTTAGGCCTTTCTCCCCCTTTTTGTTATCATCAAGTTGAGTAGAGGAGGAGGTTTGAGGAACCACCAGTTTCTGAAGCAAGTCTGTCTTTTGAGCTTGATGTAGATGAATTGCTGTAAGAGATGCTTCCATAGCTGTCATTCTTGTATCCAAGGCAGCTACCTTTGTGGCAAGATCAGAATTTTTCCTGAGTTGTCTCTTAATATAAAGCATTGTAGCTTCTGGAAGTTTAGAGTCCATCTTATCACAAATGGCCTTCTTCATTTCATCAATATCACCCTTGATGGTGTTGACATCTCTAGCATATTGAAAGCCTTGAATTTGTTATAGTTGCAGAGAAGCAAGGTGTGCTTGAAGGAGCTTCTTGGTGTTGGCATTTGTGGAGGTTAGCAGAGCAGTATTTGTCTGATTGATGAGTTGAACCAGGGT
Organism: Apium graveolens; assembly: GCF_009905375.1. Lineage (NCBI taxonomy): Eukaryota > Viridiplantae > Streptophyta > Magnoliopsida > Apiales > Apiaceae > Apium > Apium graveolens. The sequence goes on along the minus strand of NC_133654.1, from coordinate 266,588,172 downwards.
TGTCTTGAAGTAGTGTTCATCACAGTACTTTGAAAATGCCCATGATGGCATGCCTGACCTTGAACTAGAACCTACCTCTCCCCCTATGTCCAATGCCTCTTCTTCACTGTCTTCACCTTCATCTCCAAAGAAATCTGCTGAACCACCAAATTGAGCATCCGTTCTGCATTGTCATTGCCCTGTTTAGCTAGAAGTTAATAAGATGAAACAGGGTGAGTAATTGCCTCAACATCAAGGGAGGTGGAATCTACAACAGCTTGAGGTTGCTGAGATAGTCCCTCCCTGTCTGCATCCTGGACATTCATTAACTCACTTGCAAAGACATCCATCCTTATGGCTTCTGTACCTGCATTTCTATCATAATCTATCTTTTCTTGCATCAAGGTCTCACCTTGGCTCCCCATCCTCACACCCTCACCTTCACCATCTAAGGTGGGACTCCACACACTCTCTTTTACCATTCCTGAAGAACTGGATTGCATAGTTTCACTCTTTTTCTCTCCTTTTTTCCTGGGAGCAACCCAGACTCTCACTCATATTTTCACTCCTTTCCCTCAATCCTAGAAGTGATTGTACAACCACTAAGTCTTCTGCACTAGAAATAATTGATGAAATTTGAAGTTGTGCAGAGACACTCGACGGATAAGGGATATCCGTTGGGGTAGTAGTTTGGCTAGCCGACGGATAACTTCTGTTAAGCTTATCCGTTTGGATATAATCACTACTCGATGGATGAACAGTATCCATCGAGAGAGTAGAAGTGAATGAGCTTGGAATTGAAACTATTGTGGACTCTGTGCAGATTGATGAGATTTTGGGCACAGATATCTCAACAACTCCTCAAAGAATTGGCAAGTGAGCCAACAAATCATCTAAAAGATGATGCTCACTTGCACTAAATATTGGCTTCCCCAACAGAGTTAAAGAAGGGGAATCAGGAATTGATGTGTTGATCATATCCACATACAGAGAGTTTGTGGGAGAATTTGGTGTTTGAGGTGCTTCTATTACTAAAGATTTTGGCTGTGACTCCATATTTACTGGAGCCACATCAAACTGACTTTGTGAAAGTGCAGTGACTGTGTCTTTAGCACCAGTTTGCACAGTGTGTGTACCCTGTGCATCCCCAATGGTTTTTGATTTCTTCTTTCTAGCATAGGTTTGGGGTGAGCTTGTGTCCCTTACCCTTTTGGCCTGTGCTCTTGGCTCAGAGCTTTGTTCAATAGCCACATCCTTTTGGGAGGATGCAGCTAGAAATGAGCTTTTATCCTTTTTAAGCACTGCAGTTTGTTGAGAAACTGCAGTATGGCTAGGATGGGAAACACTCACCTCTCCAACCTTATCCTTAGGGTTTCTTTTATATTCACCCTGTCCCTCACCTACCTTACCCACCTTCACACTCCCCTCTTTGGATTTGGTGGATTTTACAACTGGCATCTTTTGAGAGATACCAGAGGGGGCTTTCTTTGATTTGGATTTTGAAATTTTTGTTGATTTGGTAGCTTGGGTAGGCAACTGTTGGATCATTGACACAGTTGACATAGCTACACTAGAATTCAAAGAAATATGTGAGGTTGGAAGATTAGGGACAGATGAACTTACCTCACTTACCTGAGGTGCTTCCATTACAGGGAAATAGAAGAGTGGCACCTTCTTGTGATGGTTTGCCCTGTTAAAATCTGCAATAATTCTTCTTTCTTGAACCCAACAATTTAATTTATTGTTTGGGTTCTCAAGCACAATTCCCTCAGAGAGGTGGTTAGCTAGCATCATGAAAAATCTAGCATAGTAAACATTTTTACCCCTCTTGTTTAACTCCCCTAATTTAAACCCCAACTCAAACAAAACAAGATCACTAAAATTAAAGAACTAATATGTAAGTAGCATGTAAAGCATGTTAAGCATAGAAATAGTGACAGAGTCAAAATTACTGACTTTACCAGAAAAGACCTTGGTAACTACATCACACATAAAACTTCATTCTTTCCTAAGACCCAACCTCCTAATATCACTTAACTTAGAAGTAGAGAGTGCATAGTTCATGGAATTAAGCATATTAACAATATCAGTATCAGTGTGTGGTGAGGTCACAGTATTGTCAGGAAATTTGAAGCATGCTTTAATAACATCACTATTGATACAGAATTCCTTACCTTTAATAGTGAGTGTGATGGTCTTATCAGTAGAGTTGTATGTAGCAGTCGTCCACATTTCTTCAACAACCTCACAGTAGATAGTGGGTGATTCTAGCATTGCATAGTTGAGTTTGCAGTTCTTCACAAAATCCATCATTTTGTGGTAGTCACTTGAATGTTGAATCCCCTTGTTTACTAGAGCCGTGAAGTTGTTTTTCTCATAGATGTATCCAGTTTGTGACATGATCTTGACTACTGGGGCCATTGTTAGAGAGTGGAAATTGCAAAGATAAAGATGATAATTGATTTTGAGAAAGAGAGAATTTAGAGCAGTTGATTTGAGAATGATAAAAGTAAAGTAATGAAAATGAATTAAGCTTTTATACTATCTCTAAAATAATTGTCAAAAATTATAAAGTAAAAATAAAGTAACCAATAAGAATTGCCCAAAATAGCCGTTTAAAAGAAAATAGACTGTAAAAATTCCTTCAATTATCCGTCGTGTTATGCTTACAAACTGTAAGTAAACCCGATGGATAATGTTCAAAGAATCAACGGCTAAGAATAAGACAATTCGACGGATGAGGATAAATCAATTATCCGTAGAGTCATAAAATATTCCAGAAAAGTAATTGATTTTATTGATAAAATGTATACCGACGGATGATCAAACTCGATGGATAATGATCATCCGTCGAGATGTAAATTTCGACTTAGCCAAAATTTCATCCAAGACTGAAGAATCAATTAAATTTCTGGCTGCATAATAACTTGCAAATTATCTTAAAAGATTTAAGAGAAATTTAGCATACCTAACTCACTTACCAACCTTGAAAAGGTGGATTCATTTAGTGGCTTGGTAAATATATCTGCAAGCTGCTTTTCACTTGGAACAAAATGTAATTCAACAGTACCATTCATCACATGTTCCCTTATGAAGTGGTACTTGATGTTTATGTGCTTTGTCCTTGAATGTTGTACTGGATTTTCAGTGATGGCAATTGCACTTGTGTTGTCACAGAAAATGGGAATTCTTTCCACTTGCAGACCATAGTCTAGCAATTGGTTTTTCATCCACAAAATCTGTGCACAACAACTGCCAGCAGCAATATATTCAGCTTCAGCTGTAGAAGTAGAAACTGAATTTTGTTTTTTACTGAACCAGGACACAAGCTTATTTCCTAGAAATTGATAGGCTCATGTTGTGCTTTTTCTATCTATTTTACAACCTGCATAATCTGCATCTGAATAACCAGTTAGATCAAAGCCAGAATCTCTAGGGTACCAAATGCCAAGTTTTGGTGTTCCCTTGAGATATCTGAAAATTCTCTTAATAGCTATTAAGTGAGATTCTCTAGGATCATCCTGAAATCTAGCACATAAACATGTAGCAAACATTATATCTGGCCTACTAGCTGTTAAGTACAGAAGTGAGCCAACCATACCCCTATAACTTGAAATATCCACAGACTTTTCAGTAGTGTTTAATTCAAGCTTAGTTGTAGTGGCCATGGGAGTTTTTGCAGATGTGCAATCCATTAGATCAAACTTCTTTAAAAGATCATAAATGTATTTAGTTTGACTAATGAATATTCCATCACTAATTTGCTTAACTTGAAAACCAAGAAAGTAAGTTAGTTCTCCCATCATACTCATTTCATACTTACTTTGCATCGATTTGGCAAACTTTTTGCAAAGTTTTTCTTCTGTAGAGCCAAAAATAATGTCATCTACATAAATTTGAACAAGTATACTAGAGCCATTAACATTTCTAAAGAATAAGGTTTTATCTACAGTACCTCTTGTGAAGTGATTTTCCAAAAGAAACTTTGATAGGGTGTCATACCAGGCTCTAGGTGCTTGTTTCAGTCCATAGAGTGCTTTCAATAGATAGTAGACATAATCTGGGAAATTTGGGTCTTCAAAACCAGGAGGCTGACTGACATAGACTTCCTCCTCTAAATCTCCATTTAGAAAGGCACTCTTGACATCCATTTGATAGACCTTGAAATTGGCATGAGCTGTATAGGCTAAGAAAATTCTGATGGCTTCAAGTCTTGCAACAGGAGCAAATGTTTCATCAAAATCTATTCCTTCTTGTTGATAATAGCCCTTAGCAACCAATCTAGCTTTGTTCCTGACCACTATGCCATTTTCATCCATCTTGTTTCTGAATACCCATTTGGTGTCTATAGGTTTCTTTCCTTTAGGCTTGGGTACCAGCTTCCATACCTTATTCCTTTCAAATTGGTTTAGCACCTCCTGCATAGCTAAAATCCAATCAGGATCCAACAAAGCTTCTTCTACCTTTTTTGGCTCTTCCTTAGAGAGGAAGCTACTGTATAGACACTCTTCTTGAGTTGCTCTCCTAGTTTGAACTCTAGAAGATACATCACCTATGATAAGCTCAAAGGGATGATCCTTTGTCCATTTTCTTTGTTGAGGTAGATTAGCTCTAGATGAAGAGGCCTCATTGTTGTCTTGATGTGTGATTGAGTTTTGATTATATGAAGCTCCCCCTGAGTTTATGGATCTTTGAATTGAGAGAGGGGAATTTTCTGTAAGTGATCTATTCTGACTTTCAGCTCTATTTGATAACCCGACGGATGGTGAATTTAGAGTACCGACGGATGAGGCTGATTGTCTTTCGACGGATGATGCAGGTTGTCTACCAATGGATGATGCATTTTGTAAATTGACAGATGTTGAGTTAACAGCTTCATTGGGAGTAGATTTTCCTGCACTATCCTTAATAGTAGTTTCTTGATCACTTTCATCATCACTATCATCACTAACCATCTCCACATTGTCAAATTTGAGGCTCTCGTGATAATCTCCATCTTGTAGTCCTTCAATCTTTTTATCATCAAACACAACATGTATTGATTCCACAACAATGTTGGTTCTCAGATTGTAGACTCTATATACTTTACCAATAGCATATCCAACAAAAATTCCTTCAATTGTTTTAACATCAAGCTTTCCATTCTGATTAGTTTGATTTCTCAAGATATAACATTTGTAGCCAAAGACATGAAGAAAATTTAGAGTTGGCTTCTTGTTCTTGAACAATTGATAGGGAGTCATGCATTTTTCTTAATTAACCAGAGAAATATTCTGAGTGTAGCATGCAGTATTTACAGCTTCAGCCCAGAAATATGTTAGTAACTTAGATTCTTCAAGCATTGTCCTTGCAGCTTCAATAAGTGATATGTTCTTCCTTTCTACTACTCCATTTTGTTGTGGAGTTCTTGCTGCTGAAAACTCATACATAATCCCATTTTCTTCACAGAATGCTTTCATCGTGGAATTCTTGAATTCAGTTCCATTGTCACTCCTGATTCTTCTAACTTTGAAATCGGGATGATTATTGACTTGCCTTATGTGATTGATAATAATTTCACCAACCTCATCTTTAGACTTTAGGAAATATGTCCAAGACAACTTTGAGAAATCATCAACAATTACTAAGCAAAATCTTTTTCTTAAAATTTACAATACATTGACTGATCCAAACAACTCCATGTGTAGCAGTTGCAAAGGTTCTTCAATTGATGAATCAAGCTTCTTTCTGAATAATGCTTTAAACTGCTTTCCCTTTTGGCAGGCATCACACAATCCATCCTTAGAAAACTCCACTTAAGGAATGCCTCTCACCAGTTCTTTATTTACAAGTTCATTCATGGTCTTGAAGTTTAGATGGGATAGCTTCTTGTGCCATAACCAACTTTCATCTTGACTTGCTTTACTGAGAAGACAAGTAACAGATTCTGCATTTGATGAGTTGAAGTCAGCTAGGTACATATTTCCTTTTCTCACTCTAGTGAGAACCACTTTGTTGCTTCTTTTGTTTGTTACAACACAGGCTTCTGAATTGAAGGTTACTGAATTGCCTTTATCACAAAGCTGGCTGATATTCAACAGATTGTGCTTGAGACCATCCACTAAGGCAACCTCTTCAATGATGACATTGTCTTTTAAAATTAAGCCATATCCCACAGTATAACCCTTGCTGTCATCTCCAAAAGTAATACTTGGGCTATCTCTTTCCTTGAACTCTGTGAGCAGGGTAGAATCACCAGTCATGTGTCTTGAACAACCACTATCCAAGTACCATAGATTCTTTCTATTTCCCTGCACACATCCAAACTAAATCAAGTTGATTTTGGTACCCAAGTTTCCTTGGGGTCCTGCCTCGTTAGCTTTCTTTTTCTGTTTCTTAGGTTTGATCTCATTTGACTTGGGGATATCAGATTCATCCTCAGTCATTTGAGTTGGAAATTTGAAACCATTCATTACAGCAGAATTGTCATGCATATTTTGATTAACAGGAAATGGCATGCTATTAGTGAACATGTTATTCCAGTAAGGTATGCTAAATGGCATTTGTGGCATACTAAATGCAGCATAATAAGGATTATGTGCAAATGGCATATTAGAAAATTGTGCATTCATATTCTGTGCAGACATTGCATTCATAGGCATAGAAGGCATGGCATTCATGTTGAGAAAATGAGGTGGCACAGATATGGAAGCAGGCATGGCATTTTTGCAATTAACAGACAAATGATTTACACTACCACACTTGACACAGATTTTTCTAGGAGCATATTTATCAGGTGTGTAGTTGTTATGCTTGTTAATTCCTACTTTACCATTTCTATTATTTTTCTTTTTAGCCTTTGTTTTAACCTCAATCTTTTCCAGTCTGTCACTCAATTGCTTGACAGTCATATGACCAACTGTTGTGGACATGTTGTGGACTTGATGATTTGTTCAACAAAACACCTTAGTTAATTTTGTTTAGCAAATAATGTAGCACTCGACGGATAAGGGTTTTAGTCCCGACGGATAACTCATTTTAGTCCAGACGGATGATTAACTTATTATCCATCGAGTGAGTAGCTTATGTAATAATAAGTTTGTAGCACAGTGTTGTATGCACCTTTGTATAGAATCTGTAGCAGCATATAAGTCATGTTGACGTTAACTAGATATGCAGAATAGGTTGATTAACTGTACATAAGCAATGTCTTGTAATTCTGTATAAGTGAAGTGAAGTCAAGTGCCAAAATAGCTACCAACGGATGATTAACAAAGCTTCGACGGATGATTAAATGACTATCAACGGATGTTTAACACAGCAGTCGACGGATGATCAACTAAGTCATCGACGGATGATCCAGAAGTCGACGGATGATTATATCAAGATTCAAACATCAGTTGAACAGTGAAGGCTGACACACAGTTGTCGATTTGTTGGATACAGACACACTGTGGAAGCCCACTTACCGGGTAATAAAGGACGAAAAGCAGCAAAGATCAAGACTGTTAGATTTAATATTTGTTCAGTCTTTTTGACTTTGTAATCTTGGATATATATAAACCAAGAGAGTAGCAAATAAAAAGAGTAGTGAGAGCTAAGAAAAAAAAACAGAGAAATCTTTGTAAGCACTATCTTTAGCATTTCCTGTATTCTTAGCAGTTCTATTTGTAAGCAGCTGTGAGCATTTCTGCACACAGAGTCCTCTCGATATATTATATATATCTCTGGTGGAATTATTTAAATCCACCAGAAAGTTTTTAAAGACTCTTGTTTTTAATTACTTATGTTTTAATTTATTCAAGTTTACATTCCGCATTGTGCTAATTAAAACAGATATAGTTATTATCGAGTTGAACATTTTTATTTTAAGAAAAAGGTTCAAGAATTCCATTCAACCCCCCTTCTGTAATTCTTGCTATATTTTTAAGGGACTAACAATTGGTATCAGAGCAAGCTCTTAATCTACAAAGAGTTTAAAGATCAAAACAATTCAACAAGATGAACAAGAAAGATGTTGGAGTCAAGATTCCTTTTCTTGATAAAGATAATTACCATCATTGGAAGGTAAAAATACATCTTCACATGCTTTCCCAAGATGAGGCCTATGTGGACTGCATAGAAAAAGGCCCTCATATTCCAATGAGAGCTGCAACAGGAAATGAACCATCTGTTCCAAATCCATGACATGAATGGTCTGATCCTGATATTGAGCAAGTCAGGAAAGATAAAAAGGCCATGAACATTCTGTTCAATGGTGTTGATGCAGACATGTTTGATAACATCATCAACTGCAAGACTGCCAAGGAAGTTTGGGACACAATACAGATAATCTGTGATGGTACTGAGCAAGTAAGAGAAAATAAAATGCAGCTCCTGATTCAGTAATATGAGCATTTTCATAATGAAGAAAGTGAGTCACTCACTGACATTTTTAGTAGATTCCAAAAGCTACTAAATGCTCTTAAATTGCATGGAAGAGTCTACCAGACTAAAGACTCCAATCTGAAATTTCTCAGATCTCTTCCAAAGGAATGTAAACCAATGACAGTCTCATTGAGAAACTCACAGGATTATAAGGAGTTTACTTTGGAGAGACTGTATGGCATTCTGAAAACCTATGAGCTTGAAATAGAGCAGGATGAAAGAATGGAGAGAGGAAAGAAGAAAGGAGGATCCATTGCACTAGTTGCTGATCTGGAAAAGGAGAAGGAAGTGAAGATGGAAGCTGTGGAATCAACTTCAAAGGCATGTGAAAGCAAGGGTAAAGGGCTAGCTGCAGAAAATGAAGATGCATTGAGCCAAGATGACATGGAGGACATTGATGAGAACCTAGCATTCCTTTCAAGAAGATTTGCCAAGCTCAAGTTCAAAAAGAACTTTGGAGCTGCCAAGCCAAATAGAAACATGGTGGATAAATCAAAATTCAAGTGTTTCAAATGTGGCTTGGCAGGGCATTTTGCAAATGAGTGTAGAAAGTCAGATTCTAGTAAGAAAAGATTTGAGTATGTAGATTACAAGCAAAAATACTTTGATATACTCAAACAAAAGGAAAGGGCTTTTATTACACAAGAGAATGACTGGGCAGCTGATGGTTTGGATGAAGATGAAGATATCAGCTATGTCAATCTAGCCCTTATGGCCAAGTCTGATGAAACAGAGACAAGTTCCTCAAGCAATCAGGTAATCACTACAAACCTTGCACATTTATCTAAAGCTGAGTGTAATGATGCAATAAATGACATGTCTACAGAATTGTATCATTTGCGTGGTACTCTTAAATCCCTCACTAAAGAAAATGCTAAAATCAAAGAAAACAACTTATTTTTGAGTGAGAGGAATAATGTGCTTGAGTCTCAGTTTGTTGAGTTTGAGAAACTAAAAATTGAGTGTAGAATTGCCAATGAGGAATTAACTGAGTCCTTGAAAAAGGAAGAAATTTTAAAGAAACAGCTTGATCGTGAACAAGAGGTGATTAAAGCATGGAAAACATCCAGAGATGTTCATGCCCAAATCACCAAGGTTCAAGGAATTGAGTCTTTTTGTGATGAAGCCTGGAAAAAAGAATAAGGAGAAACTAGAACCTATTTTGGTAGATGGGTTGCTGACAGATGTAGACTCGACGGATGATGAGGACCATCCGTCGGATAACAAAAAGTGTTATCCGTCGAATGATAAAAATCTTCATCCGTCGGCTGTAAGCAAACCCATTAGCGAAGCCAAATTAACCAAGCTAAATGATAAGTATGGGTCTGTTTCCAAGAACTTTGTTTCAGGAGAGTCAAGTCAAGCAAAGAAAGGGAAGAAGGCTAATGTTGGTCACATGACTGTCAAACAGTTAAGTGACAGACTTGGGAAGATAGAGGTAAAAACAGAGACTAAAAGGAAAAACAATAGGAATGGTAAAGTAGGGATTAACAAACACAATAACTACACACCTGATAAATATGCTCCTAGAAAAATCTGTGTCAAGTGTGGTAGTGTAAATCATTTGTCTGTTAATTGCAAATCTGCCATGCCTACTCCCATGTCTGTTCAGCCTCAATTCTCTAACATGAATGCCATGCCTCCCATGCCTATTAATGCTATGCCTACACAGAACATGAATGCACAGTTTGCTAATATGCCATTTGCACCTAATCCTTATTATGTTGCATACAATATGCCTCAAATGCCATTTAGCATGCCTTACTGGAATAACATGTTTGCACCAAGCATGCCATTTCCTGTGAGCCATAACATGCATGATAATTCTTTTGCATCTAGTGGTTTCAAAGGCCCAACCCAAATGACTAAGGAAGAATCTGAAATTCCTAAGTCAAATGAGTTAAGACCTAAGAAACAGAAGAAGAAAGCTAACAAGGCAGGACCCAAGGAAACTTGGGTACCAAAATCAACTTGATTTGATTTTGATGTGTGCAGGGAAACAGAAGGAATCTTTGGTACTTGGATATTGGTTGTTCAAGACACATGACTGGTGATTCTACCCTGCTCACAGAGTGTGAAGAGAGAGCTGACCCAAGTATCACTTTTGGAGATGACAGCAAAGGTTATATTGTGGGATATGGCTTGATTTCAAAGGACAATGTCATCATTGAAGAGGTTGCCTTAGTGGATGGTCTCAAACACAATCTGTTGAGTATCAGCCAGCTTTGTGACAAAGGCAACTCAGTAACCTTCAACAAAGAAACCTGTGTTGTGATAAACAGAAGGAGCAACAAAGTGGTTCTCACTGGTGTGAGAAAAGGTAATGTATACCTAGCTGACTTCAACTCATCAAAAGCAGAATATGTTACTTGTCTTCTCAGCAAAGCAAGTCAGGATGAAAGTTGGCTATGGCACAAGAAGCTATCCCATTTAAACTTCAAGACCATGAATGAGCTAGTAAAGAAAGAGCTGGTAAGAGGCATCCCTCTAGTGGAGTTTTCTAAGGATGGACTGTGTGATGTCTGTCAAAAGGGAAAGCAGGTTAAAGCATCATTCAGGAAGAAACTTGATTCAACAATTGAAGAACCTTTGCAACTGCTACACATGGATTTATTTGGACCAGTCAATGTGTTGTCCATCTCAAGGAAAAGATTTTTCCTAGTAATTGTGGATGATTTCTCAAAGTTCTCTTGGACATATTTCCTAAAGTCTAAAGATGAGGCTAGTGAAATCATTATCAATCACATAAGGCAAGTCAATAATCATCCTGATTTCAAAGTTAGGAGAATAAGGAATGACAATGGAACTGAGTTCAAGAATTCCATCATGAGAGCATTTTGTGAGGAAAATGGGATTCTGCATGAATTCTCAGCAGCAAGGACTCCACAACAGAATGGTGTAGTGGAAAGGAAGAATAGATCACTCATTGAAGCTGCAAGAACAATGCTTGAGGAATCCAAATTGCCAACATATTTCTGGGCTGAAGTTGTAAATACTGCATGCTACACTCAGAATATTTCTCTGATCAATCAAGCAAAATGCAAGACTCCCTATCAATTGTTCAAGAACAAGAAGCCAACCCTAAATTTTCTTCATGTCTTTGGTTGCAAGTGTTATATCCTGAGGAATCAAACTGATCAAAATGGAAAGTTTGATGCTAAAGCAGATGAAGGAATTTTTGTTGGATACGCTGTTGGTAAAGCATATAGAGTCTACAATCTTAGAACCAACATTGTTGTGGAATCAATACATGTTGTGTTTGATGACAAAAAGATTGAAGGGCTACAAGATGGAGATTATCTTGAGAGCCTCAAATTTGATAATGTGGAGATGGTCAGTGATGACAGTGATGATGAAAGTGATCAAGAGACAATTCCAAAGGATAATGCAGAAAAATCTACTACTTATGAAGTTGTTAACCCAACATCCGTCGAAGTACAAAATGCTTCATCCGTCGATAGACAATGTGCATCATTCGTCGAGAGACAATCAGCCTCATCCGTCGGTACTCAAAATTCACCATCCGTCGGTTTATCACAAGGAGCTGAGAGTCAAAGCAGATCAACTTCAGAAAATCCCTCTCTTTCAAATCATAGATTCACAAACTCAGGGGGATTTTCTGGCAATCAAAACTCAGTCACTCATCAAAACAACAATGAGGCCTCTTCATATAGAGCTAATCTACCTCAACAAAGGAAATGGACAAAGGATCATCCATTTGAGCTTATCATTGGTGATGCATCTTCTAGAGTTCAAACAAGGAGAGCAACTCAAGAAGAATGTCTATATAGCAGCTTCCTCTCTAAGCAAGAACCTAAGAAGGTAGAAGAAGCCTTATTGGATCCTGATTGGATTTTAGCTATGCAGGAGGAGCTAAACCAATTTCAAAGAAATAAAGTCTGGAAGCTGGTACCCAAGCCTAAGGGAAAGAAGCCTATTGACACTAAGTGGGTATTCAGAAACAAGATGGATGAAAATGGCATTGTAGTCAGGAACAAAGCTAGATTGGTTGCTAAGGGCTACTGTCAACAAGAAGGAATAGATTTTGATGAAACTTTTGCTCCTGTTGCAAGACTTGAAGCCATCAGAATTTTCTTAGCATATGCAGCCCATGCCAATTTCAAGGTCTATCAAATGGATGTCAAGAGTGCTTTTCTAAATGGAGAATTGGAGGAGGAAGTATATGTCAGTCAGCCTCCTGGTTTTGAAGATCCAAATTTTCCAGATTTTGTTTACTATCTCTTGAAAGCACTCTATGGTTTGAAGCAAGCACCTAGAGCCCGGTATGACACTTTATCAAAGTTTCTCTTAGAAAATCATTTTACAAGAGGTACTGTAGATAAAACTTTATTCTTTAGAAATATTAATGGCTCTAGCATACTTATACAGATTTATGTAGATGATATTATCTTTGGCTCTACAGATGAGAAACTTTGCAAAAAGTTTGCCAAATTGATGCAAAGTAAGTATGAAATGAGCATGATGGGAGAACTAACTTACTTTCTTGGTTTACAAGTTAAGCAAGTCAGTGATGGAATTTTCATTAGTCAAACTAAATATATTTATGATCTTCTAAAGAAGTTTGATCTAATGGATTGTACATCTGCAAAAACTCTCATGTCGACTGCAACTAAGCTTGAATTAAACACTACTGAAAAGTCTGTGGATATTTCAAGCTATAGGGGCATGGTTGGCTCACTTTTGTACTTAACAGCTAGTAGGTCGGACATAATGTTTGCTACATATTTATGTGCTAGATTTCAGGCTGATCCTAGAGAATCTCACCTAATAACTATAAAGAGAATTTTCAGATATCTCAAGGGAACACCAAAACTTGGCATTTGGTACCCTAGAGATTTTGGTTTTGATCTAACTGGTTATTCATATGCAGATTATGCAGGTTGTAGAATTGATAGAAAAAGTACAACAGGAACCTGTCAATTTCTAGGAAACAAGCTTGTGTCCTGGTTCAGTAAAAAGCAAAATTCAGTGTCTACCTCTACAGCTGAAGCTGAATACATTGCTGCTGGCAGTTGCTGTGCACAAATTTTATGGATGAGAAATCAATTGCTAGACTATGGTTTGCAAGTTGAAAGGATTCCTATTTACTGTGACAACACAAGTGCAATTGCCATCACTGAAAATCCAGTGCAACATTCAAGGACAAAGCATATAGACATCAAGTACCATTTCATAAGGGAACATGTAATGAATGGTACCGTAGAGTTACATTTTGTTCCAAGTGAGAAGCAACTTGCAGACATTTTTACCAAGCCACTGGATGAATCCACTTTTTCAAGGTTGGTAAGTGAACTAGGTATGCTTAATTTCTCCTAAATCTATTTGGAATATTTTGCAAGTTGTAATGCAGCCAGAAATTTAATTGTTTTCTTTCTGTCTTGGATGAAAATTTTGGCTTAGTCAAAATTTACATCTCGACGGATGATCCTTATCCATCGAATTCGGTCATCCGTCGATACATCATTTGAAAAACGAATCAATTATTTTTCTGGAATATTTTACTTCTCGACGGATAGCAGTTTATCCTCATCCGTCGAATTGTCTTAATCCTAGCCGTCGATTCTCTGAACCTTATCCATCGAGATTACTTACAGTCTGTAAGCATAACACGACGGATAAAGGTTAGAATTATTACAGTTTATTTTTTTTAACGGTTATTTTAGGCAATTTTCACTAGTTACTTTATTTTACTTTATTACTTTTAGCAGTTATTTTTGAGAAAATATAAAAGCTTATTCTCTTCAATCATTTTTCTTTTATCACTCTCAATTCAACTGCTCTAATCTTTTTCTCTCTCAAAGCACTTAATCATCTTCTTCAAGCTCTTATTCTCTAACAATGGCGCCCGTGGTCAAGATCATGTCTCAAACTGGGTTCATCTACGAGAAAAACAACTTCACTGCATTGGTAAACAAGGACATTCAGCACACTGGTGACTACCACAAAATGATGGATTTTGTGAAGAACTGCAAACTCAATTATGTCATGCTGGAATCTCCCACTATCTTCTGTGAGGTTGTTGAAGAGATGTGGTCCACTGTCAACTACAACTCAACAGATAAGACTCTCACTCTTACCATTAAGGGTAAAGAATTTTGTATTAATAGTGATATAATCAAAGCATGTTTCAAAATTCCTGATAATACTGTAACCTCACCACACACTGACACTGATATTATCAATATGCTTAATTCCATGAACTATGCCCTGTCTACTTCTAAGTTAAGTGACATTAGGAGACTAGGTCTTAGGAAAGAATGGAGTTATTTATGTGATGTAGTGACAAAGGTTTTCTCAGGTAAAATCAGTAACTTTGATTCAGTTAACATTTCCATGCTTAACATGCTTTATATGCTAGTTACAGATAGCTTTTATAATTTCAGTGATCTAATTTTTATTGAGTTGGGTTACAAATTGGGTGAACTGAACAAGAGGGGTAAAAATGTATACTATGCTAGATTCTTTATGATGTTAGCTAACCACCTCTGTGAAGAGATTGTGCTTGATAACCCTAACAACAAGGTGGAGTGTTGGGTTCAAGAGAGAAGACTCATTACAGATCTGAATAGGGCCAATCATCACAAGGATGTGCCATTGGTCTATTTTCCTGTAATGGAGGCACCTCAGGTAAGTGAGGTAAGT
Organism: Apium graveolens; assembly: GCF_009905375.1. Classification (NCBI taxonomy): domain Eukaryota; kingdom Viridiplantae; phylum Streptophyta; class Magnoliopsida; order Apiales; family Apiaceae; genus Apium; species Apium graveolens. Next base: position 266,573,124 of record NC_133654.1, on the reverse strand, counting down.
TCATCTATTCTCTCTACTACTCATGTCTCACTAATTTCTTTGAATTCTAGTGTAGCAATGGCAACTGTGTCAATGACCAAATAGTTGCCTACCCAAGCTGCCAAAACTACAATAATTTCTAAATCCAAATCAAAGAAAGCCCCCTCTGGTATCTCGCAAAAGATACCAGTTGAAAAATCCACTAAAACCAAAGAGGGGAGTGTGAAGGTGGGTAAGAAAGGTGAGGGAAGGGGTGAACATAAAAGAAACCCCAAGAATAAGGATGGAGAGTTGAGTGGTGTCCAGCCTAGCCACACTGCAGTTTCCCAACAAACTGCAGTGCTTAAAAAGGATAAAAGCTCACTTCTAGCTGCATCCTCCCAAAAGGATGTAGCTATTGAACAAAGCTCTCAACCAAGAGCACAGGCCAAAAGGGTTAGGGACACAAACTAACCCCAAACTTATATCAGAAAGAAGAAATCCAAAACAATTGGGGATGCACAGGGCTCACACACTGTGTAAACTGGTGCTAAAGACACAGTCACTGCACCTTCTCAAGTTCAGATTGATGTGGCTCCAATAAATGTGGAGTCACAGCCAAAATCTCTAGTTATAGAAACACCTCACACACAAAACTCTCCCACAAATTCTCTGGATGTGGATATGATTAACACATCAATTCCTGATTCCCCTTCTTTAACTCTGTTTGGGAAGCCAATGTTCAGTGCAAGTGAGCATCATCTATTAGATGATTTGTTGGCTCACTTGCCAATTCTTTCAGGAGCTGTTGTATCATCTGTGCCAAAAATATCTTCAATCAGCACAGAGTCAACAATAGTCTCCATTCCCAGTTCATTCACTTCTACTCTCTCGATGGATATTGCTCATCCGTCGAGTAGTGATTGTCTCCCGACGGATAAGCTTAACAGCAGTCATCCGTCAGATAGCAAAACTGCTCCATCGACGGATATTACTTATCCGTTGAGTATCTCTGCATCATCTCAAACTTTAATTATTTCAAGTGCAGAAGAGCTAGCAGTTGTACAATCACTCTTAGGATTGAGAGAGAAGAGTGACTTGAGTGAGAGTCTGGGTTGCACCCAGGAAAAAGGAGAGAAAAAGAGTGAAATCATGCAATCCACTTCTTCAGGATTGACAAAAGTAAGTGAGAGGAGTCCCGCCTTAGATGGTGAATGTGAGGGTGTGAGGGTGGGGAGGTGAGACCCTGATGCAACAAAAGAGAGAAAATGAGAGAAATGCAGGTACTGGAGCTATAAGGTTGGATGTCATTGCTAGTGACTTAATGAATGTCCAGGATGCAGACAGGGAGGGACTATCTCAGCAACCTCAAGCTGTAGTAGAATCCACCTCCCTTGATGCTGAGGCATTTACTCACCCTATTCCAGCTTATCAACTTCTAGCTGAACAGGGCAATGACAATGCAGAAAGGATGCTAAACTTGGTGCACACCACTCAGTCTATGCTAAGAGCTAAGGATGCCATCACAGCTTTATCCTCTACAGCTGGTGATGTGGACTATGAGACTGGTGGTTCAGCTGATTTCTTTAAGGATGAAAGTGGAGATAGTGGAAATGCAGCAATGGACATAGGGGGAGAAGTGGGCTCAAGCTCAAGATCAGGACTGCCCTCTTGGGTATTTTCAAAAGAATGTGATGAGCATCATTTCAAAACCACCCTAATCCAACTAATCAATCAGACACATACTGCTCTTCAAGCCACTACCAATGCCAACACCAAGAAGCTCCTTCAAGCACATCTAGCCTCCCTGCAACTTCATCAAATTTCAGGTCTCCAACACACTAGAGATATACAGACCATCAAGGGCTCAATTGATGAGGTGAAAAAGGCTGTATCAGACAAGATAGATTCCAAGATTCCAGACACTGCCTTGCTTGACATCAAAAAGCAATTAAGGAAGAATGCTGATCTAGCTACAAAGGTAGATGCTTTAGATAAAAGGATGGCAGCTATGGAAGCATCTCTCACAGCAATTCATCTTCATCATGCCCAACAGACAAATCTACTTCAGAAATTGGTGGATGCTCAAACCCCCTCCTCATTTCAACTTGATGATAACAAAAAGGGGGAGAAAGAACCAAGTGAGGGGGAGCAGTTAAACATTCAAATCAGCAAAGTAATTGTACCTCCAATTACCATCTCAAAGCCACCAATGACAGATAGCATAGATTTGATAAAAGCAACAGCAGCCAGCTTGAGAACAGCTGAGGAGAAGCAGTTGAGTCCACTCAACTGGGGGAAAATTGATGAGGTAATTCAACAGAAATTTGTCCTAGCAAAGAAAACAGAAATGTCAGCCATTCATCACTATCAAGTAAAGAAAATCTCAGTGAATGACATGAGCATGAATTATCTGGAAAGAGGGCAATCATCCTGCATCAAGTCCCCAAAGGCTGAAATAATTCTGAAACCAAGGGTACACTACTCAAAGTCATCTTTGAAGAACCCTTTGGATACTGTGTTTAAGACACCTAGGCCTGATGAGAAGAAGCTTCTGTCTAGGTCAATTGCTTTCTATAAAGATCCAACTGATTCAGTGTTGAAAAGAAGAATTGCTAAAGTATTCAGAAATGGTAAAGAGATTTGTGTGGTGGCTGGACATCCTCAATTTGCTCAAGCAAAGAGAGAAGAAAAGGCCAGATTGAAGAAGGAAAAGAAGCAAGCTGCTATAGAGGCTAAAAAGGATAAACAAAAGAAACAGCAAATTGCTATCCTGACCAAACTAAAAACCTCACAACAAATTCCTGCTCAACCATCTGAAAATATTGAACCTCAGGATCAAGAAATGCAAACTGCACCTCCACAGACTAAGAAGCCAAGGTACAAGAAAAGAAGCAAAAGAAAGTTAGACTTTAGTGATGAGGAGATGGAAGGGTATTTTCCTAAAGAGTCTAAATCTGCAACAATTCAAACATCCATGCCCTTTGTGGCACATGAAGAATTCAAGATAGATCCATCCAAGAATTTTCATGGTGAACCTATCATTCCAAAGGATGAGCCAATACACTGGGAAAATCTACCAATGCCTGAACTCAATATTCCTCTGTTCATGAAGCCCAAGAAGTCTAAGACAAGAGCAGTCAAGAAAGTGAAGCCAATCAAGCCTCCTACTAAATCTGAATCCAAGGTCAACAAGGGGGACATATTGTACATCTGTGACATCAAAGAATTTTTGATCTTAATCTCTACCTAGATGAACTAGATGAAGTGAGAGGGATTGATGCCTACAGGAATCTACCAGAAAGGTTAGTATTCAAGTACAAAGGAGGAAAGGAGATGACATGGCCACTTCACAGGATTCTTCTAGAAAGCCAATCTGTACTGATAAAGGCTTATTCATCTTTCAAAAAGAACTTTGGATTCAATGTGACAGCAAGAAGACTTGTTCTAAAGAAGATTGAAGAACTAAGGAGCACTAGAGCCAAAGATGCACTTCCAAAGACTCTAACTATTCCTTTCACTGGAAGTAGAGTGCATCTAAGGCCCTACTGGCTGATGGAATTCAAGGATGAAAAAGGAGTAATGAGGTTTTTCAGATTAGAAGACCAATTGAGTATTTCTAGCAATGAAACTCTTTTGGAAATACAAGAAATGTTAGATCTCTCAGAATCTGATGAACTGGAATTCCACAGACAGCTCCAGAATCAAATAGAAGAAAATAACAGAAGGCTTGGGAAGAAATTCAGATCTTCAAGGAAATAAATTAATCTGCTCAGGCTAGAGGAGCACCTTGAAATGACTGTGAGCAAAATTTCAATTGAAGCAGTTTTCAGTATTGTCTATTTTCTTTTGAACTTGTATCTTTAAGGTGTTTTGTTATCATCAAGTTTCTCTTAATTTATGCCTATAATTCCAGTAGACATAAATTGGGGGAGATTGTTGTGGACATGTTGTGGACTTGATGATTTGTTCAACAAAATACCTTAGTTAATTTTGTTTAGCAAATAATGTAGCACTTGACGGATAAGGGTTTTAGTCCCGACGGATAACTCATTTTAGTCCCGACGGATGATTAACTTATTATCCATCGAGTGAGTAGCTTATGTAATAATAAGTTTGTAGCACAGTGTTGTATGCACCTTTGTATATAATCTGTAGCAGCATATAAGTCATGTTGACGTTAACTAGATATGCAGAATAGGTTGATTAACTGTACATAAGCAATGTCTTGTAATTCTGTATAAGTGAAGTGAAGTCAAGTGCCAAAATAGCTACCAACGGATGATTAACAAAGCTTCGACGGATGATTAAATGACTATCAACGGATGTTTAACACAGCAGTCGACGAATGATCAACTAAGTCATCGACGGATGATCCAGAAGTCGACGGATGATTATATCAAGATTCAAACATCAGTTGAACAGTAAAGGCTGACACACAGCCGTCGAGTTGTTGGATACAGACACACTGTGGAAGCCCACTTACCGGGTAATAAAGGACGAAAAGCAGCAAAGATCAAGACTGTTAGATTTAATATTTGTTCAGTCTTTTTGACTTTGTAATCTTGGATATATATAAACCAAGAGAGTAGCAAATAAAAAGAGTAGTGAGAGCTCAGAAAAAAAACAGAGAAATCTTTGTAAGCACTATCTTTAGCATTTCCTGTATTCTTAGCAGTTCTATTTGTAAGCAGCTGTGAGCATTTCTGCACACAGAGTCCTCTCGATATATTATATATATCTCTGGTGGAATTGTTTAAATCCACCAGAAAGTTTTTAAAGACTCTTGTTTTTAATTACTTATGTTTTAATTTATTCAAGTTTACATTCCGCATTGTGCTAATTAAAACAGATATAGTTATTATCGAGTTGAACATTTTTATTTTAAGAAAAAGGTTCAAGAATTCCATTCAACCCCCCTTCTGTAATTCTTGCTATATTGTTAAGGGACTAACACCAACATTAGCCTTTTTCTCCTTCTTCACTTGACTAGATTCTCCTAGAACAAAATTCTTGGAAACTGATCCATATTTCTCATTTAACTTGATAAGTTTGGCTTTACTCACAGGCGTGCTCTCAGTCGACGGATGAGGATTTATATCACTCGACGGATAACCCTTTTTGTTATCCGACGGATGACCCTCATCATCCGTCGAGTCTACATCTATAAGCAATCCTTCAACCAAATTGGATTCCAGCTTCTCCTTATTCTTCTTCCAGGTTGCATAACAAAAGGACTCAATTCCTTGAACTTTGGTGATTTGAGCATGAACATCTCTAGATGTTTTTCATGCCTTAATCACCTTCCGTTCTCGTTCAAGATGCTTCTTCAAGATCTCTTCTTTCTTCAAAGACTCAGTTAATTCATCTTTGGCAATTTTACACTCAATTCTCAATATTTCAAATTCAATGAACTGAGACTCTAGCACATTATTTCTCTCACTTAAAAACAGATTGTTTTCTTTGATTTTAGCATTTTCCTTAGTAAGAGACTTAAGTGTAACTCGCAAATGATATAATTCTGTAGACATGTCATTTATAGCATCATTACACTCATCTTTAGATAAATGTGCAAGATTAGTGGTGATTACCTGATTACTTGAAGAACTTGTCTCTGTTTCATCACACTTGGCCATTAGGGCTAAATTAACATAGCTGACATCCTCATCCTCATCCAGACCATCTGCTGCCCAGTCATTCTCTTGTGTAATGAAATCCCTTTCCTTTTGTTTGAGCAACTCAAAGTATTTCTGTTTATAATCCACAGGCTCAAACTTTTTCTTGTCGGAATCTGACTTTCTACACTCACTGGCAAAGTGTCATGCCAAGCCATATTTGAAACATTTGAATTTTGATTTATCCACCATGTTTCTATTTGGCTTGGTTGCTCCAAAGTTCTTTTTGAATTTGAGCTTGGCAAATCTTCTGGAAAGAAATGCTAGATGTTCATCAATATCTTCCATGTCATCTCGGCTCAAAGAATCTTCATTTTCTGCTACCAGCCCTTTGCCCTTATTTTCACAAACCTTTGAAGTTGATTCAACAGCTTCCATCTTCACTTCCTCCTCTTTCTCCAACTCAGCAACTAGTGCAATGGATCCTCCTTTCTTCTTTCCTCTCTTCATCCTCTCATCTTGCTCTATTTCAAGCTCATAAGTTTTCAGGATGCCATACAGTCTCTCCAAAGTAAACTCCTTGTAATCTTGAGAGTTTCTTAATGAGACTGTCATAGGTTTCCATTCCTTTGGAAGAGATCTAAGGAATTTAAGATTGGAATCTTTTGTCTGATAGACCCTTCCATGCAACTTCAGAGCATTTAGTAGTTTTTCAAATCTACTAAAAATGTATGTGAGAGATTCACTATCTTCACTGTGAAAGTGCTCATATTGCTGAATTAGCAGCTGCATCTTGTTTTCTCTAACTTGTTCAGTGCCATCACAGATAATTTGTATTGTATCCCAAACTTCCTTGGTTATTTTGCAATTGATGATGTTGTCAAACATGTCACCATCAACTCCATTGAACAGAATATTCATGGTCTTCTTATCCTTCCTGACTTGTTCAGTGTCAGAATCAGACCATTCATGCCTTGGCTTGGGAGCATATGGTTCATTACCAGTTGCAGCTCTCAATGGTATATGAGGGCCTCTCTCTATGCAGTCTACATAGGCCTCATCTTGAGAAAGCAAATGAAGATGCATCTTTACCTTCCAAAGATGGTAATTATGTTTGTCCAGAAAAGGAATCTTGACTCCAACATCCTTCTTGTTCATCTTGTTGTTTTATTATGATCTTTAAACTCTTTGTTTATCAAGAGCTTGCTCTGATACCAATTGTTAGTCCCTAACAATACAACAAGAATTACAGAAGGGGGGTTGAATGGAATTCTTGAACCTTTTTCAAATTATAAAATGTTCTATCTTTATAATATATATAAGTGTTTGATTTGCAGAGTGTGGAATAAGAAGTTAGTAAAATCAAAACACAAGTAATTAAAAACACAAGTCTTTAAAAACTTTCTGGTGGATTTTTAATGTATCCACCAGAGATATATATTATATCGAGAGAACTCTGTGTAGCTAAATTAGCTCACAGCTGCTTACAAATATGAACAACTAAGTTTTCAGAGAAATGCTAAGAATACAACTTACAAATGTTTCTCTAAGAAGAATGTTCTTGCTTAGTTGCTAACTATTCTTACTTGTTCTATTTGCTACTTCTTGGTTTATATAACACCAAGATTACAAAGTAATAAGACAAGATAATAAAACAAAAATGTATCAAGTCTAATACTCTGCTGCTTCATTACTCTGTTCTAGCATCGTTGAAAATCTTCAAAATAGCATGGAAATGGCAATGCTTCTTTGTTCTCTAAAACCCAAGTTAAATAGGCTTCCGCATTTCATTAGCATACAATCGACGCATGTGACTGTGTTGTCACTGTCAACAGATGTTTGAATTCTTTATCCGTCGGGTTCATGATCATCCATTGAGTTCATGATCATCCGTCGAGTTCATGATCATCCGTTGAGATCATGATCATCCGTCGAGTTGCCTTGTTGATTATCCGTCAAGTTGCATTGTTGTTTATCCGTCGGGTAGCTATCTGGCACTTGACTTCATTTCATTTATGCATAATTACAAGACATCATCTATGTACAATTAATCAACCTATTCTGCATATCTAATTAAAGTCAACATGATTTGATTACTACTACAGGATCTAAACAATGTGTATGCAGAAATGTGCTACAGACTTATTATTATATAAGCTACTCACTCGATGGATAACAATACATTATCCGTCGGGACTGTAATGAGTCATCCGTCGGGACTATATTTTCTTATCCGTCGAGTGCTACACTTTTCACTAAGTCAAATCTACTAAGGTGTTTTGTTAATGAAATCATCAAGTTCACAACATATCCACAACAGAAATATTGTGCTTGCTTATTTAATTCTATCAAAAAATACCTCTGCAAATCAAACAGCTTTGTTCACCTAATATCCAAACAAGTTTAAAAATGTTAAAAAATTAAAGCAACACATTCACCCCCTTCTTGTTGTACTCAACATCTAACAGAACTTTAAATTGAAATATCTCATTTCAAAACATGCATATATATATATATATATCATATCAACATTCTTCCCAAAATATACATGCAACAATATATTGCAAAGTTTGTTATCAATACTTATGCACTTATCGATAATGCATACATATATAATATCACAAAAACAGTAATACGGGTAGAAAACTTGCCTCAGCGATCTGGGGTGGACATGGGTCTGGGATGAGTCCGGTAACCTATAAACAACATACAAGTCGTAATTAATCCTCGGTCTCTTAAGAAACTAGACTTCATCCATTTATACCCTAACGCTCGCTTCTACGCTTAAGGATCTACGCAAGTCGCTCGAGTACCCTCGGCTCCACCATTTTTATAAAATTAACCGTTGAACATTTTAACGAGACTCTTTTATGAGGGCTTTAACAACTGTCTAATACACTTTGAATACTTGTTTCATAATCTAATTAGTCTTTTAAGGGTCTTAAACAAGGTTTTAAAGTTACTCGAGGGATATGGATTCGTTCATGAAATGTCGTTACTTAAAATAGTCATTTCTCCTAAATCGTAAATTGGATTTAAGCGAACGATATATCAAAATGGAACTTACAACATGATATATCTAAAAATGGTAATGGTACAGTTTTGGTACAGTTTTGGCAAAAATTTGGGATGGATTTTAAGCACAAATAGTTTAAAAGAAAATGGGCATTACGACGGCTACGTTTACGTGAATTCCAAATTTTACCAATCCAAATAATCCATCCCAACTACAATCCATCCCCAACTTCAAGATTTTACTTAATCAATAATACCCAAGTCAAAACTTTCAATATCATAATTTGTTTCAATCACTAGTCATAGATCAATCAACAATATCACTTAAACAACCATAACTAACCTTATAAACATGAATCATGCTTTTTATCACTAACTTAACCATAAAACTCATCAAAACTACAAATCAAGGCTATGGTTTTATAGATTATGCCTTCCTTGGAGTGTATGAGGAGCTACTAAGCCTTGTATGATCCTTGTATAGCCTTACTATAGCTTAAACCATCCAATAAAACAAGATCAAGAAAATTAGTTCTTGAAAAACATTATTCATCATCACTTTTGATGATTTCTTGAAAATTATTGGAATGGAATTAATGGCTTAAACTTCTAGGAAGTCTATATCTAACCATCAAGAATCCATAGAAATTACCTTGCAGAATAATATGGAGTGGAGTTTGCCTTTGAATTTTTCTTCTTTATCTTCCTTAAAGAAGCCGAGAGCATGAATGGAAATGGGGGAAAAGAATGGTTCTTGTTTTTTTAATGAATATATGATGTTTAAAGGCTTGGTTAACTATTAACCTTGGCTTAATCAAGGTTAAATTTCTTGGCCACAAATCAACCAAGTCAAAATATCTTCCCCTTTATGATATCATCCTTCCTATGTCACTAATTTGCCATTTGTCACATTCTTATGGCTTGATGACACCATAATCCACTAACCTTATTGATTAACACTTAATTGCTTGGATAATATCCTTGTTATTTGCATAAGCTTGATCCCTGATCGCTTATTTATTTTACGGCTTGCTTAACACTCGTTCTCGTTAATCGTTTAAGGGATCATGTAAGGGATCTTATTACTTGGGCTTCCCTAAACCTTTCTTAATAGTTTATATTCCTTTAATAATCCTCTCTTATAATCCTTGAATTGAAATCCTTTTAATCATGTTACCTTATACTTAATTCTTTCGGTATTTGGTGGATTTTTGGGGAAACTCAAAGTGTCCGGATTCGAATTCTGACGACCTTTACATACACTCATTTACTTTATGAAACATTAATATGATCTCAGAAACTCCATAACAGTACCCCTATATAGTGTGGTCTGATAATTTTCCTTAATCAACAAAAGTTACTATTCATAAGGATTACAAAAAAATTCCGAAATTTGGGGTTATTACACACCTGGCTTTGAAGATCCATAATTTCCAAACTCTGTCTACAAATTGATAAAGGCTCTCTATGGACTGAATCAAGCACCTACAGCATGATATGACACACTATCAGAATTCTTGATTAAACATGGATTTACCAGGGGAACAATTGATAAGGCTTTATTCTACAAGAAGCATGATGATGATATTATCCTAGTTCAAATCTATGTGGATGATATCATCTTTGGTTCTACTAATGAGAATTTACGTCAAATATTCTCAAGACTCATGCAGAGTGCATATGAGATGAGCATGATGGGAGAGCCCAATTATTTCCTTGGCCTTCCAGTTATTCAAAGAAATGATGGCATCTTCATCGGTCAAACCAAATATGTTAAAGATTTATTGAAAAAGTTTGGAATGGTTGACTTCTCACCTGCATCTATACCAATGTCTATAGCTACCAAATTGGATGGAGATAAGAAAGGGAAGAGTGTAGACATATCTGGCTATAGAGGAATTATTGGATCTTTGCTATACTTAACTGCTAATAGACCAGACATCATGTTTGTAACATGTATGTGTGCTAGATTTCAAGAAAATCCCAAGGAATCACATTTAATGGCAGTAAAGAGAATTTCCAGATATTTGAAGGGTATAACAAACTTGTGATTGTGGTATCATAGGAAACTGGATTTGAAGCTGTTGGATACACATATACAGATTTTTCTGGATTCAGGGTTGACAGGAAGAGTACCAGTGGAAGCTGTCAATTTCTTGGTCAAAGACTTATATCTTGGTATAGTAAGAAACAGTAGTATGTGTCAACTTCTATAGCTGAAGCTGAATATACACCTGCATGAAGTTGTTGTGCTCAAGTGCTTTAGATTAGAAATCAATTAATGGACTATGGCCTAGTGTTACACAAAATTCTAATTTTTGTGTGACAATACTAGTGCCATATCTATTTTTGCTAATCCAGTTAATCATTCTAGAACTAAGCACATTGATGTAAAGTACCATTTTATTAGAGAACATGCTCCAAATGGTACTACTGAGCTTATTTTTGTTTCAACAGAAAAATAATTAGCTGATATTTTTACTATACCTTTGGATGAAGCAACTTTCACTAGACTTGTTGGTGAAATTAGTATGTTAAACTCTTCATCCTAAAGGCAAGAACTCGGCTAATATGTTATAGCAGATAAATTTATGATAAATCAAAATTGATTTGATTTAATTGGAAATTAACTAGAATATGATTTATAAATATTTCAGAACTCTCTGTACATTTATTTTTCTGTTTTATATTCGACTTGGAATTTTCAAATTCTAAGAAAAACTGTTTAACCGTTAATTTATATTTTCAATATGTGAAATTAATATAAGACATAACTAAAAAGAGCAAAAGTACTTAGAGAACTGAGTCCTCGATAAATCTAAATGACTTCTCGACACGTCAATTTTAGACTTCTCGATAGAGTTGTCGATAAGACTTTTTCATGACTTCTCGAAGGACTTCTCGATGAGCCTCATTATGACTTCTCAACAAGTCTAATTTACTTCTCGACAAGTCAGTTTAAGACCTCTCGATAGAGTTTTCGATAGGTCTCTTTCATGACTTCTCGAAGGACTTTTCGACAAGCCTCATTATGACTTCTCGATAAGTATTGTAGAGATCTCGACACATGTTTACTCATGGAGTTCTCTACAAGTGTAAATTCTAGACTTCTCGATAACTTAGAACTAGAATAATTTAATTCCATAAATTATTTTAGTAAAATACTTTTGCCAAATATTCATTCTAATTTTGTATTGATTTATTCAATAAAAATTGGAATAATTGAGTCCAAATAGGACAAACTAGGTATTTATTCTTTATATCGATAAGTCACTGTGTAGTTCTCGATAAGAGTCAGGAAAGTGACATCTCGATATGGGACTTACATTCATGTGACTTCTCGAAAAATATCAATCGTTTAATTCTACTTCTCGACAAGTCACCATCCTTTTTTTATAAATACCAAGACATCTCGGTATAACCCCTCTTTACGCTTTTGAGATCTCAAACAACCTAGCTTTTTCAAATCTTAAGTGTTCTCTCTCATTTCAAGCTCTTTCTCTCTCAATTTTCTTACCCACTCAAATTCAAACACTTACAATGGCATCAAACACTGTTAGTGCTATCATCCCTAAGGATGGAACCAACTATCTTGCTTTCACAGATGCTAACCAAGCTCCTGAAAGTTTTAAGAATTTTATGAAATTTTTGTCTAAGTCCTATCTTGCAGGTGCTCTTACTTCCAATCATGTATCTAGATGTACTCAATGATTTCTGGAACTTTATTGTGGTCAAGAATATAGTGCATGAGGACCAAGATGTGTCCTTAGTGGTGAACTGCTTAATTCAAGGCAGACAAGTGGAATTTAATGCTATGGATGTCAACAATGCACTGGGTATTCCTACAGCTAACATGGTGGAGGTTCCAACTCAATAAGAGGTAGCTGAATTTATGGATTTCAGAAACTACAGTGAGAGGATCAACCTTGCTAGTCTAAATAAGAAGAATCTCAGGAGGGAATGATCATTTCTTTTGACTCTATTGTGAGAGCCTTCACCTGCAAGAAGACTGGATATGACAATATATCCGGTGTGGTCTAGAAGTTGGTGTTCTCCATGGAATGCAACAAGTCAATCAATGTTGGGGCATTGATCCCGGAAGAACTTAGCACAAGGATCACAATGCCCTTGGCCACTAGAGGTAATGAAATTTTCTTCCCTAGGTTTATTATGTCTACTTTTAATCATAAAGTTGAAGACATATATTTACTTAATTGTATTGATAAAACTAAAATAGGCAACTATAAACAAGTGTCCAAAATTCTGTTTGTCTCACTAATTACAAAGAATAAGGTGTAGGTAGGTCTGAATTTCACTAACTTTATGTTGGAGAGATTTAGAACCCATCCTTACCCTATGCTTAACATGAGGTCTAGTTCCATACCTAGAACAGTTATGGCTCCTGTACCCGTGAAAGTACAAACACGGGATAATCAACAGGGGCCTTCCACAACTGAGAGCATTCCTTCATTACCATTAGAATCTAGGGAACCAACTACTTCATCCTCTCAAAAGGATGGAGTGAGTAAAACGAAGAGAAATGATGCACCCCTTACTGTGATTTCTGAAAGTGGTGAGGTATAAACAAAGATAGAGTCTCACCTAGTCAGAAAACCAAAGAAGACTAAGAAAGCTAAGTTGACCACTCAAGTAGCCACCTCTGCATCTTCCCAACAGGATGTAGTTTTAATAGAGGAAATTAAATAGACTCTAGGGGCATCTTCTCAACAAGATGCCTCTATTGAACAAAACACTTTCCCTAGTGCAATCTGTACAAAGTCTGCACCCCAACTTGAGCACTCTCAAATTGGTGAAAAATAATTATGGTTGGCACACACATAGAAGGTACATCATTTGAAACTACCTCCTTCACTCAATGGGTGTTGCCAACACTCAGTCAAAATATCACAAATCTTATATCTCAAATTTTGTAACATCCAGGAAATATCGTGTAATTATTTGTATCAATATATGATTATTATGTGAATATTATATGAATTTTTGATGAATTATCTGATGATTGATAATAATATTTGGATGTTTGTATATAATAAAATGTGAGTATGTTAATTTTAATATGTCCAGAATAAAATATAGATAATTAAGGTATTAATCTGGTAAATTTTGGAGTGTTAGATTATTTTATAATTATTTATGAATTATTATTTATTTTCTGAATAATTACAAAATTATTTTATAAAGCTGGGAATCGTCCGACTTCAACCGTTTTTACGTTTTTACAACCCGAAACTCTTCCAAAAACTCCTTTCTAACCTAATCTGGTAATTTTGGACATTTTCCGTGTTTTGACTTTTTCGATCCGGATTACAGTTTGACCCGTGCGCGACCCGGCGCAAGATTCTCGATACGATAATCATTTCGGTAAATCAACGAAACCCGTATTTTCAAAAGACGAGATATTATTACATTATTTTTGTGGCGCCCTCCAAACCCGGGTCAGAAGTTTGGGGTCCACACATACACCTTATTTATAACCTGCTTATAACAATAATAACGATAATAATAATATGTAGTGACCCTACTTATCAACTACCACGGATCGCAACAGGTTAAAGTATGCACACAAGCCAACCACACTTACTTATATTACAAACCGTTCAAATTCCAACTATCCAACTCAGAATCGAGTATTAAACATTATTACAAACTCAAATTATTCCAAAAGAAGCCTACTAGCTCAACTTGATCAACCTGAACCCCTAGCTCTCGCGCTGGCTGGGGATCCTCGGTACCAACCGGTTCCTTCTTAACTGGAAAGAACATAAACAACATCGCACAAATGAGCTAACTAGCTCAGCAAGTCACAATGACAAAACTGAGAATAATGATCATCAGGTAAATAGGGTTATGATATCAAGTGAACAATGGATTATGATTTAGAATTGGATATTATATTTTCATTTTAAAAACCAAGGTTAGGCTGCTGATCAGTCACGCACTAACCCCGAGAAAAGCACACAACACTGCTCTAACTACTGGATCCAAGGCACACATTGGCCTAACTTGACCATTATATAGTCTGACCATGAATCTGGTCCATAATTTTATAAAAACAATCCAATTCTACCATAATAACATAATAAGCAGCAATAAACAATAAATAGAATCATTAACAACATTGGACGTTCAATAATGAAAATGGTTTCAATCTGTATAAAGATCAATATGGCATTTCCAAAGCTTGGCTGTTAGGTAATGAAAGAATTGGATAACAAAGGAATCAACATTTCAGGGTTCCAAGGATTTGGTCTTTCAAAGCATAAGAGACAATGGTTTGAATGTGTAAGCAATCTGGTTCAGTGTTTAATATTTAGTTTGTATGTATTTGTGGAGTAGTATCGTATATTTGAGGTTCGTATTTGGGTATACAACAATCAATGGTCTAGAAAGAATCAGGTTTACGGCTCAAGATCAATAACTGGAGTCAAGGTTTAGGGTTCAGTGCTTCAAAGCACTTGCAATATAAAACAGAAATATCAATCACTACAATATCTCGAGAAAGTTCAGAACACTTGCCTGGTACTAGCTTACTACACTGCACTTGCTCTCAATCACCACTGTCTTACTTCTTGACTATCTGTTTCCCTTTCCTACGCCTTGCCTCTTCTGCTCACATATCATAAGCATCTATCAATATTTAACTTATACGATTATATTCGACACATACTCATATCTACCCTTCGTTTCACCCAAATCCGATTAACGGATTGAAAGTTATGCAATAAACAAGTAAACATCGAATATATAGGCCGACAGTTAACCAACAAGTCACATATAACACATAACACGTCACATAATCAATGATATATCATTTATAAAGAAGTCTCGGGTCATAAATCGACTTTCGGATATTTAAAATGATTTTTAAAATATTTTTCGGAATTAAAATAGATCATTGAATCAATTTCGAAGTAGTAAATAGGGTTCGGTTGGCCGATTCTGGCTTCAAAACAATTTCATAATAATTATCGAACCTTGAAAACAATTTAAAATAATATTTTAAAGCTCGAAACTATTTTTCGGAATTTTTAAATCATTTTTAAATATTTAAATCTAATTAAATAATTAATTAAAATCAATTAATAATTAATTAAATCAATTAATTTTTGAATTAATTGACTAATTAATCATTTAAAAATTAACTGAAATTAATTAACTAATTAATTCAGATTTATTTTTGAATTAAAAATAATTTTTGGAATTAAAATAATAATTTTTAAAATTTTCAAAAATTAAAATCGAATTTGTATATTAAAAATAAATAGGAAATATGATTTTTAAATATTTTTAAAACAGGAATCCAAAATTTGCAAATTCTGGAAACCTCAGGGACCTAACTGTTTCTTCCCCAAAAGATAAGGTACCAAACTGCAATTTTACAATCCCCGTCGCCGGAAAATACAGGGGAGGCCGGAGAACACGATTCCGGCACCCTCACTTCACCACAAGCTCCAGATCACATCTACAGACAACCAGGAACTTATTCATGCAATCAAATCATTCAAATAACCCCAGACTTGGCCAGAAATTGGCCAAGAACATCGCCGATTTCCGGCGAACTTCGGAAATTTTCAAAACACAACTCCCTTCGATTCAGACATCCTCTGTTAACGAGCTGTATACCAATCGATTTCAAATTTCATAAGGAACATAATCCACTATAAATCAATAGCTAATAACCCCTAAATCAAAAAGGCCCAAATTCCAATTGAAAACATTTATACGGGTTATAAACCCTAATTTTAAAATTCGAGAATTAAACCCACTTTTGAGCATGTTACTGAAGTCCAAATCAGACGTATGACATTTGAAAATAATCAAGAAAACAAGCTCTACAACATGCAAGCATCAAATCATACAAACAATCATCCGAACAAAAATTCATATTTTTAATAAAATTAATTCGAAAATAAATAATTCATATTTGGAACACAGAATCTGATAGAACACCTCAAGACCTTTGGATTGAGTACTCGAGCTTTCCAAACGGACTCCGGTAACACTTCCGATTGTTGGTTTGATTCTCAGAAAGGTTTATGAATATATGAATTTTCTCTAGAAATTTATATAATTACTGACTGCAAATGATTTTTGATACGAAATAAAATACGGTAAAGGCTATTTATAATTACGGAAAATTAGTATCCCGTTGGATCATTCCGAATAAAAAACGGTACGTTTATTTGTAAAAACTGATCCAAACGGTATCGGTTTTCGGGACAGTTATCCAAACCAGTACAATTTGTACTGCGGTCTTGGTCTCAGCGCCTGGTTACACGTATTACGAGGTGATAATTGGGATAGTTTAATATAATGCTCCCGTTTATCGAAAATACGAGTTTTATTGATTTACCGAAACGAATATTGTATCGAAAATGTTGCGCCGGGACCCGCGCAGGACAAACCGTACGCCGGATCGAAAAAGTCGAAACTTGGAATATGCTCGGAATATTACAATTAGGTTAGGAAGGAGTTCTCGGAAGAGTTTCGAGTTCCAAAAACGTAACAACGGATGACGTCGGTTGGTTCCCGTTTTTATAAAATAGATTTTAAATACTCGGAAAAAGATTTTATAAATTTCATATGATCCTTATAAATCCATAAATCAACATAAAAATAATTAGGAAGATATGACAATTATCTATATTTTATTTTGGACATATAAAAATTAAAATACTCAATTAATAATATTTTTAAACATCCAAACACATTTAACACTTAACAATTAATTCACAAAATAGATACTAAACACATATATTAATTATTTATTAGCAAAAATAATTACACGATATATCCCGGATATTACATCCTTCCCCCCTTAAAAGGATTCTGTCCTCAGAATCTCCTAAAACAACAAATGAGGGTACTTTTCTCTCATATCACTTTCTAATTCCCAGGTTGACACTTCAACCCTTGGGTTTCTCCATAAAACTCTTACTAGCTTTACCACTTTATTTCTTAATACCTTCTCTCTTTTCTCTAAAATCTCTATCGGACTCTCTACATATGACAAATCTGCCTGAAGCTCTATTGGCTCATATTCTATTACATGCCTGGAGTCTGGATTATACTTCTTAAGCATCGATACGTGAAAAACTTTGTGAATGTGCTTCATGTGCGGAGGTAACGCCAACTCGTAAGCTACTTTACCAATGCGCTTTAGAATCTCAAAAGGTCTGACATATCTTGGCCTCAGCTTTCCTTTCTTTCCAAACCTCGCTAGTCCCTTCCACGGTGATACTTTCAGTAATACCAAGTTTCCTTCTTCGAATTCCATGTCTTTCCTGGACTGATCTGCATATTTCCTTTGACGGTCCTGTGCGGCTAATAATCTCTTCTGGATACAACCACCTCCTTTTTTTGTTGTACTAATTCTGGTCCAAGTATTTTGCGTTCTCCTACTTCGTCCCAATGCACTGGAGATCTGCATTTGCGTCCATAAAGGGCTTCATAGGGTGGCATCCCAATACTGGCATGATAACTGTTATTATAAGCAAACTCTACCAGAGGTAAATGTTCGTCCCAACTTCCTTTGAAATCAATAGCACAAACACGTAACATGTCCTCAATCGTCTGAATCGTTCTTTCACTTTGGTCGTCTGTCTGGGGGTGGTAAGTTGTACTCATATTCAGTCTTGTTCCCAAACATTCTTGAAAACTTTTCCAAAATCTTGAATTAAATCTTGGATCTCGATCATATACGATAGACACAGGAACTCCATGACGAACTACAATTTCCTTCAGGTACATATGGACCAACTTGTCGAGTGAAAATCTTTCATTTATAGGCAGAAAATGAGATGACTTGGTAAGTCTATCCACTATAACCCAAATGGCATCATGATTAGCCCTTGTCCTTGGTAATCCAACTATGAAATCCATGGCAATATGTTCCCACTTCCACTCTGAAATCTCCAATGGCTGTAGCAATCCACTTGGTCTTTGATGTTCGGCTTTAACTCTCTGACATGTATAACATCTGCTAACCCATTCCACAATTTCCCTCTTCATATCTGGCCACCAATAATTTTTCTTTAAATCTCTATACATTTTGGTACTCCCTGGATGGATTGAATACCTTGAATTATGTGCTTCCTGTAAAATTTCATTCTTCAGCTCTGTCACCGGTGGAATCCAAATTCTTGAAGAAAACCTAAGAATACCTTGATCATCCTTTTGCGTACACAATTCCTCACCTACCAAACGATTTATATCTTGATCCATTACATCTTCCTGACACTTCTTTATTTTCTCAAGCAACTCCGGCTGAAAAGTCATATTGTACACTTTTGCTTCATTAGGCCTGCAAACTTTAATCTCCAATTCCAGTTTCTGAAATTCCTTATATATCTCTTCAGGTACTGATAACACATTTAACTTTTCCTTCCGACTTAACGCGTCTGCTACAACGTTCGCTTTACCGGGATGATAATTAATCGAGCAGTCGTAATCCTTGATCAATTCTAACCATCTCATTTGCCTCATATTAAGCTCCTTCTGAGTGAATATGTACTTTAAGCTTTTGTGATCCGTGAAAATCTCACACTTTTCTCCATACAGATAATGTCTCCAAATTTTCAAAGCAAAAACTATGGCTGCTAGCTCTAAATCATGAGTAGGATATTTCTGTTCGTGTGGTTTCAATTACCTTGACGCATACGCAATCACCTTATCGTGCTGCATTAGAACACATCCTAGTCCTTTCTGAGAAGCATCGCTATAAATTACGAAATTCCCTTGATCGTCTGAAAGTGACAAAACAGGTACGGTGATTAATCGTTGTTTCAATTTCTGAAAACTTTCTTCGCACTTGTCGTTCCATATAAACTTTTCATTTTTCCGTGTAAGCTTTGTCAATGGTATTGCAATCCTTGAAAAATTTTGAACGAATCGACGATAATATCCCGCTAATTCCAAGAAACTTCTTACCTCGGTGGGTGTTCTCGGTCTTTCCCAATTTGTAATTGCCTCGATCTTTGTTGGGTCCACTTTGATCCCTTCATTACTGACTATGTGTCCTAAGAACTAAACTTCCTATAGCCAAAACTCACACTTCGAGAATTTAGCATATAACTTCTTTTTCCTTAAAATCTCCAAAGCTGTTCTCAAATGTTCCACATGATCCTCTTCCGTTTTTGAATGAATCAAAATATCGTCTATAAACACAATGACGAACTTGTTCAAGTATTCCTTGAAAATTCTGTTCATCAGGTCCATAAACGCTGTCGGGGCGTTGGTCAATCCAAAAGACATCACTAAAAATTCGTAATGTCCATACCTTGTTCTGAAAGCTGTCTTCGGTATATCTTCTGGCTTAATCTTCAGTTGATGATATCCCGATCTTAAATCAATCTTGGAGAAGTACTAGGCTCCCTTCAGTTGATCAAACAAATCATCAATTCTGGGTAACGGATACTTGTTCTTGATTGTAAGCTTGTTGAGTTCCCTATAGTCAATGCACAGTCTCATGCTTCCATCTTTCTTCTTGACAAATAATACCGGGGCTCCCCACGGGGATACAGTGGGTCTGATTACTCCTTTCTCTAACAGCTCTTGCAATTGCTTCGCTAGCTCTTTCATCTCAACGGGCGCCATCCTATACGGGGCCTTGGATACCGGTTCTGTTCCAGGTGCTAAGTCGATTGCAAACTCAATTTCTCTATCTGGAGGAAGACTTGGTAACTCGTCGGTAAACACGTCTGGAAATTCATTCACTACTGGAATATCTTCAAGTTTCGCTGGCTCCTGACTCCTATCAATCACATATGCCATGAAATGCTCGCATCCTTGTCGTAATAACTTTTTGGCTTGAATCATCGTTAAGAACTTCTTTACTTATTTCTGGCCCTTGGACGTTACTATTCTTTCGTCTGGCGTCTTTATCATTACCTTCTTATTTCGACAATCTATATGGGCATCGTGCTTAGATAACCAATCCATTCCTAAGATAACGTCAAATTCTCCTAACTTAAATGGTATCAAATCTACACAAAACTTACTACCAGAAATTTCAATCTCACAATTCCCACAAAGTTGATTAACAGATACTCGTTCTTGATTTGCCAATTCCACAATCATTATTTCATTTAAATACTCAACTGGACAATTTAACTTACTAACAAAATCTTGTGAAATAAACGATCGAGTTGCTCCCGAATCTATTAACACTTTGGCACATAAAGAATTCACATTAAGCGTACCTGCCACAACATCCGTATCCTGGATAGCATCCTTCACAGACATGTCAAAAACTCTAGCCCTTGAAGTCTCATTCACTACTGGGGTAGATCCCATAATCCTCAATGCATTACTGACTGGGGCTGGTGTCTTGCAATCCCTGGCTATATGTCCTGGTTTCCCACATTTAAAGCACATAAATCCAATAACTGGAACCTTCACTGCTGGATTCCGAATAGGCTGATCCTTATTTGCTGGCTCTCTTGCTGGCTGATTTCGGCACTCCCTTGAATAGTGCCCTTTCTGATTGCACTTGAAACAAACTACATTCAACTTATTACAAACTCCCCCATGGTTCTTCCCACATACTTGACAATCTGAAAATGTTAATCTCAACTGATTTGGTTGATTCGCATTAACTGGACGGTTGCCCTGGCTTCCGTCGCTTGCATTTTGTCTCCTGAAATTAAAATTCCTCCCTGGCTGAAACTTGCCCTTCTTAAAATTTGGAAACTTCCCTGGTTGTGACTGACCTTCATTCCCTTCAAATTTCCTTTTCTTGCTTTCTTTCTCCTTCTGTGACATCTCACTCTCTGTCTCTGCGATCATAGCCTTCTGTACAACTCCTGCGTAAGTATCCAATTCAAAAATGGCTACCTTCCCTCTGATCCATGGTTTCAAACCTTGCTGGAATCTTTTAGCCTTCTTCCTGTCAGTATCCACATACGACGGCACATACCTTGACAATTCCTCAAACTTACTCTCATAATCTGTCACCGACATGTTCCCTTGCTTTACTTCTAAAAACTTCAACTCCATCTGATCCTGGACAAACTGAGGAAAATACTTTTCTAAAAACAATTCCTTAAACCTTTCCCAAGTAATAACATCTATACCTTCCAATGTCTTCACCATCTCCCACCAATAGGTGGCCTCATTCTTTAAATAGTAACTTGCAAACTCAACCTTCTGTTCGTACTTTACTTTTACTAAGGCAAATGCCTTCTCTATCTCCTTTAACCAAACATTTTCTTCAATCGGTTCTAAGGAACCCTTAAATTCTGGTGGGTTTACTGCCTGAAAAGTTTTAAAAGTTACCTGGGGATTGGTCTGTCTTTGTTGTTGTTGTGTCAGGTGAACTGTTTGTTGGGCCAAGATTTGAAGAATCTGGGCTATTGCTGGGTCTATAGGTCCTGGGTTTGCATTCTGGTTTGTATCATCTTGGTTATTATTATTGTTGTTGTTGGTTTCTTCATTATGGGTGTTGGTGCGGGTATTTCTTCTGGGAGGCATTTTCTGTAAAGAATCAAACAACTTATTTAGCTTTTAAATCAAATTCTTTGCATAAAAGAAAAGTTTTGTAAAACAGAAATATATCTTTTTGAAAACAGTTATAACTAAGTAAATTACATGCTTCTTTACAGAATATAAACAATTATGAAAAATAGGGTACACGGTATCACAGGGGTATAACTGGTGCAATAAATAAGGTAAAGTAAAACAGGTGCAGTAAAATGAATGACAATACTAGAAAGGAAAGGTGCTTATATAAATAGATCAAAAGTTTTGGGTAGTACAAGCATAAAGACGCTTCGAAAGTAAAAGCAAAAGGGTACAACAACCTACTCACTAGTCAGCATAGTTAGTCTATAAATACAACTCAAAAGTCTACTGATACACACTACACACTACTGTACATACTACATAGCCATCACAATACTGCTCAACATATCTGGATCTCTAACTCAACTCCAAGGAAACTCTGGTCCTGCCAGCCTCTCAAAGTCCTCCATCACCTCAGTAGCCCAGCCCATCAGTGCATCAGGGCCTCTGTCAGGTAGTGTAGCTCCATGTAGCCTAGGCTCAAGAACCCTCCGTGTCACATGAATCTCCTCTCGAAGCTCCCTCACACCATGATCAACATCAGTAGTCCTAATGATATGCTTTAACTCTCTGATCTCGGCCAACAAGGAATCACGCTCCAACAGAAGAGCCTCATACCGGTAGTAAGGAACTGGGGGCAATGAAGACTGGAATGGGGCACTTGCAACTGAATGCTCAGTGGAATCTGAATCAGCTGGTGGGGGTCCTCTAATAGGTAGCCTCATGCCTGGAGGTGGAATAGCCTCCAATGGTACGGGCTGCAACACAGGTAGAGGTAATATAGCCAACACTGGTGGAACAACATGACGTGGATCCGAAGACGGTCCTCCAACTGAAGGCTCTGAGTAATCAGCTGATACGGGAATAAAAGA
Organism: Apium graveolens; assembly: GCF_009905375.1. Classification (NCBI taxonomy): domain Eukaryota; kingdom Viridiplantae; phylum Streptophyta; class Magnoliopsida; order Apiales; family Apiaceae; genus Apium; species Apium graveolens. The sequence goes on along the minus strand of NC_133654.1, from coordinate 266,550,083 downwards.
GTCGGCCATCGCTGCTATCTGAAATCATATCGTAATATAAGAATCTCGAACCATGATGCGGATCATACTAATACCTGTTATACCGAAGCACTCAACCTCTCGACGTTCTATCTTTCTATTCCTTACTTCTAATCCTAACCCTCTACCCATTCCCGTCAACCTAGGCTTGTGTTAGTGACTTATAACCTGTAGCTCTGATACCAAACCTGTGGCGCCCTCCAAACCCGGGTCAGAAGTTTGGGGTCCACACACATACACCTTATTTATAACCTGCTTATAACAATAATAATGATAATAATAATATGTAGTGACCCTACTTATCAACTACCACGGATCGTAACAGGTTAAAGTATGCACACAAGCCAACCACACTTACTTATATTACAAATCGTTCAAATTCCAACTATCCAACTCAGAACCGAGTATTAAACATTATTACAAACTTTTTACAAACTTAAATTATTCCAAAAGAAGCCTACTAGCTCAACTTGATCAACCTGAACCCCCAGCTCTCGCGCTGGACTGGGGATCCTCGGTACCAACCGGTTCCTTCTTAACTGAAAGAACATAAACAACATCGCACAAATGAGCTAACTAGCTCGGCAAGTCACAATGACAAAACTGAGAATAATGATCATCAGGTAAATAGGGTTATGATATCAAGTGAACAATGGATTATGATTTAGAATTGGATATTATATTTTCATTTTAAAAACCAAGGTTAGGCTGCTGATCAGTCACGCACTAACCCCGAGCAAAGCACACAGCACTGCTCTAACTACTGGATCCAAGGCACACATTAGCCTAACTTGACCATTATATGGTCTGACCACGAATCTGGTCCACAATTTTATAAAAACAATCCAATTCTACCATAATAACCTAATAAGCAGTAATAAACAATAAACAGGATCATTAACAACATTGGACGTTTAATAATGAAAATGGTTTCAATTTGTATAAAGATCAATATGGCATTTCCAAAGCTTGGCTGTTAGGTAATGAAAGAATTGGATAACAAAGGAATCAACATTTCAGGGTTCCAAGGATTTGGTCTTTCAAAGCATAAGAGACAATGGTTTGAATGTGTAAGCAATCTGGTTCAGTGTTTAATATTTAGTTTGTATGTATTTGTGGAGTAGTATCGTATATTTGAGGTTCGTATTTGGGTATACAACAATCAATGGTCTAGAAAGAATCAGGTTTACGGCTCAAGATCAATAACTGGAGTCAAGGTTTAGGGTTCAGTGCTTCAAAGCACTTGCAATATAAAACAGGAATATCAATCACTAAAATATCTCGAGAAAGTTCAGAACACTTGCCTGGTACTAGCTTACTACACTGCACTTGCTCTCAATCACCACTGTCTTACTTCTTGACTATCTGTTTCCCTTTCCTACGCCTTGCCTCTTCTACTCACATATCATAAGCATCTATCAATATTTAACTTATACGATTATATTCGACACATACTCCTATCTACCCTTCGTTTCACCCAAATCCGATTAACGGATTGAAAGTTATGCAATAAACAAGTAAACATCGAATATATAGGCTGACAGTTAACCAACAAGTCACATATAACACATAACACGTCACATAATCAATGATATATCATTTATAAAGAAGTCTCGGGTCATAAATCGACTTTCGGATATTTAAAATGATTTTTAAAACATTTTTCGGAATTAAAATAGATCATTGAATCAATTTCGAAGTAGTAAATAGGGTTCGGTTGGCCGATTCTGGCTTCAAAACAATTTCATAATAATTATCGAGCCTTGAAAACAATTTAAAATAATATTTTAAAGCTCGAAACTATTTTTCGGAATTTTTAAATCATTTTTAAATATTTAAATCTAATTAAATAATTAATTAAAATCAATTAATAATTAATTAAATCAATTAATTTTTGAATTAATTGACTAATTAATCATTTAAAAATTAACTGAAATTAATTAACTAATTAATTCAGATTTATTTTTGAATTAAAAATAATTTTTGGAATTAAAATAATAATTTTTGGAATTTTCAGAAATTAAAATCGAATTTTTATAATAAAAATAAATAGGAAATATGATTTTTAAATATTTTTAAAACAGGAATCCAAAATTTGCAAGTTCTGGAAACCTCAGGGACCTAACTGTTTCTTCCCCAAAAGATAAGGTACCAAACTGTAATTTTACAATCCCCGTCGCCGGAAAATACAGGGGTGGCCGGAGAACACGATTCTGGCACCCTCACTTCACCACAAGCTCCAGATCACATCTACAGACAACCAGGAACTTATTCATGCAATCAAATCATTCAAATATCCCCAGAATTGGCCGGAAATTGGCCAAGAACATCGCCGGTTTCCGGCGAACTTCGGAAATTTTCAAAACACAACTCCCTTCGATTCAGACATCCTCTGTTAACGAGCTATATACCAATCGATTGCAAATTTCATAAGGAATATAATCCACTATAAATCAATAGCTAATAACCCCTAAATCAAAAAAGCCCAAATTCCAATTGAAAACATTCATACGGGTTATAAACCCTAATTTTAAAATTCGAGAATTAACCCCACTTTTGAGCATGTTACTGAACTCCAAATCAGACGTATGACATATGAAAATCATCAGGAAAAAAAGCTCTACAACATGCAAGCATCAAATCATACAAACAATCATCCGAACAAAAATTCATTTTTTTAATAAAATTAATTCGAAAATAAATAATTTTTCAGAAAATAAACCTTTATTTCTGCAGTGATTTGGAACACAGAATCTGATAGAACACCTCAAGACCTTTGGATTGAGTACTCGAGCTTTCCAAACGGACTCCGGTAACACCTCCGATTGTTGGTTTGATTCTCAAAAAGGTTTATGAATATATGAATTTTCTCTGGAAATTTATATAATTATTGACTGCAAATGATTTTTGATACGAAATAAAATACGGTAAAGGCTATTTATAATTACGAAAAATTAGTATCCCGTTGGATCATTCCGAATATAAAACGGTACGTTTATTTGTAAAAACTGATCCAAACGGTATCGGTTTTCGGGATAGTTATCCAAACCAGTACAATTTGTACTGTGGTCTTTGTCTCAGCGCCCGGTTACACGTATTACGAGGTGATAATTGGGATAGTTTAATAAAAAGCTCTCGTTTATCAAAAATATGAGTTTTATTGATTTACCGAAACGAATATTGTATCGAAAATATTGCGCAGGGACCCGCGCTGGACAAACCATACGCCGGATCGAAAAAGTCGAAACATGGAATATGCTCGGAATATTACAATTTGGTTAGGAAAGAGTTCTCGGAAGAGTTTCGGGTTCCAAAAACGTAACAACGGATGACATCGGTTGGTTCCCGTTTTTATAAAATAGATTTTAAATACTCGGGAAAAGATTTTATAAATTTCATATGATTCTTATAAATCCATAAATCAACATAAAAATAAATAAGAAGATATGACAATTATCTATATTTTATTTTGGACATATAAAAATTAAAATACTCAATTAATAATATTTTTAAACATCCAAACACATTTAACACTTAACAATTAATTCACAGAATAGATACTGAACACATATATTAATTATTTATTAGGAAAAATAATTACACGATATATCCCGGATATTACAATTTTCGTATAGAATGTTTTATAAAAAGCCTGGTTGGAATAATTATCCAAAACTGATATCAAATTGGATCGTTATTGCAGTTACTTATAGGCTAAGCAACTAATTTAACGATCCCCAACGATCCAGAATGAACCAATATTCTGTAAATATAAATAGCATATTTCTGATTTCATTTTATTCGTTTATTCATTTGCAATCAGTAAAAATACAATAAATACAGAGAAAAACACTAAAAACCGGTACGTTCCTGAGAATCAAACGCATGAACGAAGGCGTTATCGAACTCCGATTCGGCATGCAGCATATCAAAACGAAGCTCTTGAAAAGTACTTTCATAATAAATCATCCATTTTTATGCAGAAATAAAGGTATTTTTCTTATTTAATTATTTTAATTCGAATTATTTAAAGATTAAATTATGAAAATTTGTTCTTGATGTTGTTGATATGATTTGATGCCATAATCATGTAGAGAATAATTTTCTGATCATTTTGGTATATCATATGTTTGATTTTGAGCTTCAAATCATATAGAAACGGGTGTTTGATTTTCGAAAAATAAAATTAGGGTTCTTGTTCAAGAACAGTTTTAATTTATTTTGGGTATTTTTGATTTAAGGGTTATTGATAGATTCTGATGCTTGGAATACCTTTTGGATGTAATTTGCAATCGAATTGTATAATGATTTGAATCAAACGATTCCTGGAACTATATATACGAGTTTTCAAGTTTTTGAAAATTTTGATTCGTATTTTCGGTTTAATTGCTAGTTCTTTGATATTAAGGATGATTGTATCAGACTGTAAATAAGTAGAGCTGCGTTTTGAGATATATATCAGCTAATTTGGTTTGGATTCGATCGAAGCCGGTTTTTTGCCGGATTCCGGCTGAAACCCGTCGGGGAAGACGATGTAATCGTCGTTCGGGGAAGTTGTGGCTTGTTCTAGATTTCTGGGGCGATTTGGAGTCAAAAAACGGTATCGATTGCAATGTTTAACCCCGAATTTGGGTTGTGGTTTGTTGTCGGAATTGAAGTCCGATGACCGGACATTGTTGCCGGAATTTGAAGCATTCCGGTGACGTGACCCGACTCTGTTCTTCGCTGACCCGCGTGACCCGGGTTTGATCCCCAAAACCCCAATTCCCTTTCCTCAAATCTGTTTCTAGATTTTCCTATTAAAAATAAATCAAAAATCCTATTCTAATTCTAAAATCAATATTTTTAATTCTAAAATTATTTTAAATTCGAAATTAAATCTTAATTATTTATTTAATTAATTTTAAGTGATAATTAATTATTTAATTAATTAATTAATTTAATTGTTAATTGGTTAATTGATTTAATTAATTATTAATTAATATTAATTAATTTAATAATTAGATTTAATTATTTATTTTTGATTTAAAAATTCCGAAAAATAGTTTCGAGCTTTAAAATATTATTTTCAAGGCTCGATAATTATTATAAAATTATTTTAAAGTCATATTCGAGTATTCGAACCCTATTATTTAATTATAAAATTATTTGGAGACCCATTTTAATTCCGAAAAATGTTCAAAAATTCATAATAAATCAACCGTTCGTCCGTTCAATACGAAACGAACGCCTCTAGACTCAGAAAACTATTCTGCTTCTATTAAAAATATTTTCGAGACCTAAATTCTTTTGTATCAAAAGGATGTTTGTTTTATAAATCATCCTGTGTCGGTCATTGATCAATAAAATACTCTTTTTGACCCGATTTCAATTCTAAACATATCGAGTCCTATCTTTGACGATTCAACTTATGTGCTACATGAATTACGTGATTATGTGTTATGTGAATAATATGATTACATGCCCTATGTGTACATATTATGTGAATAATGAGTCAGTATGTTTTTTGAACGTTATCTGAATGAGATGTGATTCTTATATATATTATTATCGGGCGGGTAGACGATAGGGATAAGTGTATAGACTAGTCAATTATATATTTTCAGTTCATTGAATAGTATTATTTGTGATAGATGTACATAGTGTGAGACGTTCAAAGCCAGATAGAGATTGTAGAAGTAAAGCCAGATTGCGTGTAATACTGAAACGAGTGGATTCAGAATAAAGATAAATCTAAGAAGGTAGATGATAAGAAAAGTCAAGTAGCATGTCAAGGGGAATATAAATGCAACAAGATTGAGTGATATGGCATCTAGTTAAAGATCAGATGATTATCAATTGAGGCAAGTATTCCTATCTTTTCTCCTAAAATACTGTAAATATTTATTCGCTCATATTCTAAGTTCAGAATAGTTAACTGTTTTATATTTCGCTGCAATTACTCTTATTATGTCAGTTCTTTTCATTATTGTTCCTTTATTATTAATTGATCTCTTAAGCAAATACTTATTGTTCCGGGTTATTTGCGAACCCTGAATAGGGATATTTTGAAATCAAAGTGATTTGACATCAAAATACTCTATGGACTGGATGGTTACGATACGGGACGGGTATAACCCGAACCCTTGATTATTAGGCCATAGTTGCCTGGGTGCCCCATATATTGGTTGGGTCTATGCAGTTGGGTATAGATCCGCACTGTATCCTGACTGATCAGCAGGTTATAGTGCATATGTTGGTTCTTGTGTCCAGTCTAATTTATTGTTGATCGCCATTAACGGCATTCCTTTCCGAGTAGTTCATTATTACATACTCATACAAGAGTTGATTTAAAAGATGAAATATTGAAACAATTACTGTTCTTTTACGGAAAAATGCGATTTATGATTAAAGGCCAATGAGGGCCAATGTTTTGTTCGCTCAACTAGTTAAATATGTAAAAATGTTTTTAAAATCATTTAACCATCGTTTCTAGGAGTTTTCTGATCTGATACCTGGAAACCATTTATGATACTTTCTGGGCATTTTTGGCTCACTCTTGCTTTGTGAACTCTTATTTCTTTCAGTATCAAATGAGGGCAAAGTGAATAGCTTTCAATAGTCAGCAAAAGTGGTGATATTCCAGTTGAAGAAATTTGGAGATGTTGGAGCGATCAATACAAGGAAATTAGTAGTAAGGTAATGAAATTGTATTTAGATAATGTAAATTTTAGAAGGTTAGATTCTTGTTTCATACTATAACCTGTAAGGGATCCTGAATATGAGGGGTAATCTGTATATTATTTTAATATACAGGTTTTTATTATTATCTAAAGTTGTGTAGTGACACCCAATCCTGACCCCGGATTTGGGGGCGCTACAGTTGGTATCAGAGCTGCAGGTTATTGGTCACTGAAATAAGAATAGGTGAGAGTAAGATAGGAATGATAGGTCGTACAAGATAGGAAAGACCCTAGGCATACTCAGGTTAAGTGGAGTTGAGTGCGAATTAGGATTGGCAGATCCGATATGGAGGTTGATAATATAGGATTGTTGAGAAAGGGTAAGGAGAATAACGTAACATTATAGGTGTATTGAGTTCTCAGATCCTACAATTATGAGGAATCGAGGGATCGACGGAGACTGGGTATGTTACCCTACTTTTTATGTGGTTTTGAAGAAAATGCGATTAATTTTGTGAGCACTTGTGTAAGGGAAGATAGGTGAGTATTGGTACGATTCAACTTAGAATTAGGTAGTAGGACGAGCTTCACGCCGGAGGCAACCAGTTGATGGAAGTTGATGAAGAACCAATGTTGCACGTTTTGAAGGCACCACCGCTATGAGAAGATTCCTATCACTTATCGGGAGCTGCACAAGAAATGATATCTACCTTACTAGGTATAGGTAAGACTAGCAAGATGATGCGACCCTATCCATAAACCGAACATCGAATCATCTGCGTGGTTGTAAACATAGCGTCAAAAATGATGGCAAAAATATCAGAGACAGTAGAATTGTGAATAAATGATATACGACGGTAAATGAAGTTTCGTCGACTAATAAGTGCGCGCAGAATCCAAGGAAGAGTAGAAGATGTACCAAAAATGGAGAGACCCTTATATGGGCATTTCTTTAATTAGATATTTCATTAGCGGATCAATATAATAGCAAGTAACTTATCTAGTAATGACGACCAAATAATTGATTTTCAAAATTTTAAAATGAGATTTCGGAGAAGATTTTCTTAATCAACTTTCAGAAGATTTTTGTATGAAATGAGTTTTACAATTTGGTTGTCGAATTATTATTTATGTTCTTGTTATTATAAACAGAAAATGACTTAAAGAGAAGAATGGTTATAGACTCAGTATTGTTAATCTGGAGGACCAAGTAGACCCACTAGTAAGAAGAAAGTTTAAAGTTTTTTTGAAAGACGAGAGTAATCTTTGTTTAAATAATACCAACAATTGAATGAACATGTTAAAATATTATTTACCTAATTCATGAAATTATTAAAAGTTAACGAGATTCATAATTTGAACAAACAGCGGATGACTGAAGGAAAATAGAAGAATCTTCCAGATAATTGGGGAATAATAGTATTTCTATCGACGGAGTTGAGACGTTGCGGGATCGACTGTTACCTTACGTGGTATAAAGGAAATTGGAAGTAATCATTATAAATTTCGTAGGAACACAATTACGAACAAATCATTAAAGCATTTAAGGTGGAGGCATTTCCAGATGACATTTCGAAGTTATATTATGAACTAAATTGTAAATCTCTCATTCGACAGGTTCTGAAGGCATAATTAGGTAAAGTATGGAAGGTGATCAACATCGAAATTCCTCTTCGTAACACGATAGCATATGTTCTTCTTGATTCTTGAATTCGTATAAGTTTCTTCTGTGGAAAAATCATATGTGGTGAAGACGAAAGAAAATTGTTGTATTCCTTCTGAATTGTTTCTCTCCTCAAATCAATAATTTCTGATTGAGACAAGCAGTGTTGTGGTATGACGCTTTGTCAAAATGATGAAGAGTCGGGTGGGATGCCACCTAATCATGTGTTGTATGCCATATAGTATGAAAGACTGGTCATCTTGAATACGAATATGGTTGTCTCATTCATATCTAAATCTTCACTCATTCTTCTTCCTTCAATTTATTGATTTACGAAAATTTTCCCAATTGATTGTGGTATTGTTATTCCTTATTTAGTTTTCAATCAAAGTCATATTCGCAAACTCCCCTCTTGCGTATAGTCTGTTCTCTGATGGTTTCAAAAGAAATAAAATACCGTGGCATGTGGAAATTATACAACCAACATAGATACGACTGCAAACCGATAAATGGTGGACATCTGCGGGGAAGGAAGAAGGAATTTATCGATAACATGGACGGGGTGAAGACATCAATTCAGACAGTTGTTCGTGTTACGAGGATCTCATCAGTACGATAGATTACGTTAACATGACGCGCTTCAAATCAAAGAATTTCGATGTGAAATGAATGGTTAGCGAACCGTAACAAATAAATTAGTTATAAAATAAGGAAGTAAGGTTGAATGCAAGCGAAAGAATGTCGGGATGATAATTGAAGATCAAAGGAATTCTGAACAATGGCTTAGACACACAATTAATACGTGAAGCATCCCTTCATCGTGGGAAGATATTTGTCGTGAAGATTCAAGATCGAAGAAATCTTAATTACAAATAAATTCGGAATGTGTTTTTCCAGAAATTGTAAAGTTCTTTACCTTGAGTAAATAAGTTATGGCAAATTTAATACCCATAAGCGGGCTAGAGACGAAAGTTTGATACGGGAACATAAGTGGAGATGAATCAAGGGTGACTCGACTGTGAAATCTTTTAAGAAATAATGATTTGGCAATTGAGTTTCCACCAGACCGTGGCTATAATAATGAAAACCATGCATAATTATTAAAAGATAAATGGATTAGTTAATGAAATTAAGTGTGTATCGTCAACAACGGATGTTTGGTGTGACCAATTGAAGGACACGGTATAATTTTTAAGAATAACTATACACAATTAGTAACGACAATAAATAAGTTAAAATACTCGCGGAATAAAATTTTGGAAACACGAGATAAATTTTAAAGCTTACTGATAAAATTTTGTAATATTCAGAAAGAACTGAGAAGGGAGTGGTTATATTAATTTTTTTTGATTTAAAACCTTAAGTCTCATTTCAAAAAGATATATGTTATGCCAATTAACCGTACCTATACTAATCAAAATGATATAGTTTGAATTATGGTGGATGAATGAATTTGGTTGATGGAAATGGATGGATGTGATTATAAATGATTTGGTAGATTGATGGTGTCGGCTTGAATCCGACTGGTAGTCGATGGTATAGGGGAGGTGCTGCCCAAATTTTCAGAGATTACTCTACATATAAGGATAAAAGAAGTATATTCTCACTCCCAGTTGTACTCCAAATGGTTGTGATTTCGGTTCTTGAGAAAGAATGTTATGATCGAACTGACTTTATATAATTGGTCTTTGATTCTAGTTAGATAGTCTTCACTTGGTTTAAGTGATCGATTAAAAGAGTTAATTGATCAACTTTACCAACTAATGGTTAGTTAAATGGAGATCGATACCAATTAAACTGAGTCAAGCTCTAACATGATTTTCAGATCCAAAATCAAAGCAGTTAGCAAGTTGAAGGAAGTGATGACATTAGCAGGAATCGAAAGTTTAGTAGAATTAGCGTGATGTTACCTCAGACATGTGCGAGACTGTAATGACCCCAAAATTTTGAACTTTCTTATAACCCTTATGAATAGTGTTTTGCTGATTATGATGAATAAAGAAACTCTTCATGCCACACTATGTAGGGATTCTTTGATTGATAATCTGAGATTTTATTAGTACTCTATATGGTATATAAGTGTATGTAAAGATCGTCAGAATCCAATTCCGAACACTTTGATTTTTCCCGGAAAATCCACTAGAAACAGAAAGAATTGAGTATAAGATAACAGGATAATAAGGATTTAAATTAAAGGATTATGAGAGAGGATCATAAAAGGAATATAATGTATGGAGAAAGGTTAAGGGAACCTAAGTAATAAGATCCCGGGTATGATCCCTCAAACGATAAACGAGAACGAAAGTTAAGCGAACCGTATAACAGATCAGCGGTCATTAGGCAAACAATTAGGAAGTTAATCAAAGGGATTAGAGAGGGTGATGTCACCCAACCAATGAGAAGAGGACAAGAGGGAAGGATGACATCATGGCATGACATAAGCATGACATAAGCATGAAGGATATGTGGTGGATTATAAACCACACAAAATCGAGGGCAAATTGGTAATTAACCAAAAACAAAACAAAACCAAATCAACCAAGCCAAATAACTCATTCTTCATCAAAACAAAAAGAAACCAAGGCATTATTTTCTTCAATTGCTCTCGGCTTTTCACTATTCCAAAGGCAAGAAATTTCAAAATCCAAGATCTAAGCTTCCTAAATTGGTGAGTTAATTTCCTAATCATCCTTATGCATAGTTATGGCTATATCATGAGTTTAAGCCTTCAATTCTTTCTCTATCTTCTTCAATAAAGCAATGAAGAAGACAATGAATAGTGTTTTCAAGGTTTTAACTTAAATTTTTCTTGTTTTCCTTTAAGATCCAAGCATTCCTAAGACTTCTCAAAGCTTCTTAAGGCTTCCTAGCTACTTCCACCACTTCAAAGAAGGTATATCATCTCCAAACCCTAGATTCCTATGTATAATAAGATGATTTTGATTATTATGGTGATATAGTAGCTTAATACTTGTGGTTTAGAGTTTGGGTTGAAGTGGTAGTGAAATGGAATGGTGAATCTTGTTGTTTTGGTTAAAAGAACTTAAGTATAGTTAAAGTCAAGCTTAGGCATAAGTATAAATGTTAGTATTGAATTGATTGGGGCTGTTATGATATGATAAGGATGGACCTTGGTTGTATGAATGGGTTGAGATTGAATTGTGATGGTTTTTGAATGGTTTAAATTTGGGAAATCGCGTAAACATAGCCGTCGTAATGTCCGATTTACTTTAGGATATTTTTGTTCTTAACATTAGGACCCAAAGAACTCACTGCTAGTTTTGACCATTGCCATGTTTAGATAGTTCGTGTTACGAGCTTTGTTTTGATATATAGTTCGTTTGATTCCGATGTACGGTTTAGGAAAAACGACCGTTTCAAGTAACGGCGTTTCGCGAACGAAACTTTTCCCCTCGCCTTACTTTGAAACATAGGTTAAAGACCAAGAAGGGTTAATTAATGTATGAAACAATTATGTAAGTGTGTTAGGCAGTTGGTAAGACACTCGCAAAAGAATCGCCTTAAAACTCGTAATGGTTAAATTATTAAAAATGGTGGAGCCGAGGGTACTCGAGTGACTTAAGAGAATCAGTGAGCGCAAAACGAGCGTTAGAGTCTAAGTTGGTTAAAGTATAGATTTACAAGTGACTTTGGTTTAATCCCAACTTACTTGTTGTTTATAGGTTACCAGACTCGTCCCGAGCCGATTGTAACCCCCAGCCGCTCAGGCAAGTTTTCTACCCGTTATAACTGTTGTTGTGATGTATATGTGTATATGCATGATTTTGCGATAAATGCATATTTGTTATTAGAAAGTTCTTGCGATATATTGTAGCATGTGATATGGTACATATGCATGTCTGTTTCGTATTCTTGCCATATATATCTGTTGGTTCAGTTGATAATACCTATGCTAGAGAATAGCGGTAATTTGCATATACCCTTAGTATAGGGACCAAAGGTGAAAACATTTTCTAAAACCGGGAGTCGAGGATCCCGAGTAGATTTTGTATATATATATATATATATATATATGGTTATAGTTTTCAAAACTATTAATCGAATAAGGGTTATTCGATAACTTTATATTATTTACTGAATACTATTTCGAATATTTATTTGAGGGCTTATGACTCAGTTTATATTATTATTGAATATTACTTGGATATTCATTTGAGGATGTATGACTCCTTTATTTTATGAATATTATTTATAGTATTCATTCGAGGTATTATGACTCCGCTTATTACTTAATAATATTCTTTATTGTATTAAAGAACAAGGTGTCGATAATCAAACCTATTTTTGATTATTCAAATAAAGATATTACTTTCGTATAAGTATATCTTTAATTATTTGCTATTCATTTCAAGTATAAGTTTTCCAACTTCTACCTCTATTATTCTTTATGGGAATATTATTTAAATAATAATATTCAGATATTTCTTTCATATTGGGACTGATTTATTTCATTAAATCAGCATTACTCAAAACATTCTTAAAAATGTTTTGCGAGTCTTCAAAATGATTTTAAAAGTTAGAGCGGATCCCAAAACTCATTTTTTTTTATATTTAAGATCTTCCTTTCGAAGGGGATTTAAATACTCGCTCAAAACCTGGGGGATCCGGCTCTGTGATGTATTTTATATTCGCAACAAGGTTGCTGTTTTGATAAAAGAGTTTTTGATTACTTACCCAATACTCGGGAAGTAAAATTCTTGGAACAAGTTAATCCATTAACGGGCATCGCCTGGGAAATATCGGTGAGTTTTCCCTTCCAACTAGATACGACTTCTTGGTGGAGCCGTATCAACAAGTTTCTACTTGGGGAAAGGGGGAACGAGCTTTACGTTTCAGAGTCATGGATTTCATCTGAACTAGGAGTGACGTAAGTGGTCGAGTGGCGCCGGCCCAGCCTTATTTATTGGCCCAAATGGCCTGGAAGTTCCGCTAAGACGGTCCATTCCTTAGGAGTTCAGTGTTCGGTTGACAAGTAAATCCGACAGGTTCTCCTCTACATGTAGAAAATGGTGGGGTTGCACTACTACGACTGATCATCGTAAGTGGTCTTCCTGGTGCGGCAAACTCCCGTAATGAGTTCATCATCCAGTTGGATATTTCTGAAACACTACCCAGAGCATTTCGATCGAAAGGCTACAGATGGGTGATTGTCAAGGCATTGACAGGGTCAAACAGTTATATTGATGTTTCCATCAAACGAAGTATCTCGTAACTTCTTATCCTTTAACAATATTTTAGAGATTGATTTTAGTACAGTCTTATAATGTGATCTCATTTATATAATGAACCTTCTAAAACTTATAATACTTTGAACAGTGGTAGTTCAAGTAGAGTTTATATAATGGTATAAGTATAGTGAAGTATTCGGTAACTTCACCTTCTTTAAGCTTATATCCAGTAAGTAATTATCTTACACCTGATAAAGGTTTCTAGTAGGTTATCTCTTTAGATACTTGCATTATTGATTGTACTATATATTATCTTGCGAGTTGTAATGCTCACTCTTGCTTTATTTCTTCATCACACAACAACAGTTAGGAAAGATGGCCAGGCTCAAGCAGACCCAGCGAAAGAGCGTGGGAAGCGCCCCGCGCCTTCCCGTTGAGATCGTAGCTGCTATAGCTGCAGAGGTAGATCTATCTGTAGATCAGGCATTATATTTTGGGGACCAATTATGTATAATTATAACTTGTGGCACATAATGGCAATTAACTGTAAACTTATTCAGTAATCATTTTGGGTTGTAATAACTTTTGATTGTGGATTCAAGGACTTGTACTTATTTCAATTTCATCTCTGAGACTATAACGGGTTGTGGTGTGTGTTGTTGTGGGGTCACAACATGTGGTTATTTATTTTCAATTAAGTTAAGTGGTATTTATGGAAAGGAAGACCGTGACGACCCAGATCCCTGACCCCGGATCGGGGGGTGTTACAGAGACCTTATCTAGATGAATACGCTCTTTTCGATAAACAAGAGAAACAGAAAGAAATTGGTACATGCTAGTAAGAAGAAAATTTTCAAGAACTGAAGGTTCAAGATAAAGCAAAGAGAATATATCATCTATAATAGCATTCCAGGAAGGACTTGAAAGTATACCCATATCAAATGGCGATTGAATAAAAGTTTTCGAAAGCTCGCGAATCCAAGTATCTGATGTAAGACGAAGACTAACGAAGTACACATGTGAACTTAGGAAGAAGAAATGTTGATCAATTGGAAAAAAAGCCAAATATGCGATCAATGATGATTTAAGTGAGGCTAAGAAAATAACTAACGGTAAATTTTGAAAATTTTGTCAGTAAGAACTTAAATATTATAAATAGAAGCCTTTTATTTCAGAGATGGCTTAGCTAATAATGCATATATTAATATTATCAAGAAAAAGACATTCTTATGTTAGGAGAGTTAATGAGTAATGAAAATGAAGAACTAAATATGAAAAGAAGTGGAATCAAAAGGATGATAAGAAATGTTATAAAATAATCCAGGATATATGTTATGTACATCAGATATGCCAGAACTAATAGGGGAATGAGGTAAAACACCGGCAATTGAAGACAAGAAGTTCATTCAAAGGATGCGCGTAAGCAGGGAAGATCAAACAACAGTATTCATGGCAAACTACTAGAGAAGAATGATACAATAAATCTCATATCGGAATTCTCCCTAATTAAAATGAAGTCCCGAAGATTCTAACGAATGATTTACCAAGGTTACCTCGGGAAATGAGGTAAGAATTTTCATCAGTTACTGTACGAGTCGAGTTGGTGTCAAAAATCCTGTATCGTATAACCCAGTAGAAATGAGATATTGAGTGAAGAAAAACTTCAGAAATGTGGAATGCAGGAATAATGAAATAAAGGGTACTTCGTACTATATACAAAAATGATCATAGGAAAAAGAGAAGGGAGGTGTGAAGTCACGCATCGGTTATCAGAAATTGCAAGTCTGAAGATTAAATGAACGTAATATATAAGGAGTAATGGGATAGTGTGATTGTGTGATTGTATAATGTCCTCGCCCATTTAAAAATTAAGGAAGACCAAGTTGAACACCTGGAGATATGCATGTGAAGGGTAAAAGGTTAGCAACTGTGTTCTAAGCTACAAAGGTATGAACTCTGGCTATAATTAATTATGAGCTACGAAAATATCGTTAAATTACCAATCAAGCAAGATCCATTCAGAGACAGATGTCTTGAGTAAAAAAAAAGTGAACATCACTAAGATTGCTGGAGAGTGGATAAAGGAATTGTAAAAGTTAGAAATTGAGAGTAGGTTTTGATCCGACTTCTGGATTATGCTTGTTATGGATAAAAAACTAAGGTTATTATTTGCTGTATTTATTACTAAGATTCGGGAGCTCAAGGCCTTTAATGGCTGCTCTCGTGTTTCGTAGCTCAAATCTGCCTTTACGAGATGCCTACGTATCTCTGTGAATTAGAGAATCAAGCCAAAAAACGTAGTTCTGATTGATGGGGGTGAGACCCCTTATATAGATGTGGGAGTCCTTGAATTGGACTTGGTATAGGAGACTTGGTGGACAAGCCTCTGAATTAGGATAGACTTAGGAGTCCTAGGAAGTAGGAAGCTGATTCCTTATCCTTTTAGGTCCCCTTGAGGCTAATCTATAAGGATTTATATCCTTATCGGGACTCTTCTCAATAGCTGATTTTTCCCTTATTAATTAATTACAAAATTAATTAATAATTAGGGCTTTTGGGCCTTTTTTATTCCATCAGGCCTGATCTGGTCCATCAGGCTTAACCTTTCTGGTCTGAGTTTCATATATCTTTTTATTGGGCCTAGCAGCCCACAACTTGTACAATTAATGCAGTATTTAATTATACAATCATAATTTATTTATCCCTATCATTTGCCCCCCAACTTTTGGGAAACATTGAATAGGTTTCGCAGAAGTTAAGTCTATTTGTTCCCTTACAGGGTTTCGTTTTTCCGTAAAGTGTGGAGCGACCTACACGTTTACAACGAATTTTTCCTTTTATTTAGGAATTATTTTGATTTCCAGGAATTTTTCCCTTATTTCCGGGATTTTTCCCTAATTTCTGGATTTTTCCCTAATTTTTCTGGGATTTTCCCTAATTTTCTGGGATTTTTCCTTATTTTTCTGGGATTTATCCTTAATTTCTGGATTTTTCCCTTAATTTCTGGATTTTTCCCTTAATTTCTGGGATTTATCCTTAACTTCTGGGATTTATCCGTAATTTTCTGGATTTATCCGTAATTTTCTGGATTTATCCGCAATTTTCTGGATTTATCCGTAATTTTCTGGATTTATCCGCAATTTTCTGGATTTATCCGTAATTTTCTGGATTTATCCGTAATTTTCTGGATTTATCCGTAATTTTCTGGATTTATCCGCAATTTTCTGGATTTATCCGTAATTTTCTGGATTTATCCGCAATTTTCTGGATTTATCCGTAATTTCTGGTTTAAAATGCATACAAAATTGATTAGGATGCAGAAGAAATTGATCAGGATTCAGCCAAATCGATCAGAATTCCTGCTCGATTTCGATCAGGATCCTGATCGAATTAACTCAGGATCTTACACTCTGGTCGACAGGATTCCTGATCGATTTCGATCAGGGCTCTGATCGAATTGATCTTCAAAGTGACACCCTAGTCGACGACTGTTACACGTGCTTAATCGATCAGGATTCCTGATCGATTTCGATCAGGACTCTGATCGAATTAAGCGATTTTCTATCATTCTGATCGAATGGAATATCGATCAGGATTTTCTTTTGTGTCGATCAGGACTCTGATCGATCTTAGGGGATTTCTTCCCTCCTGTTCGAATAATATATCGACCAGGATTCTCTTTGGTATCGATCAGGACTCTGATCGATCTTAGGGGATTTCTTCCCTTCTGTTCGAATAATATATCGACCAGGATTCTCTTTTGTATCGATCAGGACTCTGATCGGATTTAGGGGATTTCTTCCCTTCTGTTCGAATAATATATCGACCAGGATTCTCTTTTGTATCGATCAGGACTCTGATCGGATTTAGGGGATTTCTTCCCTCCTGTTCGAATAATATATCGACCAGGATTCTGATCGATCCAGTTTAAAACTCTGGTCGATTTTTGACCATTCATTTTCCATATGAGCTTCTAGATTATTCCTGATATTTCTAGTATACGGGCTTTTAGGTTGGGCCTGGCTAAATGGGCCTAAAAACGCCTCGTATTCCGAGCTTTTCGCCTATATAAGTGTAGTGTGAAGTGAGAATCCTCACTTCACTTCTCATTTCTCATTTTCTTCTACAAACTTCTCTAGAGTTCTCCCTTTGAGTAGGCGATTTCCGGCGAGCACACAGCCACCGTAGCTCCACCATTCTCAAGTATTTCTGGGTTTCAAGCTTTTAAACGAAGTATATCAATGGCGGACCGCGACTTGGCTCGTTTGCAGAAGATGAATGTCTCTAAGAGAGGTACAAACATTCAAATTCAATCTCCATATACTTCTCTCATTGACATGATTAACTCGAGAGGTGATGAATATCCTTCTCTATCTGAGTTAGATTCGTATAATCATGGTAACACTTTTCATGAGTTAGACGGTAGAATAGAGTCTATGAACACCCTGTACAGACTTCCACCCCACCTTAGGATCACTCCAGCCGCCCCTGGGGATAGGACTTGTAATTGGGAGGGGGATACCCTGTTCATTTATCGAGGAGCCCTGACCGCAGGTCTTAGGTTCCCATTCCACGAATTTATTCCTCGTTTATTAGCCGATGTACAAATCAACCCTTGTCAACTCCCTCCTAACGCCTGGAGGAATATTATCTGTTTTATGGTCCTTTGTCTCAGGAATAACTTCCCTCTTTCCGTAGCTGTCTTTAGGAAAGTTTTCCAATTCTATAATAGCTCCATGAGTCAACCGGGATGGGTTTTAATTCGCCAACGACCCAAAGTTCCCCATATCTTTGATAGTAACTCTATAGTCGAGAACAACCCTAAATGGAGGGATGAGTTTGTGAGGCTGACCTGGGCTGGGGGTGATTGGGCCACACTCTTCCGTAGGCCATTTTGCAAGGTATCAGATGGTAGTCCTGGTAGTATCAGATTGACTGATGAGGAGGAGGTGGCCTACCAGGCCTTAATTTCAGATGATGGGAAAACGGATACCTGGACCCTTTTAGAGGAGTTTTCCTTGAAGAAAGTTGGTCTCTCCCAGGCCAGTGATAAGGGTAAATTTATACCTGCGTAATTATTTTTCCTTCTCTTTAATCGCACTTTTTCTTTTTTTCTGGATTTTAATGTTCCTTCTACTTTTCCTTTCAGCTTGCGAGGCCATCAATAATGTTAACAGGCCTAAGGAGGGGGAGTCAGGCCGTCAGAAAAGGGCCAAGCTAAACAGGGACCCTAGGAGCAAACCTGACGGTCCTTCTTTTCTTAAGCCCCACGTCCCGGTGGTCGAGCTGGGGGACGATGTGGATCCTCCACTTAAGGCACATTCCTTCAGGCCTAACTGGGGCTTCAGGAGGAGCGATACGGTGGTTGGATCCACCAAACACGCTAAAGATTGGTCTTATCACTCCGTCACTCCCCATGACTTTACTGACATTGTTACGGGGAGTGATATTGAGACTATTGAGCTTCTGGGTTCTCAAGCCCAAGCTGCGGTAATTTTCTTTCTCTCCTTCTTTGAATCCCAACTTTCTTGTATTCCAACGAACTTGTGCTAACTCATACATATTTCTTTGCAGAGTAATACCTACTTCCAGGCGGCCCTCCATCAGGCTAGGTCCTGGAAGGGTAACTCAGATGGGTTTGAGAAAGAGATGAAGAAATGGGAGGAGAGAGCCAAGGTCCTGGAGAAGAAGCTGGACACGAAGAAAGAGGAGATGGCTCAGGCTCATTCCGAGCTGGTGAAACTTAGGAGCGATAAGGATAAGCTCATCGATGACTACATGGATTCTGACAAGTTTAAGAATCTCATGGAGATTCATGATGAGGGTCTTTATTCCCTACAGTTTACTCAGGGATGGGATGCGGCCGTGAAGGCTGTTTCTGAGAAGTACCCGGGCTTAGTCGACCCTAAGGACTTTATAAGTCCTGAGCAGGCTGAGTCAGAGGACAGCATAGACGCCCTCTTCGACTCTCCTCAGCCAGATGATCGCATCTTGGATCCTAACACTGCTTCTCCTCCCGCTTCTCCTGCGAAGGACGCTGAAGGCGCTGATAAGGAGAAAGAGAATGAAGGCTCCCGCATGGAGGAGTAGTTTTTCTATTTTGTAATTTTATCCTTAATTTATGTCTGGACTTTTGTTTGTATTAAAACTTATTACCCTGCGGGGCTATGCTACTTTCCTTATTTGCATTCTCTCCTTCATTTTTCCGATACTTTAATATTCAAACTTGGCTTAATGGGCCACACAAGTATTATCACAACTCAAACATCCATAGGTTGAAATAATTTTGAACCCTTCAATTTCAAGTCTGGTTTTCCAAAACCTTACATAATATGGGTTCGACCCTGATCTATAATAGCTAAAAAAGAAAAATACTATGCAAACAAAGCTTCAAGGTGCTTTTAAACCTACTTGTCATAATGACAAGTGAGAATCGTACTTCGACCATCTTACACGTAGTAAACCTTCAGGTTTTGTGCGTGCCAGGTTCTCGGGACTTCAAAACCATCCATAGTCTCCAGCTTGTAGGTTCCTCTACCCTGAACGCTCTTGACTCTATACGGCCCTTCCCAATTTGGGGTAAGCTTTCCTTTCTGTCCGACACCAGAAGCCTCTATTTTTCTCAAGACTAGGTCACCTTGTTTGAAAAACCTCTCTTTAACCCTTAGGTTATAGTAGAATGAAGCCTTTTTCTGATATTCTACTATCTTTGCGTGTGCTTTATCTCGCACTTCATCGATTAAATCCAGGGCTAACTTCTGCCCTTCCTCATTTTCTTTTTCATCAAAAGCCTGAATCCTTGGAGAGGAATGTGATATCTCCACGGGAACTACTGCTTCTGCCCCATATGCCAACATGAAAGGAGTTGCATTTGTCGTGACTCTACAGGTAGTTCTATAGGCCCATAATATGGGAAGTATCTCATCCACCCAATTATTTCTTGACTTTTCGATTCTCTTCTTTAGTCCATCCAGGATTATCCGATTTGCTACCTCCGCTTGCCCATTGGCTTGCGGGTGAGCCACAGAGGTGAACCGTAACTCAATTTCATTTTCTCCGCAATACTTCTTGAATTCCTCGTTGTTGAATTGTGTTCCATTGTCAGTGACGAGGATACGGGGAATTCCATATCGACACATAATGTTTTCCCACAGGAATTGTGCAACCTGTTTAGTTGTGATTTTGGCCAAGGGCTTGGCTTCAATCCACTTAGTGAAATAATCAATGGCTACAATCAGAAACTTCCTTTGTGCTGTGGCCGTAGGAAAAGGCCCTAGAATATCCATCCCCCACATAGCAAAGGGAATAGGTGAGTTGATGGAGGTCAGCATCTCGGGGGGTTGTCTGGCCACTGGTGCATGTTTCTGACAGCGATCACACTTCTTTACATATTCTTTGGCATCAGCCATCATTTCTGGCCAATAGAAGCCTAAACGGGTTATCTTATGAGCCAAGGCCCTGCCCCCCAAGTGTTGTCCACAAATACCTTCATGTACTTCTTCAAGAGCCAAGCGTGCCTCATCGGGCCTGAGACACCTCAAGTAGGGAACCACGAAAGATCTTTTGTAAAGAATCCCATCTATCAAAGAGTACCTTAGTGCCCGAACAGTTAACTTCCGTGCTTCAGTTGCATCATTTGGCAACCAACCGGTCTGAATGTGAGCCTTGATGGGATCAATCCATGACGTCCCCAAGCCTACGGGAGCCACAAGCTTAACATCTATGCTTCGTGTCTTCAAAACACGGAAGTACACACTCCCTGAACTCTCTTCAATCTCAGATGAAGCAAATTTTGATAGCGCATCTGCTTTAGCATTTTCTTCCCTTGGAATGTGTTCAACATGGCATTCATTAAATTGGGTCATCACAGCCCTTACTAGGCGAGCATACTTAGCCATCGTATCATCTCTTGCCTCAAATTCTCCCTTTACCTGGGATATGATCAGCTTCGAGTCTCCACGGACCTTTAAGTTTTTGACTCTAAGTGTCCCAGCTAGACCAAGGCCAGCAATCAGGGCTTCATACTCTGCCTCATTGTTTGTGGTTGGGAAGTCTAGCTTCATGGCATACTCAATTAAGAATCCATCAGGGCTTTGCAAAACCAACCCTGCTCCACTGGAATTTGTTTTTGATGCTCCATCAAAATAGAGAACCCAATATTCTTTCTCCTTGTCCCCATTGTCGACTCCCTTGTCTTGAGGTATGGTATCTTCCTGCCCCCCGACTTCTTGGTTGGGTATGGTACATTCCACCACGAAGTCAGCTAGTGCCTGGGCTTTTATGGCCGTACGTGGCTTATACTTGAGATCGAACTCTCCCAACTCTATTGCCCACTTAATCAGTCTCCCACTTGCCTTGGGACTGTGAATGATATTTCTCAGTGGCTGATTTGTTAGCACTTCAATTTGGTGAGCTTGAAAATAAGGACGCAGCTTTCTTGAAGTCATTACCAAGGCTAAAGCGAATTTCTCAATGGCTGAATAATTCAACTCAGCACCATGCAAAATTTTGCTGACATAGTATACGGGTTTCTGAACTTTCAGTTCCTCCTTAACCAACACCGCGCTCAAGGCGCTTTCTGAAACAGCCAAGTACAAGAATAAAACTTCACTCAGAACTGGCTTGGCCAACAACGGGGCCTGGCCCATATACTTCTTTAACTCTTCAAATGCCTTCTGATTTTCCTCACTCCATACAAAGTCTTTAATGTTCTTTAATGACTTGAAGAATGACAAGCACTTGTCTCCTGACTTGGAGATGAATCGTCCTAGCGCAGCAACCCTTCCTGTGAGTTTTTGAACATCCTTGACAGTTTTTGGGGGTTCCATGTCCAGGATTGCCTTTATTTTATCGGGGTTAGCCTCAATTCCCCTCTTTGAGACCATCAATCCCAAGAATTTTCCAGATCCTACTCCGAAAGCACACTTCGTGGGATTCAACATCATCTTGTGGTACCTCAGGACCTCAAAAGCTTCCCTCAAATGGGTTATATGATCAGTCTTTACTAGACTCTTGACTAGCATGTCATCAACATAGACTTCCATAGTCTTCCCAATAAGATCCTTAAAAATTTTATTCACCAACCTTTGATAGGTGGCTCCTGCATTCTTGAGACCAAACGCCATAACAAGATAACAATAAACACCAAAGTCAGTGATAAATGATACCTTTGGAATGTCATCCTTATGCATTTTGATCTGGTTGTATCCGCTAAACCCATCCATGAAACTCAGCATCTCATGTCCAGCGGTGGCATCAATCAAAGTATCAATTCTAGGCAGCGGAAAACAGTCTTTGGGGCATGCATCATTCAGATCGGTGAAGTCTATACACATCCTCCACTTTCCATTAGCCTTCTTCACCATTACAGGGTTTGCTAACCACTCCGGAAATTGAATCTCCTCAATGAAACCAGCCTCTAAGAGCTTTTCCACTTCCTGCTTTATAGCCTCTTGTCTTTCCGGGGCAAAATTTCTTTTCTTTTGTTTCACTGTCTTCCGACTTGGATCCACGTTTAGCTTGTGAGTAATTAACTCCGGGTCTATGCCTGGCATATCAGCTGCTGACCATGCAAACACATCACTATTTTCTTGCAAAAATTTCACTAACTTCCCTCTAAGGGGCTCCTCTAATGTGGCTCCAATGAAAGTCATCCTCTCAGGATTCTTGGGATCTAAAGGAACCGAAACCAACTCTTCTGCTGGCCTTCCTCTATTCTCATCATTTTCTCGAACATCCATATCTTCAATAGGAAGAACCTGCCCCCCGACTCCATCTGCCCTCAAAGAGGCCACATAACAGCTTCTAGCCATTTTTTGATCTCCTCTCTCTTCTCCAATCCCGTTTCGGGTGGGAAACTTCATGACTGAATGGTAGGAAGAGGGGACTGCCTTGAAGGCATGTATCCCTGTTCTCCCCATGATAGCATTATAAGTTGAACTAGCCTTTACCACTACGAAATCCAGCATCTGCGTTGCTTGCCTTGGCTCCATACCTATGGTGGTTGGCAACTTGATTATCCCTTCCACAGGACATTCTACTCCAGCAAATCCATATATCGGCATGTCGGTTGGTGTTAACTGGGAGTCGTTATACCCCATCCTTAGAAAGGTGTCGTGGAGCAAGATATCCACAGAAGCACCATTATCCACAAGGACCCTCTTAACCGGGCTATTTCCTATTATTGGTGTTATGACCAGCGGGTCGTCATGGGGAAACTTCACACCCTCTAGGTCGGAATCATCAAAAGCCAATGTTACTTCTGTCCTGGCCCTCTTCGGGGCTTCTCCAACAATATGCATAACCTCTCTAGTATATGCCTTTCTGGAATTTTTGGACAATCCAGCAGCAGTTGGACCTCCAAAGATCGTGTTTATCACAGGCCCTTGAGGTCTCGGCCCTCCATAAATGGTGTTTATAACTGGTCCTCTAGGTTGGGGATTCCGCCCCTGATCATCTTGGTCCCTCCTACGATCTTCAAAGTTCTTCCTTCCATTATTATTTCTGTCCCCTCCATCTCCAGTATACTTATTCAATCTTCCTTTTCGAATCAAAAACTCAATTTCATCTTTCAATTGCCTACACTCATCGGTGTCATGGCCAACATCTTTGTGAAACCTGCAATACTTGCCCCTATCTAGCTTGGCGGGATCAGCCTTCAAGGGCTTAGGCCAGCGAATATCTCTATCTTTCTCAATCTCCATCAAAATCTGACTTCTGGGAGCATTCAGCTTAGCGTATTCAGTGAACTTTTGCCCAGGTCCTCCCTTCTTGGGGGTTGAATCAGGGTTTTGTTCGGTTCTAGGATACTTGTCCTTAGCGATATACTCCAAATCAGTTTTTCGTTTCTTGCCTCTAGTGGGCTCATTACTTACTACGGTCTTCCTCATACTTTCTTCAACCTTGATATACTTCCCTGCCCTCTCTTGGAGCTGCAACATGCTCTCAGGGGGTCGTTTGGCCAAAGACATCTTAAAAAACTCATCCCTAGTTCCTTGTTGCAGTGCTATCATGGCTACCTTATCATCAAGGTCTGGGACTTTTAAAGCCTCCTTTGTAAAACGATTCAGGTAATCTCTTAAGGATTCCTTAGCTCCTTGCACAAGACTCATAAGAGATGCTGAACTTTTCTCATGGACTCTTCCACTGATGAATTGCTTAATAAAAGCCTGACTTAGTTCTCTGAATGATCCAATAGAATTTGGGGGTAGGCGACTGTACCATCTTTGAGCCATACCCGACAGGGTTTGAGGGAAGGCCCGACATTTTATAGCATCATTCACGGGTTGCAGCAGCAGTGCATTAGAGAATGTCCTAACATGATTAGCGGGGTCTCCCGTGCCATCATAGGCTTTGATAGTGGGCATCTTGAATTTTCTCGAGATATGGGCATTCATTATCTCTTCTGTGAAGGGTGGAGTTGGATCATCAGGATCTCCAAGGGGAAGGAGATTGCTTGGATCAGTTCTTGGGACAGCAGCCCTTCTTCTTACCGGACCATCCAGGTCTATGATAGGAGGAGGATTTCTCCCCCTAGGAGGTATGTGGGATCTGGTGGCTTGGTGAGCCTCCAAATCACGTCTCAGCCTTTGGATTTCAGCCTCATGAGCCCTGATCTTTTCCTGCACTTCTTGGGGATTCGCCCCTGGGGTGCTTTGGGGGCGTTGCCTTCCATCGGCCATTGGCTCTTTTCCAGGACGCCTCCTTCTCGGGGCCACTTCATCATCCGAAGATTCGGAGTCTCTCTCAGTGTATGGACCAGAAAATTCCCGATCCTCAGGGATAGGATCCAAACCTCGTATATAGGGGGGCGACCGCCCTCGTGCTTCGCTTCGCCCAGCATATCCACTTCCTCCAACCTCAGGGTGAAGGGGCATCCCATAAGGGGGGTTAGTAGTAACAATAGTTGAATATTCATACCCGACGGGTCGAGAATTCACAGGTATATGTATTTGTTGAACTTGAGGATTCATACCTTGAATAATCGGGGGAGTTGTCCCTTGTGGCTGAGGATGAGTTGCCCCTGTCTGGGCTTCCCCCTGAGTAGATGCATAAGTTGAATGGGGAGGAACCTCCACGGTTGATGAAATCACCTGGGTTGTCCCTGATGGTGTTCCCTCCTCCAGAGTGCTGGTTGTTCTCCGTGTTCTCGCCATGGTTGTTGTTGCGTTTTTCCCACAGACGGCGCCAAATGTTATGGATAAAAAACTAAGGTTATTATTTGCTGTATTTATTACTAAGATTCGGGAGCTCAAGGCCTTTAATGGCTGCTCTCGTGTTTCGTAGCTCAAATCTGCCTTTACGAGATGCCTACGTATCTCTGTGAATTAGAGAATCAAGCCAAAAAACGTAGTTCTGATTGGTGGGGGTGAGACCCCTTATATAGATGTGGGAGTCCTTGAATTGGACTTGGTATAGGAGACTTGGTGGACAAGCCTCTGAATTAGGATAGACTTAGGAGTCCTAGGAAGTAGGAAGCTGATTCCTTATCCTTTTAGGTCCCCTTGAGGCTAATCTATAAGGATTTATATCCTTATCGGGACTCTTCTCAATAGCTGATTTTTCCCTTATTAATTAATTACGAAATTAATTAATAATTAGGGCTTTTGGGCCTTTTTTATTCCATCAGGCCTGATCTGGTCCATCAGGCTTAACCTTTCTGGTCTGAGTTTCATATATCTTTTTATTGGGCCTAGCAGCCCACAACTTGTACAATTAATGCAGTATTTAATTATACAATCATAATTTATTTATCCCTATCAATGCTGATACTCACTTTGTTGTTAGATATCAAAGGTGGTATTAATACAGATGATTGATGTTGACTTCAGGATGGAATGTTGTGAGCATCAAAGTTCATATTGATATATAATTTGATATAACAACAAAATTGGTATTAGTACCAAGAGTTCGGTTTTGAATAAAGTTATGATTCATTTTATTCCAAATTAATATTTCCTTTCAGATAGTAAAAGATTTCGCTCGATAAAATATACTTGTTAGTGATTGAAAAGAAATTGAAAAATACTACAAAGTGATGAGTTAAATGCAATTATCGAAATTTTCTTTTAATTTTTAGTTTTGAATAAATTTAGAACATTTTGAAGCATCAGACGCCATGAAATCAGTATATCGGGCGCAGATGGATTGAAAGTACAAGAGACTAACCAAAGATTCTCGAATACGATTGAAAGCGGTCATAGGCCGGACTAACCAAACAGAAGGAGACGCGAGAAGAGAAGTAGAACAGTAAGGAAAAAATGGAAGGTGCATAAACATAAATTATTAAAATTACAAAGAGAAGCAGATTAGTATAAATTAAGTTGGTCCACCGAGACAATGAAATAGATAAAGCAATTACGAATGAGTTGACCCTGTTGTTACAGGCATAACGAGTTCATAAGATGTTTAAATGTATATGACTAAGAAAGGTAATTTAGCTCCCTATGTATAAAATGAAGGTTAATTCAAGTTACGAGAACGACAGAAAGTAAATATGCCTTGGTCTCAGTGTATCATTTACAAATAAAGAAGAAGATTACAGGAACGGTTAAAGAGCCTCGAATACGATGAGAAGCGATTACAAATTAGATTATTTGAACGAACATATGAGGACGAGATTCAACACCGAGAAACAATTGGAAACGCACATAAGCACGAGTTACTAAAATTAGAAAGAAAAAGAGAATTAAGATGTGTTATGTTGGTCCCTCCTACATAGTAAAATAGACAGGATAAATAGAAGATAGTTGGCTTCACCGCTACCCGTATAGCGAATCCATAGGGCGTGTATATGTATATATCCAGAGGAAGTAAGTTAGCTCCATTAGATATAAGAGATGGAGAGTTGAATTGAGTTATGAAAGCACCAAATAGAATATGATGTTAGCGAGAGACTATTAAGGAAAGATTGATATTATACGTTAAAGTTATGAAAAATTATGAGGTTGAGAGATTAACCTGAGAAAATGAAAGTTATATACTTGAAAAGTATCAATATTATTCCTTAGCGTAATTCTGAGGACAGAATCCTTTTAAGGGGGGAAGGATGTAACATCCGGGAAATATCGTGTAATTATTTGTATCAATATATGATTATTATGCGAATATTATATGAATTTTTGATGAATTATTTGATGATTGATAATAAAATTTGGATGTTTGTATATAATAAAATGTGAGTATGTTAATTTTAATATGTCCAGAATAAAATATAGATAATTAAGGTATTAATATGGTAATTTTTGGAGTGTCAGATTATTTTATAATGATTTATGAATTATAAATTATTTTCTGAATAATTACAAAATTATTTTATAAAGCCGGGAATCGTCCGACTTCAACCGTTTTTACGTTTTTACAACCCGAAACTCTTCCGAAAACTCATTCCTAGCCTAATCTGGTAATTCCGGACATTTTCCGTGTTTTGACTTTTTCGATCCGGATTACGGTTTGACCCGTGCGCGGCCCGGCGCAAGATTCTCGATACGATAATCATTTCGATAAATCAACGAAACCCGTATTTTCAAAAGACGAGATATTATTACATAATTTTCGTATAGAATGTTTATAAAAAGCCCGGTTGGAATAATTATCCAAAACTGATATCAAATCGGATCGTTATTGCAGTTACTTAGCGGCTAAGCAACTAATTTAACGATCCAGAACGAACAATATTCCGTAAATATAAATAGCATATTTCTTATTTCATTTTATTCGTTTATTCATTTGCAATTAGTAAAAATACAATAAATACAGAGAAACCCCCTAAAAACCGGTACGTTCCTGAGAATCAAACGCATGAACGAAGGCGTTATCGAACTCCGATTCGGGCATGCAGCATATCAAAACGAAGCTCTAGAAAAGTACTTTCATAATAAATCATCCGTTTTTATGCAGAAATCAAGGTATTTTTCTTATTTAATTATTATAATTCGAATTATTTAAAGATTAAATTATGAAAATTTGTTCTTAATGTTGTTGATATGATTTGATGCCATAATCATGTAGAGAATAATTTTCTGCATATGTTTGATTTAGAGCTTCACATCATATAGAAACGGGTGTTTGATTTTCGAAAAATAAAATTAGGGTTCTTGTTCAAGAACAGTTTTAATTGATTTTGGGTATTTTTGATTTAAGGGTTATTGATAGATTCTGATGCTTGGAATACCTTTTGGATGTAATTTGCAATCGAATTGTATAATGATTTGAATCAAACGATTCCTGGAACTATATATACGAGTCTTCAAGTTTTTGAAAATTTTGATTCGTAATTTCGGTTTAATTGCTAGTTCTTTGATATTAAGGATGATTGTATCAGACTCTAAATAAGTAGAGCTGCGTTTTGAGATATATATCAGCTAATTTGGTTTGGATTCGATCGAAGCCGGTTTTTTGCCGGATTCCGGCTGAAACCCGTCGGGGAAGACGATGTTTAACCCCGAATTTGGGTTGTGGTTTGTTGTCGGAATTGAAGTCCGATGGCCGGACATTGTTGCCGGAATTTGAAGCTTTCCGGTGACGTGACCCGACTCTTTTCTTCGCTGACCCGCGTGACCCGGATTTTTGACCCGGGTTTGATCCCCAAAACCCCAATTCCCTTTCCTCAAATCTGTTTCTAGATTTTCTTATTAAAAATAAATCAAAAATCCAATTCTAATTCTAAAATCAATATTTTTAATTCTAAAATTATTTTAAATTCGAAATTAAATCTTAATTATTTATTTAATTAATTTTAAGTGATAATTAATTAATTAATTAATTAATTTAATTGTTAATTGGTTAATTGATTTAATTAATTATTAATCTTAATTAATTTAATATTTAGATTTAATTATTTATTTTTGATTTAAAAATTCCGAAAAATAGTTTCGAGCTTTAAAATATTATTTTCAAGGCTCGATAATTATTATAAAATTATTTTAAAGTCATATTCGAGTATTCGAACCCTATTATTCAATTATAAAATTATTCGGAGACCCATTTTAATTCCGAAAAATATTCAAAAATTCATAATAAATCAACCATTCGTCCGTTTAATACGAAACGAACGCCTCTAGACTCAGAAAAATATTCTGCTTCTATTAAAAATATTTTCGAGACCTAAATTCTTTTTTATCAAAAGGAAGTTTGTTTTATGAATCATCCTGTGTGGGTTATTGATCAATAAAATACTCTTTTTGACCCGATTTCAATTCTAAACATATCGAGACCTATCTTTGACGATTCAACTTATGTGCTACATGAATTACGTGATTATGTGTTATGTGAATAATATGATTACATGCCCTATGTGTACGTATTATGTGAATAATGAGTCAGCATGTCTTTTGAACGTTATCTGAATGAGATGTGATTCTTATATATATTATTATCGGGCGGGTAGACGATATGGATAAGTGTATAGACTAGTCAATTATATATTGTCAGTTCATTGAATAGTATTATTTGTGATAGATGCACATAGTGCGAGACGTTCAAAGCCAGATAGAGATTGTAGAAGTAAAGCCAGATTGCGTGTAATACTGAAACAAGTGGATTCAGAATAAAGATAAACCTAAGAAGGTAGATGATAAGAAAAGTCAAGTAGCATGTCAAGGGGAATACAAATGCAACAAGACTGAGTGATATGGCAGCTAGTTAAAGATCAGATGATTATCAATTGAGGCAAGTATTCCTAACTTTTCTCTTAAAATACTGCAAATATTTATTCGCTCATATTCTAAGTTCAGAATAGTTAACTATTTTATATTTCGCTGCAATTACTCTTATTATGCCAGTTCTTTTCATTATTGTTCCTTTATTATTAATTGATCTCTTAAGCAAATACCTATTGTTCCGGGTTATTTACGAACCCTGAATAGGGATATTTTGAAATCAAAGTGATTTGACATCAAAATACTCTATGGACTGGATGGTTACGATACGGGACGGGTATAACCCGAACCCTTGATTATTAGGCCATAGTTGTCTGGGTGCCCCATATGTTGGTTGGGTCTATGTAGTTGGGTATAGATCTGCACTGTATCCTGACTGATCAGCAGGTTATAGTGCATATGTTGGTTCTTGTGTCCAGTCTAATTTCTTGTTGATCGCCATTAACGGCATTCCTTCCCGAGTAGTTCATTATTACATACTCATACAAGTGTTGATTTAAAAGATGAAATATTGAAACAATTACTATTCTTTTATGGGAAAATGCGATTTATGATTAAACGCCAATGAGGGCCAATGTTTTGTTCGCTCAACTAGTTAAATATGTAAAAATGTTTTTAAAATCATTTAACCATCGTTTCCAGGACTTTTCTGATCTGATACCTGAAAACCATTTATGATACTTGCTGGGCATTTTTGGCTCACTCTTGCTTTGTGAACTCTTATTTCTTTCAGTATCAAATGAGGGCAAAGTGAATAGCTTTTAATAGTCATCAAAACTGGTGAGATTCCAGTTGAAGAAATTTGGAGATGTTGGAGCGATCAATACAAGGAAATTAGTAGTGAGGTAATGAAATTGTATTTAGACAATGTAAATTTTAGAAGGTTAGATTCTTGTTTCATACTATAACCTGTAAGCAATCCTGAATATGAGGGGTTATCTATATATTATTTTAATATACAGGTTTTTATTATTATCTAAAGTTGTGTAGTGACACCCAATCCTGACCCCGGATTTGGGGGCGTTACAAATTTCTTCTTCCTACAATGAAATACTTGAATCCTCTTCTCAAGTATTGCCAAAATCAAGTGACATGATTCATGAAACTGTGCTCACAACCCAGGAACAATATTCAGTTGGTGAGAGGTTACATGATGGGGTAGACCTTGATGACACAAAAACAAACACAGTGGTTTCATCAGTTTTCACTGAAGACCATGTGATGGTACCAAATGCACCTTCATGTGCAAATCAATTTTCACAAATTGAAAGGTTTGAGGGTAGTACTCCTGAGGGGGAGCTATCTAAATCCTCTCCAATTCAATTGGAGGTTCCTCTAGGAGGGACAACTCCCCTCAAAATCATGGCTGAAATAGCTCTGTCAATTGAAGCTGAGAGTAAAATTGTCAATGATCCAGCTATTGGGGAGACAAGTATAGCACATTCAAGTGACATGTCTTTGCAAGAAGAACAAAGGTTTGAGGCTATGGTACATGAAGTAACCTAGTCAACTCCCCTCCAGTTCAAATGGAGGTTCCCACCAGTGATGAACAACAAACTATCACAATCACAGCAACAACTGTGAGTCCAACTATGACTCCTGTCACAGGGTTACCTACCACCTTCAACCCCTCAACCTCAAACCAAATAGACATACCATCTACCTCAAACACTGGTCCACAACCTTCTCACCTCATCTCTCAGTGGCTACAAGATGCCCAAGCCCAACCAACAACTGTTAATGATCTTTTGGTTGAGCAACTTGCAGGCCTAGCCAATATCACCCAACAACTCTTCATTACCGGTATTTCAAACCAAGACTATCAAGAAATACTTCTTTCTTACAAGAGGATGTTGAAGTGCAACAGGAAAAAATTGTAGATGAAGCAGATGGTAATGTGGATGCATGGATTTCCAAGGATTTTACTAAAACTATGGAGGAGGCCTTAACAAAATTTAGAGAAGAATATATGACCATATTGGGTAGCAATGCTAAGGTCCTCACTCCCCAAGAGGTGTATGATGTAGTGACATAAGTGTATAAAGCATAGTTGAAGGCCTTTCATCATTTGGAAGAGCTATGGAAAACACTATGGTCAAGCATCAAGCTGATGTGAAGAAATTGGTGAATGACAGAATTGATGAGCTGATTCCCACATTTCAAAACATTAAGACCAACTTCAACAAGTTTTCAGAAGACTTCAAGCCCTCTCTCTAACTCCAGTAGAATAAAATATGTCTAAGCCGAGAGAGTCTTTCAAAGCTTTGCATGAAGTAATCCAAAAGCAAATCACTCAGAAAAATGACTCAAAGGTTAAGCTGGATCAACTTTACAAAGTTAGATTTGAACCTTCGGCATTGGTCATAGAAGAGGTCAAAAGTGTTGTGCAAAATTATGTTGATACTTTGGCAGCATCAAGCTCACAACA
Source organism: Apium graveolens (assembly GCF_009905375.1). Taxonomy (NCBI): domain Eukaryota; kingdom Viridiplantae; phylum Streptophyta; class Magnoliopsida; order Apiales; family Apiaceae; genus Apium; species Apium graveolens. The sequence continues at coordinate 266,517,465 of NC_133654.1, read as the reverse complement.
ACCTATGTCTACATCAACCAACCTACAAATCCAAAACTTGCAAGCTCAATTCTCAACTCTACGGTCTTCCAATGAATCTCTGTCAAATCAAGTCTCCACATTGACATCTTTGGTGCACAGTCAATGGCAAGGTATAAAGTCCCTAGTAGACTCCCACAAATACCTTCAAATTCAAAATTATGTCTCTCTTGGAGCTATTATGGGAGCTTTAAATATTCCTCTTACAGCACTACCGGAAGCCGTTAGACCTGTACTTCCTGATCCTCTCATCTTGCATGCTACAAAGACTATGATGGAGATAGAATCTAGACTAAAAAAATCAAAATCAAATCCTAGCCAAAGCCACTCTATTCAAATTACTCAAGATGTCAGTAAAGGTAGACTCCAAAAGGCTGTAGATGGACCGTGTCAAGACAAGGAGTTCAATGAGTTATTTACTGTACTGAGAGTCTCTCTTCATAACAACTACATCACTTATAAAAGATCTTGGGTAAGGAACATCAACTTTCTGAGGGTGGTGTCGGTGATGAATGGAAATTTCATATAGAAAAGGATAGTAGCCAATGTCAATGACTGTGGTGTAGATAGGTGTCTACAGGTGTCTCTCTCAAATATTCAATCCAAGAGAGCATCTGAGCTAGATGTCATCATTGAAAAAGTCAATCAAGTGATTCTGGAGGATACTCAATTGCGTATAGAACTCAAAAATGCATAGATGGCTGCTTTTCCTGAAGCCTATCTTTATCCAAGCAAGGGGTGGCATATATCTGTTCTACTACCAGGAAATACAAACACTTCACAATGCCTAAACATTGTGTTATGGGCAATCTAAGACTGATCATGATATTGGAAACTGATCTGAAGACTAAGAAGAAAAAGACAGCTGAAGATGAAGAAGTAATAAGGATTTTGGAAAGGTACTTGCAGAAACCAAGTTGCAAAAAACTCAAATCAATATCAAAGATGACTTGGATGATGATGAGCAGAAGAATGATGAGCAAAAACCTTCTGGCTCAAATCCAAGTCAATCTACCAAGAAAACTGGCAGCAAGGTTGATGAAAAGAAGAAGGATAATAGAAATAAGGGAGATGATAGTAAGAGAAGGAGGAAGGGAGGAGAAAAAGGAATAAAGAAAAATGTAAAGCAAATCCAAATTCCACAAACTCAAACCAACCAATATAGCTAATCAAACACTTAAACAATCACATCCTCTAAGCCTAAATTTCTCTCCAAACAAGCTGCCAATTCTCTATTCAAATACCAAACACATCCAACCAAATCTCTTTGAAGAAAATCACAAACCTGCCTTCATTCAAACCGCCAACCAAAACTCATTATAAGACTGTTAGAAGAAAAATAAAGGAGATGCAAGCTAATGATGGAGTTATCTGGAACTGCTTTAACCAAACTGACTTTATACCAATCTCAATGAGCATAACAATGATGATCCTCACTAGAAATTAGCTGAGAAGATAGTTAGAGTTTGGGTTATCTCACTGGGAGAAGTCAGAATTTACTACCAGAATGGCTCCTTCATTTTTCTAAGTAGAGAAGTTATGGAAAAATTTTCAACCCCAGAACTGAAGAGGTTGATAACTTTAATGAAGGAAATGATACAAGCACAAGAATGTGGAAGTCTGTGATGTCTGAGAGGTTGAGAGAAAGGGATGAAAGGCATGCTAGATTGAAAGCTGAAAGAGAAGAAAGGGAGAAGCAATATGCCAGGTAAATTGAAATATTTGAACAAAGATCAAATGAGCTCAAGGCTAGGGGGTTGAGTAGAGTATCAAAAGATGGAAATTTTCTTAATATCAATATGGGTAGATTCTCAAGATTCAGGGTCAACTACCTCAATAATTACTCATTAGAAGAATGGCTCAAACTAGTGGAAGCCTTAAGAGGGATAGAAATAATAGAAGAACTTCATGTGCTTGTAGATCTAAAGGACTTCATTAGGAAAGAACCTGGTTATGAGAAATTCCCCCGATGGATGTAATTTTGAATTGTTGTAATTGATCCTTGTATAAAAAATGTAATTCTTATTTTAATCTGTCAGTTTATTGTATTTGATTTTAGCTTGGGTTTAGTCTTGCTATCAAGCATGAATTTGTAAAAATAAATCTTCTCACAAATTGGGGGAGATCGTTGTGCAAGATATTCCTGTACTATAACAAGACTAAGTCATATTGATAATATGTTGAGAACTCGAGACATCGATAAGTCATTTTACTTATCGACATGTCACTTCTCTACAAGAACAAAAAGAGATCTCGACATGCCTTCTCAAATTCAGAATACAGACAAGTTCAAGATTCAAGAGTATTAGTCAACAAACAATTCTTTCATTGAACTGAAAAGTATACAAAAGAAGTTTAAAGGATACAAGATGAAGGGCCAATATTCACTGGACAAAAGGTGGTCACAAACCTGCAAAATTTTGCACAGATATGCTAACACCAGAAAAGGAAAATAGACAAGGTTGCTTTCGAATGTGGTTTGGTACATTTTAGTGCAAGTTTTGTAAAATCGTGTTGTTGTTGTATAAAGCATGCACGAGTCCTTAGATTAGTGGTAATAAACAGATCTAGATTTTATTGTATTCTATCAAGGAAAAAGCTGAGTTCTTAATTTATAAGAACCCAAAATTTGGAGTAAGATAAACTTAATTAATACAATTAAGTGAGTTTTTGATTTTGTGTGTTTGTGTTATTTATGCTTACTTTAATATCTCTATAAATTGCTAATTGCTTTGTTCACTAAAATCCAAACAAGTTTTAAACGCCAAAATAATTCAAGAAACACATTCACCCCCCCCCCTCTGTGTTATATTCTTAGCATTCAATATCTAACAAATATAGTAACCATCTTTCTTAAATCTATTCACCTGTAAAATTATTTTCACTATAATAAAATAAAATGAGTAGCCACCACATCAAAGGTTACTCTTGCTAGTTACTACTCTCAACTGTAATATACTCACAGAGTCAGAGTAACTTAACTCCTCTAAAATATTTTTCTTAGGGACCATTTAATCCATTTTTGCTTACTAAAAGTAAGTCCAATGCATAGCTATATTTAGTCATATAGCTATAATATAGGATCAAACTAAAAAAGTAGTCCTTATAGTGTCGTTTACTTAGAAGCCTATAGCTCTAATGTAGGGTGAGAGCTCGGGCTTGGAATCGGAAAATCACGAATGATAATATTTTGAAGTCGGTTTAGAGTTATGTCTTCACAATCTGGTTACTCCATATATTGTTTAGTTATTAACTTTATGTTAATTCTAAAGTCCATGTCAGGATTTCAAGAATTAAGAGACTTCAAAAATTTAACATATACATAGCATCATGAGATGGAATCAAGAGACTTCAAGTTCTCCATTATTGAGGTAAGACGATTGCGTAAAATTACAATACAAGAAAAATGACCATTTACTACCAGTATTTTGGTAAGAAATGGTCCAAATCTGGTAGGAAAAGGGGTCATTCCTATCAACGGGCTTGGTGGGGAATGCTCAGGTCAGAATTGCTTCTTGATAGGAACTGGTGCTTGTATCTCGAATGGCCCCCACTTTCCAAGTGGCTTGGTCGACCACATCACCTTCCATATCAGCTGCCACATCATACAAATTGGGGTCAGGTTAATGAGTTGGCATGTGGGACGCATCCATGTGTCTTTCCACGTGTCCTGTCACGTGGCAATAGACATAGAAAATACCATTTTTCTACCATAATTGGTAGGCTTTGAGTGAGTATTTTCCTACCATAATTGGTAGGTTTTGATTGACGAATGGTAGATTTTTTGTCATAAGGCATGAATATGAGTATGTCCTACCAATTATTTCCTACCACTGTTTAGCTTGAATGTGGTAGGAAATGGCTTGAATGTGGTAGGAAATGTTGGATATTTTATTTTTAAAAGAACTGTTTCATTGATATCAATGTAGAACAATTTGTACATAAATTAATATCTAAATCATAAGAACACAGCCATCATCAAAATTGAAAAATTCATCATAAACCACAATCCGGACATATCACCATTATAACGTGAAAAAAATTACATCTCCATGCTAATTGCTTAGTAGAAATATTAATTCATTACAAAAATTAATAGATGTTTCAAAAGTATAGACTAATCATCTTCAAGTTCTCATCATTGTTTAATCATTTGCCTTCATTCGTTGTAATTTCTTCATTATCATTGTTGAATCATTTTCTTACATTCTTTGTGATTTTTCCATTTTCATCTTTGCTATTTTCATTTCCTTGGTCTTGAGTGAATAAAATAAACATAAAAAGAGTAAATAAATGTTAGAAGTCATTAACACACATGAATAATTGATATATGTAGTAAGAAACAAAGACGTAATTACATAAACAAATCAAGATTAAAAATATATCAAAAACATTGAAATGCATTCATCATATATAGGACATGGCTAAAATGAAGAAGATGAAGATATTTACCAAAAGAAAAAAAGATGGAGAAATTGTGAAATGAAATTTTGGTGGAGTAGATGAATTTGAAAGTAAAAAAGAGGAAGATAATGGTTTATAGGTTCAAGTCACCTATTTCCTACAAATATTAGTATGTTATGGGTTCTGGCACAATTTTTAAGTTTTTGGGTTTAATTTTGGCATTGTGTTTAAAATTTTCATTTGTGGTTTTGGCTCCACATTTCAAGTTTTTTGTGAAATTAAGATTCATTTCCTACCAATATTGACAGGTTTTGAATCTGGCGAAAATTTTGAAATTTTGGTTTTGACTCCATATTTGAAATTCTTAGTTTTGACTCTATATTTGAAAATTTTGTGAAACTAAAGTTCATTTCCTACCAATATTTGTAGGTTTTAAGTTGTGATAGGGAAGAAAATAAGGTCTGGGTATGTAATTAATGTTGCATTAATCATATCAGAATTGGGCCAACAGCTAGGCCCATTCGAGAAGGTCCAAAACCCTGAATATTAATTAATTTTGTAATTAATTAATAAGGGATAAGTCAGCTGAGAAGATGAGTCCTAGTGGAGAAATAAATCCTTGTAGATTGGCCTCCAAGGAACCTGGTGGGATAAGGAATCAACTTCCTACCTCTTAGGACTCCAAAGTCCATTCTAATTATGAGACTTGCCCACCAAGTCTCTTAACCCAAGTCCAATTCAAGGACTCCCAACATCTATATAAGGGGACTCACCCCACCAATCAGAACTACGTTTTGGACAAGAGCTCCATACGTCATAAAGTCGTGAAGGCATCCTACAAGCCACGAGGCCATTACCCGGAACGACGTTTTAGACTTAGTCCTGGAAGGACATGAAAGTCACTATGTCCTTGGTGAGCCCTCGCCGCCATAGCCCCGAGGGCAAGTATCACCAAGAACTACATTTTTTGGCTTGATTCTCTTGATTACAGAGATACGTAGGCATCTCGTAAAGGCAGATTTAAGCTACGAAACACGAGTGCAGCCATTAAAGGCCTTGAGCTCCTGAACCTTAGCAATAAATATAGCAGTTAATATATTCTAGTTTTTAATCCATAACATTTGGCGTCGTCTGTGGGAAACACAACAACAACCATGGCGAGAACACGGAGGACAATAAGAGCTCTGGAGGAAGGAACACCATCGGGGACAACCCAGGTGATTTCGTCAACCGTGGAAATACCCCCTCACTCAACTTATGCACCTACCCAAGGGGAAGCCCAGATAGGGGCAACTCAACCTCAGCCACAAGGGACGATTCCCCCGGCTACTCAAGGAAGTGGACATGCTGGACGAAGTGAAGCACGAGGGCAATCGCCCCCTTATATACGAGGTTTGGCTCCTATCCCCGGAGATCGGGAATTTTCTGGTCCTTACACTGAGAGAGACTCCGAATCTTCAGATGATGAAGTGGCCCCAAGAAGGAGGCGTCCTGGCAAAGAGCCGATGGCCGATGGAAGACAACGCCCTCAAAGCACCCTAGGGACGAATCCCCAAGAAGTGTAGGAAAGGATCAGGGCTCATGAGGCTGAGATCCAAAGGCTGATGTAATATCCTAAGTCATTTGATTGAATAATATAATAAAGTACTCTTATTATATTATTTAAGTTGTTTAAATAATAATAATACTTAGTATAAAATTTTATTTTAATCTTGAGTGTTGGTTTGCTTCTTTGATCGAAGCTCCCATAAAATTTAACTATAAGTCAAGCCCGAAATTAATCAAGGGCCAAAGAAAAGGAATGAAAGGGAGAGAAACGCGGAAAGATTGAGAGGAATGAGAATTGAGGGTTTGGCGCCCAAGGAAGAAAAGATGAAAATTTTGAACTAATTCAAAGAACCATCATGTGTTAGCCCCGAGCTTAGCATGTTATGCAGAGCTAATGTGTTATGCTAAGCTAATGTGTGCATATATAGAGAAGTAAGGGAACCTTCACTTTAATCCCCTCGATGTGGGACAAGTGAACTTAGTTCAATGAAATAACAAGTGTTCCAATTGCACAAAATATGATTCTAAAAATTTCTTGCACCTACTTATATAGAGAAGGTTAGATGCCTAGTTTCACCCCATTTCTATGTGTGACTAAATAACATCATGTTTTAAACATCCAAACATTTTAGTGCCTTGTATTTTTCTTGCATTTTAAAATTTTGAACTAATTTTCCTTGCATTAATAATGCTCCAAATATTTTATATTTTTCGGCTATAAAGAGCCCCAAATATATAAGTTGATATGATTTCAATACTTTGAACCCCATAATCTTAAATAGAATTGAGAGGTGGTTCTTTTCAAAACTCTCTCGATGTGGGATAAATTTGAACTTGTCTCTAAACTATAACTCAAAACGACACTATTGTGTGAGTTATATAGAGTTATAGTAAGTCTTATAAGCATAATCTAGTCAATGTGGGACTAAATTGGACTAGATAACTAGTTCAGATCAAACTCAAAATCTAGTAATCTTGATAAAAAGAATTTTTTAGCTTATTTAAGGATTTCGACTTATAGAAGCCAAGTAAAAATCCTTTTAACACTTGTTAAAAATAAATAATTTGCTACCCCGTCCTTTATATAGGAGAAGAGTGTAGCCTTGTGTCTATTCATTCTCAATATGGGAACCAAGAATGTTAAGACTTAACTAAGGCTTGTGTTGCCCAAGCCTTGCTTTTATAGATGAGGGAAGTGAGTCTCTTCAAAACATAGGCAATGTGGGACTTGGGATGTAAGAGCATATGAGAGTGTCATAGTCCCACATTGGAAAGAAAATAGAAGATAAACTAGAATAAATTGGGAAGTCTTTAGCATATTTGTTGCCAAGGTGCAAGTGAACTTGTGTGCACCTTGCCTTGAGCAAGATTCAAGTGTGTGCATGGGGGTTGCCTTGGGAGTTACTTGTCCGTTTTTGCGACTTGTTTTGGAAAATGGAAAATTTATTTTTTAAACTTGTCAAATTGAGTACCACATCGAAAAAGAAAAGAAGTAGTAAAGTTTCACTACCTATAAGATAATGAAGTGAGTTATTTATAAAGAGGGAGGAAGAAACTAAAAGAAAAGCTCCTTAGTTGGTAAGTCTTCCTACGCCCTCATCCATTATCATTTTTATAGGTAATTTGTATTAGTTAAATTAAGTAAATATTAGAATTTACTTAGTAAGATTTAGATTTTTATTTATTAATAAAATCATGTTACTGAGAATTGTGAATGACGTTGTCAGGGTACTAAGTCAAGAATAAAGGGACTTGAGACTCGAGAAAGAAATTGTTTTAGAAGTTGTATTAAAAGCGATTTAAGGTAAGTATATACTGTACTATTTCACTGTATTTCACTTTTGATGTTTTGATTCTTATATGATGATTGATTTGATCGGGCTGATAACTCACTGATGGAAAATGAGTATTCTTGCACTGATACTTGATGAACTGATGATGATACTTCCTTTTTGGAAGTAAGCTAAACCAATTGTTTAGCTGGCCGGGATCCCAACTTGATGAATTGATGAACTTGTCGTGCTTGAATACTCAGTTTTAATCTTGTGAGAACTATATGATGAATTTTTGTTGATTGTAGTAACTTTCATGTCTCTTTATTCGAATATTTGTTTGATGAACTTTGATTTCTTGGATAAACCTCAGTTGAATTCTACTATATATGCTTACTGAGCTTTCTAAGCTCACTCGTTTATGTCACTAACTTCCACAGGAAAGAACTTTGGAGAAGGATGTTTGGGAAAGGATAAGTATGTGATGAACTAAGGCTTAATAGATGATGAACGCGTATAGTATCTTAATGAATAATGCTTGTGTAATAGACTTTTGATTGTATCGTGAACTTTGGTTGTAATACTTGGAATACTGTAAGAATTATATATTATTATTTAAGTTTAAGGTTGTGTAAGCAAATATTGAGTGAATTGGTTTGGTTTGGTTTGGCGTTCCCGGGTTCGGGTTTCTGAGGTCATCCCGGGGTCCGGGGCGTCACAGGTGGCATCAGAGCTAAGGTTTAGAAATAGGATGAATATAGGATTTCGAAACGCGGGTATTCCAATTGTAGGCCTAACGTATGTGTAGAAAATGCGTAGTCGTAATTCTTGAACATGGTCAATATAAGGTGTATGACGTGTGTATGACGTGTTTAGTACTCGATCGATCGTTATTATGACGTACATCATGATGTGTGCGGCATATATTCCGAATGAAGTAGGATTAATATTATATGTTGAATTATAGGAGAAGATGGCTGATGGAAATTCTGATGGGACTGGATCTAGTGTACAAATTAGCCCTGAGATGTTGTTGATTTTTGGAGAAATGAAGAATATGTTTAAGAGCCTAATGGAGGGGCGAACAACTGCGGATACTCCCGAAATAAATGGGGAACGTGTTGAAAATATGGAAAAAGAAGGCGAGAATAAGCGAAGGTGTACATACAAGGCTTTTAAGGATGCAGATCCCCCAATTTTTAAAGGAGAATTGGATCCACATGTTGCGAATGTTTGGATTAAAGAAATGGAGAAAGTAATAGAGATATCGGAATGTTCAGAGGAGCAAAAGGTAAAATTTGCAACACACTCATTAAGGGGGGAAGCTGTATTTTGGTGGGATACGGTTAAACAGACTGAGGATTGTTCTAAAATGGGTTGGACAAGGTTTAAGGAATTGTTCTTTGATAAATATTTTCCTACCTGTATGAAGAATGAGATGGAGATGAAGTTTCTAGGACTAAAGCAAGAAGGAATGTCTGTGTCGGAGTATCTTTCAAGATTCTTGGAACTTTCCAGGTTTGCTCCTCATCAGGTTGATACTGAAGCCAGAAAATGTCAGAGATTTCAAGAAGGGCTGAAACCCCAAATTAGAGAGAAGGTGTCCTTGTTGGAGTTGGAACAATTTGATAAGTTGGTTGGGAAGGCGAGGATTGCAGAAAGGGACTATGAAGTTCGCACTCAATTCTTTAACAATAAGAAACGAGGAAGAGAAATAGAATTGAGTGTTAACTCAGGATTTAAGAAGGACAACAAGAAACTACATATAAGGAAGAAGGAGAGTTTTCGGGGAAGTGATAAGAGGATCATTGCATCTGAGTGTAAGAAATGTGGACTGAAACATGGTGGTGATATTTGTTATCGAGCTGATGGGCTGTGTTACAATTGTGGAGAAAAGGGACATATAGCTTCTCAATGTCCCAAGCCTAAAGTGATTTCTTGCTACAGTTGCGGACAACCAGGTCATTTATCAAGGGATTGCCCACAAAAAGGAGTCAGGCAAGAAGTGGAAACTAAAGGAAATAGGACTTCTACAGCAAGACCTTTTCAACAATCAGCACCTAGGGCAGTGGCACGAACCTATGCAATGACAACTCAGGATGCCAAAAAATCTCAAGATGTTGTGTCAGGTACGCTTCAACTTTGTGCTCAAGATGTTCATGTGTTGTTTGATTCAGGGTCAACCCATTCTTTTATGGATACAAAATATGTGGATAAGTTAAATGTACCTGTGCAAAATCTAGATAATGGATTTCTGGTTAAACTTCCAAACGGTAGAAATTTGTTCGTAGATAAAATTTATCGAGATTGTCCCTTAATGATTGGTGAACAAACCTTCTTGGTGGATTTATTACCGTTAGAACTGAGGGACTTTGGAGTGATTCTGGGAATGGATTGGTTGTCGAAGCATAGGGCGAATCTAAATTGTTATAAGAAGCGAATATGTTTAACCGGCTCGAACAAAAAGAAAGTATATTTCAAGGGAGATAGTGTAGAAAAACCCAGTGTTATGATATCAATTTTAAAGGCTTGTAAGATGCTAAGAAAAGGTTGTGAAGGTTTTCTAGCATATGTGGTAGGGAATGAAGGAATTAAAAATAAAGTCGAGGATACACCTGTAGTTAGAGAGTTTTTAGATGTCTTTCCCGAAGAGTTACCGAATTTGCCCCCTGAAAGAGAAGTTGAGTTTGGGATTGAATTGATTCTGGATGCCCAACCAGTATCGAAAGCACCATATAGAATGGCACCGACAGAATTAGCGGAACTTAAGATACAATTACAAGAGTTGTTGGATAAAAAGTTTATTAGACCAAGTGTTTCTTCTTGGGGAGCACCAGTGTTGTTTGTAAAAAAGAAGGATGGCTCTCTAAGATTATGTATTGATTATAGAGAGCTAAATAAGTTGACGGTAAAGAATAAATATCCGCTACCATGAATAGATGATCTTTTTGATCAATTGCAAGGAGCCACTTACTTTTCGAAGATTGATTTGCGCTCAGGTTATCATCAGTTGAGAGTAAAGAAAGAAAACATTCCATTGACGGCATTTAGGACTCGATATGGTCATTATGAATTTGTAGTGATGCCATTTGGGGTGACAAATGCACCGGCAGTATTTATGGATTTGATGAATCGAGTATTTAGGAATTATCTGGATAAGTTTGTAATTGTGTTTATCGATGATATTCTTATTTACTCGAGAACTGAGGAAGAACATGAGGAACATTTGAGGATGGTGTTACAAACTTTGAGAAAAGAACAGTTGTATGCTAAATTTTCAAAATGTGAGTTTTGGTTAAGAAGAGTAAGTTTTCTAGGACATGTAGTTTCGGAAGAAGGAATTTCAGTTGATTCTTCAAAGATTGAAGTAATTATGAATTGGGAGAGACCAAAGACGGTGACAGAAATTCGAAGTTTCTTAGGGTTGGCCGGATATTATAGAAAGTTTGTTCAAAATTTCTCTAAGATAGTGGGACCGTTAACGAATCTTACAAGAAAGGAAGTTAAGTTTGTTTGGTCGGAAGAATGTGAGCAAAGTTTTGATGAATTAAAGAAAAGACTAACGTCTACCCCGGTACTTGGATTACCAGATGGAACTGAAGACTTTGTGATTTATAGTGATGCATCAAGAAAAGGTTTGGGGTGTGTACTAATGCAACGCGGTAAGGTAATTGCTTATGCATCTCGACAATTAAGAAACCATGAGAAGAACTACCCCACCCACGACCTGGAATTGGCTGCAGTAGTTTTCGCTCTTAAGATTTGGAGACATTACTTGTATGGGGAAAAGTGCAAAATTTATACTGATCATCAGAGCTTAAAGTATATTTTCTCACAGAAGGATTTAAATATGAGACAGAGAAGATGGTTTGAGTTGTTGAAAGATTATGATTGTGAAATTTTATATCACCCCGGTAAGGCAAATATTGTGGCTGATGCATTAAGTAGGAAACAAGTAGGGAATTGTTCGAGCATTAAAGTGGAATCCATAAATTATAAGGAATTGGAAACATTTAGGATTGAATTTGTTAAGAAAGGAGAGGAAGAGAGTTTAGTGTATCAAATCGAGGTTAGACCCATCTTGTTAGAAAAGATAAAGGAAAGTCAGAGACAAGATGAATGCTTAAAGGAGATTTGGAATAATTCAAATTCAGAATTAGGTAAAAAGGATTTTAGGAAAGGTAATGATGAAATCGTTAGATTTCGGGATCGAATATGTGTGTCGTCTGATGTAGAAATTAAGAAAGAAATTATGTCTAACGCTCATTCATCACCTTTTTCGGTACATCCTGGATCTACGAAGATGTATAAGGACTTGAAAGAACATTTTTGGTGGCCTAAGATGAAGAGAGAAATTGCGGAGTATGTAGAAAGGTGTTTAATTTGTCAACAAGTAAAAGCAGAACATCAAAGGCCTGGGGGATTATTACAGTCTTTACCTGTCCCTGAGTGGAAATGGGAGCACATAACGATGGATTTTGTACTTGGTTTGCCAAAGTCACAAAAAGGAAATGATGTCATCTGGGTTATTGTGGATAGACTGACGAAGAGTGCACATTTTTTGGGAATTTCAGAATCATCACCATTAGAGAAATTAGCAAAATTGTATATGCGGGAAATAGTGAGATTGCATGGAGTACCTGTTTCAATTGTATCTGACAGAGATCCTAGATTTACGTCTAGGTTTTGGAATAGTTTTCAAGAAGAGATGGGTACTAAGTTAAGTATGAGCACGGCGTTTCATCCTCAGACTGATGGGCAATCAGAACGCACAATTCAAGTTTTGGAAGACATGTTAAGAGCTTGTGTATTGGATTTTAAAGGAAGTTGGGAAGAACATTTACCTTTAGTAGAATTTGCATACAACAACAGTTTTCAAGCAACAATTGGAATGGCTCCATACGAGGCTCTTTATGGACGTCGATGCAGAACGCCGTTATATTGGGATGAAGTTGGAAAACGAAAATTTTTAGGGCCTGAGTTAATTCGTGTAACTACCGAGAAAGTCAAGTTGATTCAACAGAGAATTTTGACGGCTCAAAGCAGACAAAAGAGTTATGCAGACAAGGATCGTCGAGAGGTGATGTTTAAGGAAGGAGACTTTGTATTTCTTAAGATTTCTCCTTGGAAGGGCATTATGAGATTCGGGAAGAAAGGAAAGTTAAGTCCACGTTATATTGGACCATTTGAGATTCTTAGACGGATTGGAGAAGTAGCATACGAATTAGCATTACCACCGAGTTTAGGGCATATTCATAACGTTTTTCATGTGTCATATCTGAGGAAGTATATTCCGGATCCATCGCATATTATAGATTATGAACCAATAGAGATTCAGGAAAATATGCAGTATGAAGAACTACCAGTTGAAATAGTCGATCGTCGTGAGCAAAAATTGAGAAACAAGGTTATATCTCTCGTAAAGGTGATTTGGCGAAATCATGAGATAGAGGAAGCAACTTGGGAACCCAAAGAGATGATGAGAGCAAAGTATCCTCACTTATTTCTTAAGTCAAGTACGAATTAACTTTTGAATTTCGAGGGCGAAATTCTATTAAGGGGGAAAGAATGTAATATCCTAAGTCATTTGATTGAATAATATAATAAAGTACTCTTATTATATTATTTAAGTTGTTTAAATAATAATAATACTTAGTATAAATTTTTATTTTAATCTTGAGTGTTGGTTTGCTTCTTTGATCGAAGCTCCCATAAAATTTAACTATAAGTCAAGCCCGAAATTAATCAAGGGCCAAAGAAAAGGAATGAAAGGGAGAGAAACGCGGAAAGATTGAGAGGAATGAGAATTGAGGGTTTGGGGCCCAAGGAAGAAAAGATGAAAATTTTGAACTAATTCAAAGAGACATCATGTGTTAGCCCCGAGCTTAGCATGTTATGCAGAGCTAATGTGTTATGCTAAGCTAATGTGTGCATATATAGAGAAGTAAGGGAACCTTCACTTTAATCCCCTCGATGTGGGACAAGTAAACTTAGTTCAATGAAATAACAAGTGTTCCAAGTGCACAAAATATGATTCTAAAAATTTCTTGCACCTACTTATATAGAGAAGGTTAGATGCCTAGTTTCACCCCATTTCTATGTGGGACTAAATAACATCATGTTTTAAACATCCAAACATTTTACTGCCTTGTATTTTTCTTGCATTTTAAAATTTTGAACTAATTTTCCTTGCATTAATAATGCTCCAAATATTTTATATTTTTCGGCTATAAAGAGCCCCAAATATATAAGTTGATATGATTTCAATACTTTGAACCCCATAATCTTAAATAGAATTGAGAGGTGGTTCTTTTCAAAACTCTCTCGATGTGGGATAAATTTGAACTTGTCTCTAAACTATAACTCAAAACGACACTATTGTGTGAGTTATATAGAGTTATAGTAAGTCTTATAAGCATAATCTAGTCAATGTGGGACTAAATTGGACTAGATAACTAGTTCAGATCAAACTCAAAATCTAGTAATCTTGATAAAAAGAATTTTTTAGCTTATTTAAGGATTTCGACTTATAGAAGCCAAGTAAAAATCCTTTTAACACTTGTTAAAAATAAATAATTTGCTACCCCGTCCTTTATATAGGAGAAGAGTGTAGCCTTGTGTCTATTCATTCTCAATATGGGAACCAAGAATGTTAAGACTTAACTAAGGCTTGTGTTGCCCAAGCCTTGCTTTTATAGATGAGGGAAGTGAGTCTCTTCAAAACATAGGCAATGTGGGACTTGGGATGTAAGAGCATATGAGAGTGTCATAGTCCCACATTGGAAAGAAAATAGAAGATAAACTAGAATAAATTGGGAAGTCTTTAGCATATTTGTTGCCAAGGTGCAAGTGAACTTGTGTGCACCTTGCCTTGAGCAAGATTCAAGTGTGTGCATGGGGGTTGCCTTGGGAGTTACTTGTCCGTTTTTGCGACTTGTTTTGGAAAATGGAAAATTTATTTTTTAAACTTGTCAAATTGAGTACCACATCGAAAAAGAAAAGAAGTAGTAAAGTTTCACTACCTATAAGATAATGAAGTGAGTTATTTATAAAGAGGGAGGAAGAAACTAAAAGAAAAGCTCCTTAGTTGGTAAGTCTTCCTACGCCCTCATCCATTATCATTTTTATAGGTAATTTGTATTAGTTAAATTAAGTAAATATTAGAATTTACTTAGTAAGATTTAGATTTTTATTTATTAATAAAATCATGTTACTGAGAATTGTGAATGACGTTGTTAGGGTACTAAGTCAAGAATAAAGGGACTTGAGACTCGAGAAAGAAATTGTTTTAGAAGTTGTATTAAAAGCGATTTAAGGTAAGTATATACTGTACTATTTCACTGTATTTCACTGTTGATGTTTTGATTCTTATATGATGATTGATTTGATCGGGCTGATAACTCACTGATGGAAAATGAGTATTCTTGCACTGATACTTGATGAACTGATGATGATACTTCCTTTTTGGAAGTAAGCTAAACCAATTGTTTAGCTGGCCGGGATCCCAACTTGATGAATTGATGAACTTGTCGTGCTTGAATACTCAGTTTTAATCTTGTGAGAACTATATGATGATTTTTTGTTGATTGTAGTAACTTTCATGTCTCTTTATTCGAATATTTGTTTGATGAACTTTGATTTCTTGGATAAACTTCAGTTGAATTCTACTATATATGCTTACTGAGCTTTCTAAGCTCACTCGTTTATGTCACTAACTTCCACAGGAAAGAACTTTGGAGAAGGATGTTCGGGAAAGGATAAGTATGTGAGGAACTAAGGCTTAATAGATGATGAACGCGTATAGTATCTTAATGAATAATGCTTGTGTAATAGACTTTTGATTGTATCGTGAACTTTGGTTGTAATACTTGGAATACTGTAAGAATTATATATTATTATTTAAGTTTAAGGTTGTGTAAGCAAATATTGAGTGAATTGGTTTGGTTTGGTTTGGCGTTCCCGGGTTCGGGTTTCTGAGGTCATCCCGGGGTCCGGGGCGTCACAGCTGAGGCGCAATTTGGAAGCGCACCAGACCACCAGACTCCAGATACCCTCTAGGGGGAGAAATCCTCCTCCTGTCATAGACCTGGATGGTCCGATACGGAGAAGGGTTGTTGTCCCAAGGACTGATCCAAGCAATCTTCTTCCCTTTGGAGATCCTGATGATCCTACTCCGCCTTTCACGGAAGAGATAATGAATTCCCATATCTCAAGGAAGTTCAAGATGCCAACTATCAAAGCCTATGATGGCACGGGAGATCCCGCTAATCATGTTAGAACGTTCTCTAATGCACTGCTGCTGCAACCCGTGAATGACGATATTAAGTGTCGGGCCTTCCCTCAAACCCTGTCGGGTATGGCTCAAATGTGGTACAGTCGCTTGCCCCCAAATTCTATTGGATCATTCAGAGAATTAAGCCAAGCTTTTATTAAGCAATTCATCAGTGGGAGAGTTCATTATAAAAGTTCCGCATCTCTTATGAGCATTGTGCAAGGGACAAATGAATACTTGAGAGATTACCTGAATCGTTTAACAAAAGAGGCTTTAAAAGTCCCAGACCTTGATGATAAGGTAGCCATGATAGCACTGCAACAAGGAACTAGGGATGAGTTTTTTAAGATGTCATTAGTCAAACGCCCCCCTGAGAGCATGTTGCAGCTCCAGGAGAGGGCAGGGAAGTATATCAAAGTTAAAGAAAGCATGAGGAAGACCGTAGTAAGTAATGAGCCCACTTGAGGCAAGAAGCAAAAAACTGATCTGGAGTATATTGCTAAGGACAAGTATCCTAGAACCAAGCAAAACCCTGATTCAACCCCCAAGAAGGGAGGACCTGGGCAAAAGTTTACCGAATACGCTAAGTTGAATGCTCCTAGAAGTCATATCTTGATGGAAATCGAGAAAGATTGAGACATTCGTTGGCCTAAGCCCCTGAAGGCTGATCCTGCCAAGTTAGACAAAAGCAAGTATTGTAGATTTCACAAAGATGTTGGCCATGACACCGATGAGTGTAGGCAGCTGAAAGATGAAATTGAGTTCCTCATTCGAAAAGGAAGATTGAACAAATACACTGGAGAAGGAGGGGACAGGAATAATAATGGAAGGAAGAACTTTGAAAATTGTAGGAGGGACCAAGACGATCAGGGGCGGAATCCCCAGCCTAGAGGACCGGTTATAAATGCAATTTTTGGAGGGCCGCGACCTCGAGGGCCTGTGATAAACACAATCTTTGGAGGTCCAACTGCTGCTGGATTGTCCAAAAATTCCAGAAAGGCATATACTAGGGAGGTTATGCATATTGTTGGAGAAGCCCCGAAGAGGGCCAGGACAGAAGTGACATTGCCTTTTGATGATTCTGACCTAGAGGGTGTGAAGTTTCCTCATGACGACCCGCTGGTCATAACACCGGTAATAGGAAATAGCCCGGTTAAGAAGGTCCTTGTGGATAATGGTGCTTTTGTGGATATCTTGCTCCACGACGCCTTTCTAAGGATGGGGTATAATGACTCCCAGTTGACACCAACCGACATGCCGATATATGGATTTGCTGGAGTAGAATGTCCCGTGGAAGGGATAATCAAGTTGCCAACAACTATAGGTACGGAACCAAGGCAAGCAACACAGATGTTGGATTTTGTGGTAGTAAAGGCTAGTTCAACTTATAATGCTATCATGGGGAGAACAGGGATACATGCTTTCAAGGCAGTCCCTTCTTCCTATCATTCAGTTATGAAGTTTCCCACCCGGAATGGGATTGGAGAGGAGAGAGGAGGTCAAAAAATGGCTAGAAGCTGTTACGTGGCCTCTTTGAGGGCAGATGGAGTCGGGGGGCAGGTTCTGCCCATTGAAGATCTGGATATCCGTGAGGATGATGAGAAAAGAGGGAAACCTGCAGAAGACTTGGTTCTGATTCCTTTAGATACAGAGGATCCTAAGAAAGTGACTTTCATTGGAGCAACACTAGAGGAGCCCCTTAGAGGGAAGTTGGTAAGGTTTTTACAAGAAAATAGCGATGTGTTTGCATGGTCGGCAGCTGATATGCCAGGCATAGACCCGGAACTAGTCACTCACAAACTGAATGTGGATCCAAGTCGGAAGACAGTGAAACAAAAGAAAAGAAGTTTTGTTCTAGAGAGGCAAGAAGCTATAAAACAAGAAGTAGAGAAGCTCTTGGAGGCTGGTTTCATTGAGGAGATACAATTTCCAGAATGGTTAGCAAACCCTGTAATGGTGAAGAAGACCAATGGAAAATGGAGGATGTGTGTGGACTTCACTGACCTGAATGACGCATGCCCTAAAGATTGTTTCCCGTTGTCAAGGATAGACACTTTGATAGATGCCACTGCTGGACATGAGATGCTAAGCTTCATGGATGGATTCAGTGGATACAATCAGATCAAAATGCACAAGGACGATATCCCAAAGGTATCCTTCATTACTGACTTTGGTGTTTTTTGTTATCTTGTTATGGCATTTGGTCTCAAGAATGCAGGAGCTACCTATCAAAGGTTGGTAAATAAAAATTTTAAGGATCTTATCGGCAAGACTATGGAAGTCTATGTTGATGACATGCTAGTCAAGAGTCTAGTAAAGACTGATCATGTAACCCACTTGAGGGAAGCTTTTGAGGTTCTGAGATACCACAAAATGATGTTAAATCCTGCAAAGTGTGCCTTCGGAGTAGGGTCCGGAAAATTTTTGGGATTGATGGTCTCCAAGAGGGGAATCGAAGCCAACCCCGACAAAATAAAGGCAATCCTAGATATGGAACCACCAAAAACTATCAAGGATGTTCAAAAGCTCACTGGCAAGGTTGCTGCTTTGGGACGATTCATCTCCAAATCTGGGGACAAGTGCTTGCCTTTCTTTAAATCCCTAAAGAAGGTTAAGGATTTTGTATGGAGTGAGGAAAGCCAGAAGGCACTCGAGGAATTGAAGAAATATATGACCCAGGCCCCGTTGTTGGCCAAGCCAGCTTTAAATAAGGTTTTGTATTTGTACTTGGCCATTTCAGAAAGTGCCTTGAGCGCTGTGTTGGTGAAGGAGGACCTGAAAATCCAAAAATCCGTATACTATGTGAGCAAAATCCTGCATGGAGCTGAGTTGAATTATTCAACTATCGAGAAATTCGCTTTAGCCTTGGTAATGGCCTCAAGAAAGCTGCGTCCCTACTTTCAGGCTCATCAAATTGAGGTGTTAACAAATCAGCCACTGAGAAACATCATTCACAGTCCCAAGGCAAGTGGGAGACTGATTAAGTGGGTAATAAAGCTGGGAGAGTTCGATCTCAAGTATAAGCCGCGAACGGCAATAAAAGCCCAGGAACTAGCTGACTTCGTGGTGGAGTGTACCATACCCAACCAAGAAGTCGGGGGGCAGGAAGATACCATACCTCAAGAAAAGGGAAACGATAATGGGGACAAGGAGAAGAATGATAAGGAGAAAGAATATTGGGTTCTCTATTTTGATGGAGCATCAAAAACAAACTCCAGTGGAGCAGGATTGGTTTTGTAAAGCCCTGATGGGTTCTTAATTGAGTATGCTATGAAGCTAGACTTCCCAACCACAAACAACGAGGCAGAATATGAAGCCCTGATAGCTGGCCTTGGCCTAGCTGGGACACTTAGAGTCAAAAACTTAAAGGTACGTGGAGACTCGAAGCTGGTCATATCCCAGGTAAAAGGAGAATTTGAGGCAAGGGATGATACGATGACTAAGTATGTCCGCCTAGTAAGGGCTGTGATGACCCAATTCAATGAATGCCATGTTGAGCACATTCCAAGGGAGGAAAATGCTAAGGCAGATGCATTATCAAAGTTTGCTTCATCCGAGATAGAAGAAAGTTCAGGAAGTGTGTACTTCCGTGTTTTGAGGACACGAAGCATAAATGTTAAGCTTGTAGCTCCTATAGGCCTGGGGACGTCATGGATAGATCCCATTAAGGCCCACATTCAAACCGGGTGGTTGCCAAATGATGCAATTGAAGCACGAAAGTTGGCTGTTCGGGCACTAAGGTACTCTTTGATAGATGGGATTCTGTACAAAAGATCTTTTGTGGTTCCTTACTTAAGGTGTCTCAGGCCCGATGAGGCACACTTGGCTCTTGAAGAAGTGCATGAAGGTATTTGTGGGTAGCACTTGGGGGGCAGGGCCTTGGCTCATAAGATAACCCGTTTAGGCTTCTATTGGCCAGAAATGATGGCTGATGCCAAAGAGTATGTGAGAAGTGTGATCGCTGTCAGAAGCATGCACCTGTTGTTAGACAACCCCCCGAGATGCTGACTTCTATCAACTCGCCCATCCCCTTTGCTATGTGGGGAATGGATATACTTGGGCCTTTCCCCATGGCCACGGCGCAAAGGAAGTTTCTGATTGTAGTCATTGACTATTTTACTAAGTGGATTGAAGCCAAGCCTTTGGCCAAAATCACAACTAAGCAGGTTTGCACAATTCCTGTGGGAAAATATCATGTGTCGGTATGGAATTCCCCGCATCCTAGTCACCGATAATGGAACACAGTTCAACAATGAGGAATTCAAAAATCATTATGAGGAGAATAAAATTGAATTACGATTCACCTATGTGGCTCACCCGCAAGCCAATGGGCAAGCGGAAGTGGCAAATCGAATAATCCTGGATGGACTTAAAAAGAGGGTTGAATGCTCGAGAAATACTTGGGTAGATGAGTTGCTGCCTATAGTATGCACATATCCTATCACCTGCAAAGTGACAACTGAAGCTACCCCATTCATGCCGGCATACGGAGCTGAGGCAGTGGTCCCCCTTGAAATCACACATGGATCCCCTAGGATCGAAGATTATGAATCGGAAACCAATGAAGAAGGCAAGAGGCTCGCTCTCGATCCCATTGACGAGGTCAGAGATGAGGCCAACGCCCGCAATACAGACCATCAATGAAGAGCCTCCCTCTATTTTAATAAGAGGGTTAAAAAAGGTTCTTTTACCAAGGAGGCTTGATCTTAAGAAATATTGAGGTTTCAGAAGTGGAAGAGAAAGAAAAGTTAATCCCAAATTGGGAAAGGACGTATAAAGTCAAGAAAACATGAGGACGAGGATCCTACAAGTCAGAAACCCTGAGCAGTGACAAAGTGTCCCTTCCTGGCGCGTTTCGAAGCTGAAGGTTTAATATGTTTAGGACATGAAAGACATGTTCTTGGTACTTAGTAGTAAATGGAGGAATAAGATCGACCAGTGTACGAGCATCCAATGAATAAAATTCCCGAAGGACCAAAGTACCAAAAATAAAAGACGAATATGAAATCAGACTACAAATGCAGGAGATCATGAAGGATCAGAAATCAAGTCATGATGAACAATTAGGTTACACACTGAAGGTGTTCAAGTCCATGAAGGACCGCAAATAGATAAAAGCCACACGCGGCAAACAAAGCCAAGCAAGGCCTAAACACTGAAGAACAATCTATAGTCCAAAATCAGACGATTGGCCAATAATGGCAACCTCGAAAATAACCCAAAGGCTAGGAAAGCCCTGCAAATTTACCATATCCGAGTAAGAGCTATGAACAGAGCCAATGGACATATTAACGGAGCGTAGCTCATCATGGGTGTCCATCATCTTGAATAAGTCTTCCGGCCGTCGATAAACACTAAGAGAGCTCTAGAATCCCAGTCCTGAAACTTTCTTTCAAGTTTCTTCATCAATACATCCAAGGCCATGTGCTCACTCCTTCATTTTACACTCCTAGTGAAAGAAGCTGCGAAGTAAGCGTTGGCCTAATAAGAAAAAGATATTAGAAAGCTAACTTCACGAAATGTATATGGCCAATTGAAGTCTACATTACAAACTTCAGCCTACCAAAGAAGGCAGATCAGCCTCAAGAGAAAGTCTTTGACCAACTGGAGATCCCTCTGTTAGATATATTTGATAATGTCATGTTTTATGTGTTTCATGTTTAGTCTTACAGATCTTACTTAGCAAGGAAGATCAGTACTTAACCTGAAATCAGCATTTACTGGAGTCAGAACTTAAGGATATCAGAACTTAAGATATCAGAAGATAAGATATCAGAACTTAAGTACTGAAGTACGAACAGAGAAGGAAAGGCTGATTGAAAGGAAAGAGGATCAAGACAAACATAAGAAGAAATATGCATGAAGAAGGAATTCTATGAAGAATAGAAGACTTGGAAAATAAGATATCTGATTGATATATTTTAGGAAGCGGAATTATATTCCATATCAATTAGAAGATCTTGTAACTGTGTACTAGATATAAACACAGATTAGGGTTTACACTATATGTGTTGTTAATCGAGAATATTATACATATAACCCTAGCAGCTCTCGTGATATTTGTTCATCAATGAGAGATAACAGTTCCATACTGTAACAGAGTTTATTGTTTCAATAAAGTTTGTTTTCTGTTACTTGATATATTAAAGTTCGATTTGATTGTAGTATACACTGTATTCACCCCCCCTCTACAGTGTGTGTGACCTAACAAGTGGTATCAGAGCTAGTCTATTGACACACATATAGTTAAAGATCCAAACACAATCATGTCTGACACAGAAACTTCAACTAAGTCTACCAAAACTGAAGAACCTCCAAAGACACAAATTCAGAGTCGGTATGAAACCATCAGAGTTCCCATACTGAGACCATCTAAATATCCCATATGGAAGGTGAGGCTGACCATGTTCCTGGAAGCAACAGATCCAGAATACCTTGATAGAATCAAGGAAGGGCCTCACAAACCAACCAAGCTCGCTGTTGTAGTTGCAGGTGAAGCAGCAAAGACCGTACCAAAGGAGAAGAGTGATTATACTGCTGAAGATATAACATCAATTGCTAAGGATGCTAAGGTACGACACTTACTGCATAGTGCCATTGATAATGTAATGTCAAACAGGGTAATCAACTGCAAGACTGCTAAGGAGATATGGGATGCTCTGGAAACAAGGTGTCAGGGAACTGACACAATTAAGAAGAACAGGAAGACAATACTCACTCAAGAGTATGAGCACTTTGACTCAAAGTCTGATAAATCATTAACTGGTCTATATGACAGATTCTGCAAACTCTTGAATGATTTGTCACTAGTTGACAAGGAATATGCTCTTGAAGATTCAAATCTTAAATTCTTGTTGGCTCTTCCTGAAAGTTGGGATTTGAAGGCCACCACTATAAGAGATAACTATGCTCTTGATGAAACAACTCTTGATGAAATCTATGGAATGCTCAAGACTCATGAACTTGAGATGGAACAAAGAAGCAAGAGGAAATGAGGAAAGTCAAGGACAGTTGCTCTTAAGGCTGAAGAAGAATCCCCCAAAGCAGCCTCCTCAAGGAAAGACAAGAGTAAAGCTCTTTTCATAAAGTCTGATACTGAGTCATCAAAGTCTGAAAGTGATGATGACTCAGATTCTGAAAGCTTGCCTGAGACTGATGCTGATGAGGAGATGATGAAGCTGTGTGCTCTTATGGTGAAAGGAATCACAAAGATTGCATACAGGAAGTTCAGGAAGGGAAAGAAGTTTTCCAGGAAAGGCATAAGTTCTGATAAGAAGAATTTCAAAAGATCTGAAGGCAGAGGAGGAAAGTCTGACAGAGGAGATTATACCAATGTTAAATGCTATAATTGTGGTGAGAAAGGCCACATATCTCCTGATTGCAAGAAGGTGAAGGGTGACAAAGGCAAGGCTCTTGTCACAAAGCAGAAAAGCTGGACAGACACCTCAGATTCTGAAAGTGAGAAGAACTATGCATTGATGGCAAACGCTGATAAAGAAAGTGCTGAGAGCAGTTCTGAAGCTGCTGAAACAAAGGTACCTCAGACTACTTATGCTTTTCATACTGATGATATTAATGAGTTGAGAAGATATCTTAAAACCATGTTTGTTAGTTATAGAGATCAAACTTTAACATGTGAAAGATTAACTTCTGAAAATCTTGCTTTTAAGAAAAGAAATGATTTCTTAGAAAAAGAGTTAGTTATGTTCCATCAAACTCAGAAGGATAGAGATGATGCTTTTTATGTTAGGGATGAAGTGCTAAAAATGAATGAATCTCTAAAAACTGAGTTAGAAAAGGAAAGAGAGATAATCAGGACTTGGACTAACTCTGGCAAAACAGCTCAAAATTTACTAAGTAGTGGAAACTGGAAAGAGGGCTTAGGTTATGGAGAAGATAAGAATGATAAAGGAACTGAAGAAATTAAGCCTGTTGTTAAACAAAAGTCAAAGTTAAAACCTGTTAAGTTTGTAACTGTAAAGTCTGAAAGTGAGAAATCAGAAGTTAAAAAGGAATTAACTTCTGACAAACTAAAACAGGAAAAGACAGTTGAAGTAAACATAGGCTTAATAACAAAGAAGAAGCTTAAGCATAAGCTGAAAGATGTTAAGTATGCAAACAAGGTAAAATCACCTAGGAAAAATAGGAATGGAAAGGAAGGTGTGAATAAAAGCAATGATTATAAACCTGTTCCTGATGCTCCTAGGAAAATATGTCATAACTGTGGAAGTTCTAACCATCTGGCTTCTTTTTGCAGGAAGAATAAGAATATTAACTCCTTGCCTTCAAAATCAGGAGTTAAGAGTCAGTCTGTTAGATATAAGCCACAAAATCCTTGTTTTCATTGTGGTAGTTTATGGCATTCCATTTATACTTGTAAGGAATATCATAGTTTGTACTATGATTATTATCAAATAAAACCTTCTTTGAAGAAAGTTTCCATTGTTCCTTCTAGTATAAATTCTGATTTAAAGTCTGATAGTGTAAGTTCTGGTGAGAAAAATGTTAACATAAACTCTGATGCTAAATCCGCTGCAAATGTTAACAAACTTAATAAGGCCAAAGGATCCAAGCAAGTCTGGGTCCTTAAAACTAATAATTAGTGGTCTTTGTGATTGCAGGGCAATAGGAAGAATATTCTAGTTCTGGACAGTGGATGTTCAGGACATATGACTGGAAATAAGGCCCTGCTATCAGACTTTGTGGAGAAAGCTGGCCCAAGTGTTTCTTATGGAGATGGCAACATTGGAAAAACATTGGGATACGGCAATATCAATCTTGGAAATGTCATAATTAAAGAAGTAGCTCTTGTCTCAGGACTTAAACACAATCTGCTAAGTGTGAGTCAAATCTGTGACAGAGGTTATCATGTTGATTTCTTTGAAGAACACTGTGAAGTTGTAATCAAATCTACAGGCAAAGTAGTTCTGAAAGGATACAGACATGGTAACATTTATGAAGCCAAGCTTTCAAAAAGTTCTGATGGTTCTGCAATCTATTTGCTGGGCAGAGCATCAATTGAAGAAAGCTGGGATTGGCACAAGAAACTCTCTCATTTAAATTTCAATAATATAAATGAGCTTGTCAAGAAAGATCTTGTGAGAGGATTGCCAAAAACAGTATTTGCTCCTGATGGCCTTTGTGATTCCTGTCAGAAGGCCAAACAAAGAAAATCTTCATTCAAGAGCAAGACTGAATCATCAATTCTTGAGCCTTATCATTTACTACATGTTGATCTATTTGGTCCAGTGAATGTCATGTCTATTGCAAAGAAGAGGTATGATATGGTCATAGTAGATGAGTTCACCAGATACACATGGGTGTATTTCTTGCACACAAAAAGTGAGACTGCATCTATCTTGATTGATCATGTCAGACAGCTGGATAAATTGGTCAGAGATTCAGTAAAAATAATAATAAGTGATAATGGCACTGAGTTCAAGAATTTGATAATGGAAGAGTTCTGCAAAGCCTATGGAATAAAGCAGGAATTTTCTGCTCCTGGAACTCCACAGCAAAATGGAGTTGTTGAAAGGAAAAATAGAACTCTCATTGAAGCTGCATGAACTATGCTTGATGAAGCAAAGTTACCAACCTATTTCTGGGCTGAAGCTGTGCAGACTGCTTGTTTTACTCAAAATGCAACACTCATTAACAAGCATGGAAAAACACCATATGAGATGGTGAAGAAAAAGAAGCCAAATCTGAAGTACTTTCATGTATTTGGATGCAAGTGTTTTGTTCTCAAGACTCATCCTGAACAGCTATCCAAGTTTGATCTAAAAGTTGATGAAGGAATCTTTGTTGGATATCCACTTTCCACAAAAGCCTTCAGAGTCTATAATTTGAGAACAAAAGTGGTCATGGAATCTATCAATGTCTCTTTTGATGACAAGAAGATTACTGGTCTTGAAGATTTCATTAATCATGATCAGCTGAGATTTGAAAATGAAGACTCAAATTCTGATACTGAAAATCCTGAAAGTCTAAGTCCTGATAATGTAAACTCTGATGGATTAAACTCTGATGTGATTGAAACTGTGGTGACTACGTCAAAGGAAGATGCACCAATGCAGGGGGAGCATACTCAAGATCCTACCACATCTCAAGAAACATCAGAACATACATCTGGCTCTTCAAGCTCTGATTCGTCAAGTTCTGATAAGCCAAGTTCTGATAGTGCTGAAAATATAAATTCTGAAAAATCCAACTCAGAGAGCATAGTTTCAGGGGGAGCATCAGATAATGAAAATGAAGACAGCATGGATCATGGGGGAGCATCCAGTTCTAGAGAAGACCTTCCATCTGCAAGGAAGTGGACAAAGTCACATACAACTGATTTGATAATTGGAAATCCTGAAGCAGGTGTCAGAACTAGAACAGGTACTTTAAATGAATGTCTTTACAATTCTTTTCTCTCTCAGACTGAGCCAAAGAAAGTGGAAGAAGCTCTTCAAGATGCTGATTGGGTGCAAGCAATGCAGGAAGAGTTAAATGAATTTGAAAGAAACAAAGTCTGGACCCTAGTACCAAGACCAAAGAATAGATCTGTTGTTGGTACAAAGTGGGTATTCAGAAACAAAACTGACAGTGAAGGCATAATTACAAGAAATAAAGCTAGGCTGGTTGCAAAAGGCTACTCTCAACAGGAGGGAATCGACTATGATGAAACATTTGCACCAGTTACAAGATTAGAAGCCATAAGAATCTTTTTGGCTTATGCTGCTCACAAGAAGTTTAAAGTCTTTCAAATGGATGTTAAGAGTGCTTTTCTCAATGGGGAATTGGAGGAAGAAGTATATGTTGAACAACCTCCAGGCTTTGTAGATCCAAAGTTTCCAAATCATGTTTACAGGCTTGATAAATCACTCTATGGCCTTAAGCAAGCTCCTAAAGCATGGTATGAGACATTAGCTAAGTTCTTACTGGAAAGTGGATTCACCAGAGGAACTATTGACAAAACACTGTTCTATCTCAACCATGGAAAGGACTTACTTCTGGTTCAGATATATGTTGATGATATCATCTTTGGTTCTACAAATGACAAACTTTGCAAGAAGTTTGCCAAAATGATGCAGTCAAGATATCAGATGAGTATGATGGGAGAACTTAGCTATTTTCTGGGCCTTCAAGTCAAGCAGAATGATGAAGGTACTTTTATCTTTCAATCTAAGTACACCAGAAATTTGTTGAAGAAATTTGGAATGCAAGATTGTTCAAGTGCATCCACTCTCATGGCCACAGCAACTAAATTGGAAAAAGATACTGGTAAATCAGTAGATATTACTGATTACAGAGGTATGATTGGTTCACTACTCTATCTTACTGCAAGTAGACCTGATATCATGTATGCTACATGTCTTTGTGCGAGATTTCAAGCAGATCCAAGAAAACCTCATTTAATAACTGTAAAAAGGATTTTCAAGTACCTTAAGGGTACAACTGATCTAGGACTGTGGTATCCTAGAGAATCAGACTTTAAGCTAATAGGTTACTCAGATGCAGATTTTGCAGGTTGCAAAATTGACAGGAAAAGCACAAGTGGAAGCTGCCAATTTCTTGGAGGCAGATTAGTTTCTTGGTTTAGCAAGAAACAGAAGTCAATTTCCACATCAACTGCAGAGGCAGAATACATTGCTGCAGGAAGCTGTTGTGCACAGATTCTTTGGATGAAGAATCAGTTAATGGATTATGGGTTAGAACTTTGTAAAATCTCTATTTACTGTGATAATCAAAGTGCTATTGCTATGACAGGTAATCCAGTTCAACACTCCATGACAAAGCACATCAGCATAAGGTATCATTTCATCAGGGAACATGTAGATGAAGGTACAGTGGAATTGCATTTTGTTCCAACAGATCAACAACTGGCAGATATCTTCACAAAACCACTGTGTGAAGCTACTTTTACTAGACTGGTAAATGAACTTGGAATGATTTCAGGTTCTTTCTCTAAAGCTGCTTAGTTTATGTTCTGATGCATCAGATATTATGATCAGTATTTACAGATATTACTCTCTTTGTGTATTCTGTGTTTTCATGAAAATGTTCTAAGTACTGATTGTAGTTATCTGATGTGAATTTCTTAACTCTGATAGTGATATGAATGTTTCTGTGATTATTCGATCCGATGAGGATAACTGTGTTAGATGCTGACTTAGTAATCTTTAATTTACTAAAAATCTCATGTTTGAAGTAATTGTTTATGTGGAACCTTCTTAACACAGGCAAATTCTGATACTGGGCTTAGTTCAAGTTTACTTTGTGTATCTTATTACTAAGTCAAAAACTAGAATAATGCTTCTTATCTGTTAAGTTCTGCTGTTAGTAAATCTGATGGATGTACTAAGTGCTGATAAACCTCACATATCAAAAGAAAAAGAAAATAAAAGAAAAGATTCAATATCAAGTACTCCTTTGAGATCTAGAGAAAAATACTGTGAAAGGGACGACCCAAGTGCATTGCTGGTATTAAGTAATATGCATTAGAAAAGCAAAATGAAAATTTCTTGGTGACTTTTCACAATCTCTGATTACTGGAGAAATACTCTGATAAACAGCATAAATTCTGATAAGCAGTCGTGACTCACTTACACTGAGAAGCCACTGTAAAAAGGAATTTCAAAAGATGCATAAAATTAGCACAAGACCGTTGAGGTGGACTCATGCATGACCTTATCCTAAAGTAGACTTCAGACTTATGACAGATTTTAAGCATAGTCCTTAGTTATGCCTTATTTCTAAGATGTACTGAAGTGAATCAGACTTTACTCTTTGTCTGATATTTAGCTTAATGCACACACTTACACTCCATATGAATGATGAAAATTACTGTGGTGATCAATGTTGTTATAGATGAACAGTTCATGTGTCAATTGCATATATTCTGAGGACAAGTACTGATGGAAGTTCTAATGATTAATTTCTGATGAAAACATATCAATACTTGTATGAAGAATTTCAGGAATAAACATTCACTTTTTGAGGTAAGACGTCATATTCTGATGACTGTCAATTTCTGATATAAGTCTAAGTTCTGATAATAAATCCTGATACCTTACTTGACTTATTTGCGGTTAAAATCTGAAACAGTCATGTCATACATCAGAATTTGTATGGGTAAGATATTAACAGTCAGTTCAATTAGGGTTAATGGTACACGTTTTTACACAGTAATGATTACTTGTTCCTTGTGCGCATTAAACTCTGTTTTACACTACCAATGACTGTTTTTATTTTCCTAAGTCTAGGGAGATGAGGTATAATTAATTTTACCTATGTTTTTTCATATTCTTTGCGTCTCCTGATTCTCTGTTGGTTATTTAAACCAACATCTCATCTCAGAAAATACATCCTTCATTTTCTCACCAACTCTCTCTAAATACATATTCAGAAACCATGGTTCTATACAATCTTTTCATGAACTATAAAACATTCACTGTCGAGTTGAGTTGTTCTGACTGGCAGCAGGAGTGGCACATCACTGCCATTCCTGAAGAGTTGTGGAACTCTGTTCCACAAGAGGTTCATACTGACCTCTTGTTCTTTGAGATGGACTATCAGCTCCATCTTGACCGGCTAGAAGAGGAACGGAGAGAAGCTCTCCGGCAGCAAGAACGGATTATTCGTCTTGCAGTGCTTTTCGTCAACAGCAGGAGGAATTAGTCGACTAGATCTTTTAGGCTAGGACTAAGGCTGTTGATGTTAAGTTTTGTAGCATAGAACTATCTTGTAATGTTTGCATTCAATTGCTAAATTTCATGAAATGTATTTCTCTCATATATAAATGGAATCTCTTTTATTTGCAAGATTTGTTCTGTAATTCTCAAATTTTTTGCTTGTTCAATGTTATTAATCTTTACTTCATCAATTTTAACTTTATCTACTGATGACTGATTTGATTAAATTTTGTTGATTTGAGAAATGTTTTAGCAGCAACAAGTTGTCTGTTGAAAATGAAGCAATATTCTGATGACCTTTAAATTCTGATAATAGTCAAGTTCTGATGCTGACGGTGGTATTTTTACTTGATTTATTTGTTGGTCATTTAATAAAACATTTTTATTTAGTCAGAATATTGGGTTTGTGGTGCTAATAATGTGTGCGAGGGAACGGTTTTAATTCTTCTAATGCCTCGATTAATGGGATTACTTGGTAAGTGGAACAGTTTTTTTTAAAAAAACAAACTGCTGCATGTACTGAGTAATGATTACTGTTTTCACGTGCCCATTAACCATTTTTACACGCCTGTTTGACAGCTGTCCCAACGGTTACTTTTTGTGTAAAAGTAAAAGAGAAGAAATATTGTACAATCTTTTAATTTACTTTCATATTTTCTCTCTCTCTTTACTTTTGTTTTCTCTCATCTGCTGACGTTGTTTTTCAAACATATATTTCTCAAACACCTTACAGGCACAACTTAACTCTCGATTTTTCCTCACTAATTTCTGATGGCGCCTAAAGATGTTATCTTTAATGGAGCAAAGTTTGTTCCAAACAACTATGCAGCTATTCTCAGCAAGAATGAAGCTTCATCATATCTTCATTTTGTTCAAGACTTACTTGCAAACTCTGAGATAGGATATGCACTGACTCAACCAGAAAAATTCTCAGGAACTCAAATGCTGGAGTTCTGGAGGTCAGGTGTATATGATGATGGTGGTGCAAATGGGTCCCCAAGTATTGTCTTTACTATAGGGGAGGATGCCCATGTGGTGACTTTGGTCACAGTGCGTCGAGCACTTCATTTGCCAGAAAACTGTACATATTCCACAGTTGAAGAACCTGTTCTTCAACAACTCATGGCAAATCTGGGCTATGAGCAAACTCTGGAAAAACTGGGACAGTTAAAGAGACCCCATATAAGGAGGGAATGGAGTTTCTTTTTCGACTGCATCACCAAGGCCTTTGCAAACAAGTGTTCTAACTTTGATGCAATTCCGATCCTAAGTCAGCAAATTGGGTATGCTCTGATTACTCAATCTCATTTTGACTATGCTAGTGCTGTGCTAGGATTTATTGGTGATAGAATGACAGAGGACAGAAATACTGTATATTTTGCTAGATTTTGTCAACTTATTTACAGTTTCTGTAGCTCTACTACGGACCAATTAGCTAGTACGATGATTTCGTCATTCAAACTTGCTAAGAGAGCTTTTAATGACTTATTATCTGCTGATAATAAGAAAACTGTTTTAAGACCCCTCAAAATTCCACAATCTGTCAAACAGTTCTTGGTAAACTCTGATCCAGATACCTATACATCTGTCTATCCTGATGTACATCCAACCACTTCCCAACAACCACATATCACCTCTACACAGCCACCTCAATCCTCTTCCTCTCGACCTTCAGAATCTACACTCAAGCCTTCCTCTTCAAAATCTAAGAGGACTAGGAATGTACCTCAGCCAAAACAGAAGAGAAGGAAATATGTCTTGCGGGATGACTCTGATATTGAAGAAGATGTACAGGTTCCTGTATCTGAACCTGTCACTGAAGAAGCTGAGAAGATATCTTCTCAGAAAGATACTGCGATTGAGGGATCTAAGATTCTCCAAAGGCTTAGAAGAATGATTTCTGATGAACCTCCTAGGGTATCTCCACCTTCAAAAAGAAGGACAAAGCAGAGAGCTCACAGGCCAGTTATAGATGATAAGGATGCAGCAGCTAAGGAAGGAGATCAGGAATCTCTGATCTCAACAGAGCCAGATATTATTACATCTCCAGCTTCTACACCTGTATTGTCACCAATTCAGGAAGCTGTTACACCACATGTGTCTCCTATTGCTGACCAAGTAACTACTGAAGACCCAGGCCTAAGTGCTGAAATTGATGTTCACAATTTAGTTGTGCATGCGGTTCTTTACTTAGAAGCTCCACACATCATTTCATCATCAATTTATAGTCCTGATGCTACTAATACTGCAGATATGGCTGCTACATCTTCTCTGTCTCCAGTTGTTGAGGATCAGACTTTAGATGAGAATCAGGATTTAGTTGATGATCAGAACTTAAATACTTTTCAGACGGTAGAGGATGACGATGATCCTTCTATTAATTCTCATACTGTTCTTTTATCAGAAGATGATGCTTCTGTAAGTTCTGATGCTGCGAATGATGATTTTACTGGTGACGCTGTAAATGCTGATACAGCTGGTCCATCAGGTCATGCTCCTCCACAAACTACTTCTAAAGCTGAATTGGTTAAGAAGTTTGTTACAGGAGAAAGACCAATCCCTTGGAGTGAACCTTCTGCTGGACAGGAGTGGACTAAGGAATGGAACTCGGTTAATTGTGTTCCTTCTGCGAAGAATCTTTCTGAACAATTGACTAAAGCTGATGAAATGTTAATTGCTGATGATTTCAGAACTCAGCTTAGAGTCACTGCATTGAGTACTAAACACCTGCAGGGTCTTCATTCAGCTACTCATGCAGAGTTACACAAAATACAGGAAGAATTGATCAAACAAGATCAAATTCAGAAAGTTGACAAGAGAAAATTCTTCCAACCTACCTTTGACAGAATTGCTTATATGGAGAAGATTCAAGAGAAACAACAATCTCAGATTGATGTCATTTTACAAAATCAAGCTTCTCAGCAATCTCAACTTCAAGAAATTCAAACCTCAGTGGAATTGCTTGTCTCTCTTCTTTTAAATGCTGATGCCAAAAAGGGGGAGAAAGTAATTAAGTCCAAATGTAAGTTAGTTAAGCCACTGAAGGGAATGGATGAAGAACATGATGACCAGGGAAACCCTGGAATGGGTGGAGGTCATGGTCAAGGTAGTAGTTTCTCATCAAGAAAAGCTGACATTACAAATCAAAGGACAAAATTTGATACTGGGAAAAGAATTAGTTCTGATACTGGTAAGAAGATAAGTTCTGATGAACTTTTTGATCTTGATGAAGAAATTTCAAGACAGTTATTTCTCAAAGAAAATCCAGGAATGGACTTGGAGAGTTTAATGGAAGAAGAAGCTAGGCTTGAATCAGAGAAAGTCACATCTAAATCTGAAGCTTCTGGTAAAAAGTCACTTCCAAAACTCAAAGGCATTGTGATCAAAGAAAGGACACATACTGAAGCAACATTGGCTAGATCACAACCACAGATAGATTCAAGGTCCAAGGGCAAAGAGAAAATTGGTGAACCTATCAAGGTTTATGTGCCTCCTGTGATTGAAGAAATTTCTGCTAAAGACATTGATCTTACTCTGAGCTCAAAGAAAATTTCACAAACAACCTCTGACATAGCTCAAGTTGTTCAGAGTAAAGGCAAAATAAGTTCTGATACAATATTGAAGCAAGCAACCTCTGACATTGGTCAAGTTGGCTTGATATCAGAAGTTAAGAAAAAGGAAACCTCTGACATTGCTCATGTTAAACCTTCAAATGTACTCCTACCAGGATTCACAAGGGCTAAACATATTCAACCTTTGAAAGTTGCATCAAGTGATTTTAAAGCAAGGGTTGTTACAGGGAAGGAAGCTACAGATAAATCTGGATTGGGTAGTTTCAGAGAGAGAAGAGTAAGTAACACTACAAATGATCCAACTTCCTTATGTGAACCGGGTATTGGAGCAACTCCTGAACGTTTGAACTCACTGGAATCTGTACAGATGGTTTACCATACCTACTTGAAAGAATACATCATGGTGTATTTCATGACAAATGGTAGGGTTTATCAGATAAGACAAAGAGATATACCACTGAAGTATTATGAAGAATTGGAACATATTTTATTCTTACTTCAGGTGAAGAACAGAATTACAGAAAGTGCTGCAGATTACTTGAAGACTCAAATTGAGAGACAGAAAAGGCTCTATTCTGTAAAGTCTGATGGCTTTTATTGTCCTAAGTACAGAAACCATAAGGGTGATATTGAAAGGATGAAGCCTAATACTGTTGTGATTAGAACAATTCTTGGTATTAAGGGGCTTGAGTTCAACTTAGAGTCTGATAAAGCTTTTGTTATCAGATTAGATCAGGAGTTAAGAAAGACAAAAATAAATGATCTCAGGTATGCTATCTTCCAAACTGGTGAAGATACTGCAGAACTTAAAGATGTCAAAAGGAGGATGATTGATGAACTTAGATATGTTGAGAGATGTTTGTTGAAGAACTATCTCAGAACAATTCCTGACATCAGAGAGATCAATGATTGAAGCCAAGTCAGAAACTATAACTGCTCAGATTTTGATTTGAATACAGACTGAAGTTGTTATCAGAAGTTAAAGATTGGTAAAGCTTTAAGGACTGTAAGTTGTAGTTATCTAGTCTAATTCTCATGCATTTGTACTTAAATGTTTTTGACATCATCAAATATCTATTGAACTTGTATATTGTGTTAATTTACAAGTTGGGGGAGATTGTTAGATATATTTGATAATGTCATGTTTTATATGTTTCATGTTTAGTCTTACAGATCTTACTTAGCAAGGAAGATCAGTACTTAACCTGAAATCAGCATTTACAGGAGTCAGAACTTAAGGATATCAGAACTTAAGATATCAGAAGATAATTATCAGAAGATAAGATATCAGAACTTAAGTACTGAAGTACGAACAGAGAAGGAAAGGCTTATTGAAAGGAAAGAGGATCAAGACAAACATAAGAAGAAATATGCATGAAGAAGGAATTCTATGAAGAATAGAAGACTTGGAAAATAAGATATCTGATTGATATATTTTAGGAAGCGGAATTATATTCCATATCAATTAGAAGATCTTGTAACTGTGTACTATATAAAAACAGATTAGGGTTTACACTATATGTGTTGTTAATCGAGAATATTATACATATAACCCTAGCAGCTCTCGTGATATTTGTTCATCACTGAGAGGTAACAGTTCCATACTATAACAGAGTTTATTGTTTCAATAAAGTTTGTTTTCTGTTACTTGATATATTAAATTTCGATTTGATTGTAGTATACACTGTATTCACCCCCCTCTACAGTATGTGTGACCTAACACCCTCGGAAAGGGCTCCAGCAGACCGGCCTCCAAGGGATGCCTTAAGCCAGCCAGGCTCCTCCTTTAATTTATGAAGTATTGAAAGTTCTAAAAAGAATAGGTATACCGAATACAAGGCATGAGCCCCGCACATCCCCGCCTCAGGAAGCTGTTCGCCTAATTGGAACAAATTTAACCAATAGAAAAATAAGAGGGGTTAAGCCAGCTTTAACAAGGTTCCTTTGAATTATGAGGACCCATCAAGAACACGAACGTGATAGTTTATGTTCGAGGTCCATCGAGACATGTTGTCCAAGAAAGCAAAAATGTTTCCCCTTGACCGACCAGAGGAGGCCGAGTAGCCATCCATGAAGATCTTTGACCGTCTAAAGGATGTCCTCGAAGGAACGTCTACAGACGTCCGGAACTAATAGGGATGGCCCCTAAGAGAAAGTTCTAAGAAAACCATGAACTAGAACCCTAATGGAGGGAAATAAGTTTCATGAAGAATAGAACGTTCACTAGAAAACAATCAGAAAAGTCTGGCTGAGGCTAAACACAAATCGATAGTCTTAAGGGACGATTATGTTAATCACCATGATAAGAAAAGGCCCACATTCCAGAACTTTCCGAAATGTCCTCGAAGATTCAAAATGAGGCCCAAATCCATAAAGGATTTGGAACCAAATCCAGGATTTTCTAAAGAAAATCAACAAAAGGGCCCAAATATAAAAAAGCCCACAAAGAGGCATAAGGGACAAATCAAAGCCCCAAATGCAATTAGGATTTGGAAAAAGAGAAGGCCCATATAGCCAGGCCCAATTTGAGGAAAGCCCATCATAGGGAAGTTTCAGGGATATTCTAGAAGCAGGAATGGAAAATGAAGGGTCAAAATTCGACCAGAATTTTGGAGAAATAATTCGATCAGAGTCCTGATCGACAAAGGCAGGAATCCTGATCGATATTACATTCGATTTAAAGTGTAAAAAGCCACTTAGTTCGATCTGAGTCCTGATCGACAAAGGCAGGAATCTTGATCGATATTGCATTCGATTAAAAGGGTAAAAAGCCACTTAGTTCGATCTGAGTCCTGATCGACAAATAGAAGAACCCTGATCGATATTGCATTCGATTAAAAGTATAAAAAAACACTAAGTTCGATCAGAATCCTGATCGAAATCGATCTGGAATCCTGATCGATGTTGCACGAATCCTGATCGAAGATGCCATCGACCAGAGTGACAATTGCACAGTAAGTTCGATCAGAATCCTGGTCGATTTCGACCAGGATTCCTGATCGATTTGGTATGAATCCTGATCGATTTTAAGCCAAGAAAAATAAGGAAATTCCTTAAAATATTTTCTGAAAATATTATTATTTTCCAGAAATTAAGGGGAAAATCCAGAAAATTAAGGATAAATCCCAGAATTAAGGGAAAAATCCAGAAAATTAAGGATAAATCCCAGAATTAAGAGAAAAATCCATAAAATTAAGGAAAAATCCAGAATTAAGGAAAAAATTCCTGGAAATTAAGGAAAAATCCCAGAATTCAGGGAAAATTCCTGGAAATTAAGATGATTCCTAAAGTAATAGGGATGAAAACAAATCGTTGTAAATGTGTAGGTCGCTCCACACTTTACGCAAAATTGATACCCTGTAAGGGAACAAATGAACTTAACTTCTGCGAAACCTAGTCAATGTTTCCCAAAAGTTGGGGGGCAAATGATAGGGAAGAAAATAAGGCCTGGGTATGGAATTAATGTTGCATTAATCATATCAGAATTGGGCCAACAGCTAGGCTCATTCGAGAAGGTCCAAAACCCTGAATATTAATTAATTTCGTAATTAATTAATAAGGGATAAGTCAGCTGAGAAGATGAGTCCTGGTGGAGAAATAAATCCTTGTAGATTGGCCTCCAAGGAACCTGGTGGGATAAGGAAACAACTTCCTACCTCTTAGGACTCCAAAGTCCATTCTAATTATGAGACTTGCCCACCAAGTCTCCTAACCCAAGTCCAATTCAAGGACTCCCAACATCTATATAAGGGGACTCACCCCACCAATCAGAACTACGTTTTGGACAAGAGCTCCATACGTCACAAAGTCGTGAAGGCATCCTACAAGCCACGAGGCCATTACCTGGAACGACGTTTTAGACTTAGTCCTGGAAGGACACGAAAGTCACTACGTCCTTGGTGAGCCCTCGCCGCCATAGCCCCGAGGGCAAGTATCACCAAGAACTATGTTTTTTGGCTTGATTCTCTTGATTACAGAGATACGTAGGCATCTCGTAAAGGCAGATTTAAGCTACGAAACACGAGTGCAGCATTTAAAGGCCTTGAGCTCCCGAACCTTAGCAATAAATATAGCAGTTAATATATTCTAGGTTTTAATCCATAACAAGTTGGGATTGTTTTTGAATTTTTGGGTTTCGTACCAAATTTAAAAATTTTGATTTGCCTTCATTTTTAGAATATTCGTGAAACTACAACCAATATAGATAGGTAATTGGGTTTAACGTTTTCTTTTAATTTTTAGTGTGAGTGCAATTATTAAAAATTAAATTAATATGAGAATAAACACCAGTAAGAGGGTGTTCATGGGTTCGTCAACCTAATCAAACTGACCCAACTCAACCCTCTTTTAGGCCGCTTAAATCGTTTTGAAAAAACCCCATCCATGATTGGGTTAAAAAAATTTCAAACCGCACTAAATGGGTTGGGTACGGGTTCAAGATTTTTTCGGCCAACCCAACCTGAATTAACTTAATCCTCGTTCGATAATTTAAATATAATCTATATATTATATGCAACTGTACATTATACAATATAAACATTTTCATTATAGTTAAATTTCGTGTATTATATGATTTACGACATGATATACATTACTAAAATTTCAATTTAATCGGATTTAAAGAATAGTACTATAATCGTAAGTTGTACTATTTGAAATTAGCAATTATATAGAGTATTGAATTTTTTTATATAACCATTCAAACCGTTCAAACCAACCCAATCCGACCCAAACCGGCGTACGACGAGTATGATTGGGTTACGATTTTATATTTTACGTGTTGGGTTGAAAATTGTCAAACCGATTTAATTAGTTTGGGTCGTAAAAATGCCTCCAACCGGCCAACCCGACCCATGACTCCTAGTAAGAAGTATTGGTCAAACTACTGGTGACTGTTAAAATAGCAAACCAAATATATTTATTTGTTTCTATTTTTTTCATATCACTAAAAGATATAGATCTTGGCATCCATATAGTTGGATCCTTAATAAAAAAATTTAAAAAAATCGACACATCAATATGGAACTAAACGCTAGTAAGAAGAATTGGTCAAACTGTTGGTTGACTGTTAAAATAACAAACTAAATAAATTTATTTTTTTCTAAATTTTTTATCATATTATTAAAATATATTGATCTTGATATCTGTACTGTTGGATCATATAAAAATAATATTAAAATAATTTGAAACATCAACATGTAACTAAACACTAATAATAAGTAGTTTGATTGTTAAAATAGCAAACGAATTACATTTATTTTGTTATAAATGTTTTATCATATCACTAAAAATAGTTGACATCCCTAAGATTGGATTATTAAAAAAAAGTCAAATTGTGTAACCCTAAACAACCCCGAAATTATTAGTATAAAACCTAACTTAAATATCGAACAATTTGGCTCTTCCGTTTTCTAAAAAAAGTTATTTATAATTGCTTTCTTGTTCAATTTTTTTTCTTTGTTTTCTTTAACTATAAAATGACATTTCACTTTTAAAGTTTTAATTTATCGAAACATTTACATATTTAA
The DNA here is from genome assembly GCF_009905375.1 of Apium graveolens. Taxonomy (NCBI): domain Eukaryota; kingdom Viridiplantae; phylum Streptophyta; class Magnoliopsida; order Apiales; family Apiaceae; genus Apium; species Apium graveolens. Next base: position 266,478,672 of record NC_133654.1, on the reverse strand, counting down.
TAAATTTTTTAATATTATTTAAAAAAAGAAACACGGAAATGTAAATATAATCAACTAAATTTTAGTGTTTCACTATTAAAAAGAATATATGTTTATTTCTTTAGAGTTTGATCAACAAAAATATGACAGACAATGGACGAAAAACACGAAAAAGTACTTTTTTTTTAATTTTCACCTATTTTCTACCAATAATGGGAGTAAACGACCCTAAAATCTTAATATTTTTTCATACTTCGGTTCTTTTTAATAATATGTTGATTGCTGATGTGGACGGTGGGGTATTACTAGTATAAAATTTTATCAAACCTTATTAATATTGCTAGGAAATATTTTCCACCAAACTTGTTAGAAAATAGTCTAAAATTATTAACATTATTCATTTTTTGGCTTTTTCTTAATATTATAAAAAATGTGAGAGCTGATAATGTGGTTGGTGGAACTATTTCGATATCAAATTTTGATCAAAATCTACCAAAATCTTTACACTCACATAAAATTATTACAAACAAAATCACAAAACTCACTTTTACACTCTTTTTCTAAGCTAGACCATTAAATCCCAAGTAGAACGCATTCTGAATGATCATTCCTCAGACTTGGGCCTTCATGAGTGTGAGCTATTGATCTATGTATATTTCTACTTCGGCCCAATCAAAATATTTACATTGTTTGAAGCCCAAAATACCAGCTTCGTAGTAAAAAAATACTGTTAACAACTTATGTACATGTAATTTGAGCAGTGAAAGCATTTCGAGATTCAAAATTAAACACGGGTAAAAAGTTAATAAATCGAACCTACTAGAATAAACACATACAACATCTATACATGGAAATTATACAAATTCATTTTTATATATTTTTAGAAAAATTTCAAATTGAAAGCATAAAACCGGCGTGACGCGGTGAGTGGTAACAGAGCACCACTATCACATTTCGCGTGTCCTTGCCTATTAATTGTTCTGTTGGTGTTTATCTTTTTGCTCACTCCATCTCCCGCCACTCTCCTCACTCCTTCATTTCATATCTCTCTCTAAAAATTTCAATCTCTCTCAACTCTCTCCCTCTCCCTCCCACTCTCTCTCAATTTGAAATCTATACTCTCTCTCATGATTGATTAACAATGGTGAGAGACTGAGAGTAAATGTTTTCGCTGTGGAATGTGGATACATTGTTTGTAGTTTTGACGAGTTTCGTTTTTGTATTTCGAGCACTTGTTTATTCTCTCAGATCTCTCTGTATTGTATTTTCTCTCGAATTCGAGGTGTTGCACAGAAACTCAAGGAAGCTGAGATCACCGAGCTTGACTCTTCTCTGAGTAAGCTCTCTCTCTCTCTCGCTCTCTCTCTCTCTCTGCTTGTGCGTTGCTTGTGCACTTGAATGTATTTGTATGTGTGCGCGTTTGCGTGTTTGTGCACGTGTTTTCGAAATTATGATGTCCTGATGATACGAAAATGCGAGCTCGTTACGCATAATGATGTTTATTTACCTAATTTTTTTAGTGAATTTGCTTGTATATAGTTTTTGGATACTGTAAATATTTGTTGTTTTAGTTTGCATGTTACCGTACATGTTTTTTTGCATTCAGAAGTTCGATGGAAAGATACTAACAGTATTTGAGAATTTGAGATTTGCTTGATTCGAATGTTAATTTCATGTTAATCTACTCGTTTTTGGATAATAGGTTTAGTCGCAACATGTAGATGCAGTGCTCTGTTTTGTTTGTTGTTTTGAACTAATTTACAGCTTATTTACTTTGTGTGGATGTGATTGCTATTGTTGAGTCATTGTACTTGAGAATATTATGTTAACTGGACGTGCTAGATGTTGATTGATTACTTTGCTGGTTGTGTAGATGATACAAATGTAAATTGCACAAGTTGATTGATCTCTCTATATTGTATTTTCTCTCGAATTTCAGGTTGTTGCACAGAAACTCAAGGAAGCTTATATATCCGAGCTGGATTCTCTTCTCTTAGTAACTCTCTCTCTGCGTGTGTCTCCTTGTGCGTTTGTATGTGCGCTTGTGTGTATTTGTATGTGTGTGCGTTTTGCTCGTTTGTGTATGTGTTTTGTGTGTGTTTTTGAAATATTGATATCCTGATTATATGAAGAAGCGACCACGTTGTTATGATGTTTATTTAACTGAATTTTTTGGTGAATTTACTTGTAATGTGATTTTAGATGTTAGCGGTTATTGTAATCACTCTGTACTGTAAATAGTTGTTGTTTGAGTTTGCAACTTACTGTTATCGCTTCATATATTTTATGAATTGATTGTAATTAATCCTGATCGTGATCTGCATCTTACCGTACATGTTTATTTTTGCATTCGAAAGTTCGATTGAATGTTACGAACAGTATTTGAGAATTTGAGATTAGCTTCACGTGATATGAGATTATTGTTTGATTTGTTCGATGTTTTGATGATTCGAATGTTAATTGCACATGTTAATCTACTAGTTTTTGGATGATAGGTTTATAGGAACGAGTTCTGTTTTTAAGATTGGTTTGAGTTGTGAATATAAGAAGGCTTATGCAGTAATCGTAAGAGTTGATGAGATCACTGATTTGTTATAGAATTGATTGTTAGCCAAAATTTGATGTTGAGTCGTAGCATGTGGATGTAGTACACTGTATTGCTATATACTTTTGATGTTTTAACTTAATTTACAGATTCAAAATACTCAACATCTTATATATGGATGTTAATTTGTGTGGATCTGCTTTCCTATTGTTGAGTTAGCGTACTTGAGAATTTGATGTTAACTGGACGTGTTAGATGTTTACTGATTACTTTGTTGGTTGTGTAGATGATACAAATGTAAATTGCACAAGTTGATTGATCTCTCTGTATTGTATTTTCTCTCGAATTTTAGGTTGTTGCACAGAAACTCAAGGAAGCTGAGATTTCCCAGCTTGATTCGCTTCTCTTAGTAAGCTCTCTCTCTCTCTGCGTGTGTGATTGTGCTTTTGTGTGTGTTTGTTTGTGTGTGTGTACGTGTTTACTTGTATGTAGTTTTTGGTGTTGTAATCTGTTTGTACTGTAAATATGTGTTGTTTTGAGTTTGCAACTTGGTGTAATCGCTTCAAATATTTTTTGAACTGATTGTAATTAATTCAGAATCTTACCGTACATTTTTTTTTTGCATTCGGAAGTTCGATTGAAAGTTACGAACAGTATTTGAGAATTTGAGATTATCTTCACATGATATGAGATTATTGTTTAATTTGTTTGATGTTTTGATGATTCGAATATTTTTGGATAATAGGTTTATAAGAACGAGATTTGTTTTTGTTTTTATGATTGTGAATATAAGAAGGCTTATACTGTACGATTATCGTAAGAGTTGATGAGATCGTTCACTGATTTGTTATAGATTTGATTGTTAGTCAATTTGATATCGAGTCGCAACATGTAGATGCAGTGCTCTGTTTTGTTTGTTGTTTTGAATTAATTTACAGCTTATTTACTTTGTGTGGATGTGCTTGCTATTGTTGAGTAATTGTACTTGAGAATATTATGTTAACTGGACGTGCTAGATGTTGATTGATTACTTTGCTGGTTGTAAATCTAGGTACCTTTCTCAACAGCCTTCACAACAAACCCAAAAACCCCCCACTTGCTTCTCTTCTTCGTCTTAACAATGGTGAATCAATGGATTGACGCCACTGATGCCAAAGTTCCTTTGATCGAAATTGATGTTGATACTTTAGAGGATGGTGAAGCTGTTATGGAATTTTACAAAAAGGTGGTAATGCTAGTGTGCGGGAAGTTACAGGTGGACAACATTAATGTAATGGAATTTAGCGAATACCCGGGATACAATTTTCCGCATCAAGCTGCTCAGAAGGGATACTTCGTCAGATTTACAAAAAAGCTTGATTCAATAACCATTTTATTGATGTCAGGAAATTTGTTTCTTGAAAGTTTTCAAATAAACAAAGGTATTGTCTACATTTTAAGCAACGACCAAGTCACTTTCTACGAAGAAAACATACAAGCATATAATACGTTGAAAAATGAGTACGATGAGAGGAAAAAGTTTTACGATGTGGAATATGAGAAAGCACTTCAGGCTCATATCCAAAAGAAGGCAAAGAAGTTCATAAAACCCAGTATGGCGGGACTGCCCAAAGAGCCTCGAAAGCCACCATATCCCAACGTTTACAAATGTCTTGATCATTACGGATTAAAATATATCCCTCTAGGAATAGGAAGCTCATACCCTATCCTTCAAAAACGGGCATTGAAAAACCGAAACGAGATGTTATTTGGAAAGAAATCACTCGATAGGTTGTTCGATAAGCTTTTGAATTTTGAACCTAGTGATAAGCAAAAAGGGGCTGAGTTTGGTTTGTTTGGGGCTGTTTTTGTTTCGGAGTCTGTACGTTTATTAGTACAAGCAAGTGAAATGGCACGATTCTTTCGTGAAAAAATTGATGGAACTATTTCGGTTCGAAACTGGAAATTGCATCTGGCATGGTCATTTGTTTCAAAAATTCTGAGGTTGAAGAAAGATGAGGAGGCAAAAGGGACGCAACGGTCAAAGAGATATTCTATTCTAGTTGATGGGATTTATTTGGATGAGAATCAATTGGAAGAAATGTATTGGACTTTAAAAAATGGTGATACTGATGTCAAATTAGATGATGAGTACTTGACTGATAATGTGTATGACTTAGATAAGAAAAGCTCGGAATTACATTAAAGTTTGTAATTACTCTCAAAGATCTCATTAGAAAGAAGTTAGGCTATGAGGACTTTATGGAATGAATATACTTGAAATTTATGTAATTGCTCAAGTATAAAAGTTTTAATTCTGTCCATTCTTATGTAATGTTTTATTGATCATTCTAACTTGGGTTAGTCTTGTTATCATACATTAATAATATTTATTAATAAGCGAAATCTCCTTTCAAGTGTTACTTATTTTCACTTATTTTTTGGTACCACCACCTTTTGGTTTCATTTTTCATGATTTATGTTATAACTCTAACTCTAATTGTATTATTATTATCTTTTTTGATTCCTATATGACTTATAATTCTCTCTCTCTTTATATATATATATATATAAATTATTTTTACCCGTTTTTTTATTAATAAATTTTTTAAGTGATACTTTGTTTTCACTTATTTTTTGGTTCTATCACCTTTTGTTTTTTTTTTTGTTTTTATGATTCATGGTGTAACTCTAGGTGTAATATTTTTTTCATTTTTGATTCCTATATGACTTATAATTTTATATGTATTATTTTTACCCGTTTTTCTTTATTAATAAACGAAACATATTCACTTATTTTTTGGTTTCACCTTTTATAACTTCAAGTGTATTATTTTTATCCCTTTTTATTCCTATATGACTTATAATTGTATATGTATTATTTTTACTCATTTTTAAATTTTTTATAAGCCATATTTTTTATTATTTTATAGGTTTGAATCCAATTTTTAATTATATTTTAAAATAAATAAGTTCATAAATTGGGTCAACTAAATAGGTCCCGAGAAATATAAACCACGACTAAGTAAATAGGCCATGTGTTTAAATTGAAATTTTTAATTTAGAATTTTTTAATTTGTTGGTAGAGTTTCATTTTAATAAAATGGTATGAATATTATAAAAAATTATATTTTGGTTTCACCACTAGAAAATAATAAAATTGTTCAAACCGTAATATGATTACAATTCTATTTTCGTAGAACTCCATATTATTTCTTGATAGGGTACTTGGTTTCATCTTAGTACGGTTACGCCGTATTTTGGTTTCACCCCTATAGTTCACTTTCATGTAGAGTTTTTAACAAAATATAGATTGGAATCATATTATAATTACGATATTTCTATTTTTCGTAGAATTCTTTTTTATTTTTTATTAAAATAATAAAATGGAATCCTTTAAACAGTGTTATTATTAATTAATAAGAAAATCATCTTTTAAGGGATACTTTGGTTTCACCTCTTTTCGGTTTTACGAACTTTTGGTTTCACCCTTTTTTTAATATTGTTATAACTCTAAATATACCATTTTTATTCTTTTTTATTCATATATGACTTATAATTCTATATGTAATACTTTACCCATTTTTTGATTCTTATATACCACATATTTATATTGTTTTTATAAAAACAAAATCGTATGTACATTGTAATTTCTAGATTAATACCTACAAAATGCTATTTTAGCACCAAATGCAAATTTATAAATATATAATGAATATTTTATCAGAAACAATTATGCAATCACAAACTATATAAAAATACAAATTCAGCTAACAATAAGAAATTTAATATGCAATTACTTAGTGCTGTTGATTTAATTTTTTGTTAAATTATTCATCAATCGTTTCGCGACTAAAGTTTTGATGTAAAATATTAATTATGTCTTTTTAAACAATAGATACGTAATAATGTTGAGTTTGTTGTTATAATAAGATTTGAATTAATGAAAGCTACATATAATTTAAAAATGAAAATTGCAATAATCGTACAATTTTATTTATTATATATTTTAATAAAAAAATTAAAACAAATTTTTATAATCATTATTAAATATTGATATTTTGATCTCGGCCCGTGCTTCGCATGGGTTATCTACTAGTGAGTTATAATACATGAATTTGGGATAAGCAATCTTCTCTCAAATTGGGGGAGATTGTTGTGCAAGACATGCCTATGTCATAACAAGACTAAATCAAATTGACAATCCTAAGAATTAGTTGTATGTTAATCTAATTCTGTATTTTGTATTGTATTACTTGAGTCTGTAAAAGTGTCAAAGATTAGACTGGAGTACTTTTCTGTAAGCAGTCTCAAGCCTATGAATAAATTATGAAAGAAGATCAAGAAGATCATATCTCAGAGAAAGTGTGAAGAAGTTTGGAGTTGAATAAATCTGTTTTAGGAAAAATATTCTAAGTCAAGTAATCGAGAAGTCACATATCAAGCAATATCGAGAAGTCATTCGAGAACTTCAGAATGACTTATCGAGAACTCCAAGGTGACTTATCGTGAAGTCTCAGAGATATCGACAAGTCAAGTATCACTTGAGAACTTGCAGACCTCGACAAGTCAAGTATCACTCCAAAAATTGAAGACCTCGACAAGTCAAGAACCATTCGATAACTTGGAGAACTCGACAAGTCAAGAACTACTTGAGAACTTGGAGATCTCGACAAGTCAAGAACCACTCGAGAACTTGGAGATCTCGACAAGTCAAAATCCACTCGAGAACTAAGAGATCTCGAGAAGTCAAAAACACCTGTAGTGAACTAAGAGATCTCGATAAGTCATTATACTTATCGAGATGTCAGTTCTCTATACAACAAACTAGAGATCTCGAATGAAGTTCAAAGTACAAAAGCAGACAAGTTAAATATTCAAGATTATCAATCAACGAACAATCTAATCAACTAGATTGATAAGTCTACAAAAGCAGTTTGAAGTATACAAGATTAAATGCCAAGATTTACTGGAAGATAAAGGTACCAGACCTACTAGATTTGCTAAGATTTACCAAGCCAGAAATAGAAAGATTTACAGTTTACTTTTTGAAAGACTTTTAGTTCTTCTTATTACACACTGTGTAAAACCAGTATTTACTAATCTATAAAGTAAACACTGATATTTTATCTTTCAGTTGTTGAAAAACAGATCTAAAATAGTTTTTGTATCGCTCTCAAAAAAGAAGCTGAGTTCTTTAACTTCAAAGAACCCAGATTTGTAGCAAAACACATACTTGATTTTAATACAAAATTAAGTGAGTTTTGAAATATTGTGTGTACTGTTTCATTGCAACATTCATAATAATATTGTATTTCATATTTGTTTTGTTTACCAAACAATATAAATTCAAGAAAGGTTTAAAATAGTTGAAAACACATTCAACCCCCCCCCTTTGTGTTGTATTCATTACCTAACAAGTGGTATCGGAGCAAAATCTGGGAATAAACATATTCAGATGGTAAGCAGTATTAAGATACGAGCCTTTGACAGAACTAACTATACACTATGAAAAAAGAAAATGTTGTTGTTTATAAAGATGGTCAATCCATTGTATATTCAGATCCTCAAAAATGGACCCTTCATTTATATGGAAAGAGATGAGGAATCTACATATGGGGACATGGTCATCCCAGCACATTATGCACCTAAAGATTCCTCTAAGTACACTGAACCTGAAAAGGAAAAGGTTTCCCTGGATAGTGGCCTACAACTGATTTTTATTGAGTCACTTGACAATGTAATGCACAATAACATTATCAACTGTGACATAGCCAAACAGATCTAGGAGAAAATAGAAAGTCTATGTGAGGGAACTGAGGAATTTAGGTCAAATCAAAGGAGGATTTTTGTATCTCAGTATGAGGGTTTTATGGCTAAACCAAAAGAGAGTATAACTGATGTTTTTGAAAGATTAAATAAGCTGATTAATGACTTACAGCTTCATGAAAAGTACTATGAAGCTGAGGAGGTTAACTTGAAGTTTTTTCTCACCCTTCCTGGCCATCTAGAACAGAAGATCTTAGCTATAAGAGAAGGGAGAGACCTGAGCAAAATGACATTGGAGGTTTTATATGGTATCTTAAAAACCTATGAACCGGAAATGATTCAAAGAAAATCATTGAGAGCTGGTCAAGGGCACATTGTTGATGGATCAAGTGCACTGGTTGTTAATGATTGCAACTCATCAGATGATGATCAAGAGATCCAGACTCCAACTGTCTCAAATACTGAGCAAAAGAACAAGGAGCCACAAAAGCAAGTTATTTTAAAACTTGAAGAAGATGAGTTCTATACCTTGGATGAACTGGCTTACCTAGAAAGAAAATTCTCTAATGTTAGAGTAAAGAAGCCAAGGTTCTTCAAGAGCAAAGGACAGTCATTCAACAAGGATAGCAACTGGAAAGGAAAAACTCAGTATAACTCTGGTGGGAAAAGTGGCTACAAAATTGGATCTGTTGACAGATCAAAGATTAGGTGTTTCAATTGTGATGAATTGGGACACTTTGCCACAGAATGCAAAAAGCCAAAGAAAGTTAAAAAGGACAAGGTTTATCTAGAATTGAAAGCAAAGTATGAAGTTTTCTTGAAGAAACAGTATGGAAAAGCTTATATTGCAGAAGGTAAAAATTGGGATGATTCTGACAATGATGAAGATAAGGAATTTGGAAACTATGCACTTATGGTCTTGGAACAAGGAGAATCATTCTCATCAAAACAGAGGTACCAACTCTTACTACTATTGATTTAAATGCTAGTCATTATAAGGAGACAGGTGAAAAGATGAGTATGGAGATGTTTCACATACACACAAGCATTGTGGCAGCTACTGAGGAGGTGAGTAGGCTGTCAAAAGTCAACGAGAAGCTTGAGATTGAGAAACAGACTTTGGAACTGCATCTTGTTGAGCTTGAAACTGTCAAGCAAGAAAATAAATATCTAAAGAACAAGCTAAGGTGTGCTGTTGAGATAGAAATTGTGTTAAGAGAAAGGTTAGAGAAAAATGAGGTGAAACTGAAGTCATTCAGAAATGCATCTCGGTTAGTTGGTCATTACCATGAGAAGAACAAGCCATGTGCTAACATAACTATTGGCTTGGATTATGATGCATTGAACAACAACAAGAAAGTTGAAGGTGACAAAGGAAAAACAACTGAAAATGAAAATGTCCCAGCAATGCTGAGGAAAGTTGGATCACCCGTGTTCAAATCATGTGCGGTAAACTTCAATGAAGAGGAGTTGATCATAAAGCAAGAAATTGTTGATGAAGACAATGAGAAGAAAAGTACAGAAATAACTCCATCTTCTAAAACTGAAAAGAAGCTCATGGTTGATCAAACTCCTAAGAAGCCAATCAAGGAGGTTAAAACTGAGAATGCAGGAAAGAAAAAGAAAAACAAAAATGGGAAAATAGGGATAAATAGGAGAAATAACTTTACATTTGTTGAAGATGCTCCTAGAAAACAATGTCAAAAATGTGGCTCTAAAAATCATCTAACTCACATTTGTAAAAAGACTGTTAGTGAGCCAAGATTGGGAGCATGCAAGTACAATGAAGCAAGAACTGGAGATCCCTATTCTTTCTGTGATAAATTTGATTGCATCCCTTGCAACATGAAAGTCATGACAAGTTGTCACAGGTTGAGAGTAGAGCTCAAGGAAGTCAACATTGGGTCTACAGCTGATAGAGAACATGCAAATCAATTAATGAACTCCATTCTTTCTGAATTAACTCACTTTAACTCTATAAACTCTGTTAACAAGAATAAAGTACCCAACATTTCTTGGGTAGGTAAACACACCTAAAACTCATTGTGTGCAGGGAAAAGTGAAGAAGGTCATATGGATCATAGACAGTGGATGCTCAAGACATATGACACGTGATAAGGCCCTTCTAGAGGAGAAAGCTGGACCATTAGTAACCTTTGGAGATAATAAAGGATTCACAATGGGATATGGAAAAATCATTTCTGGAAATGGTGTCATTGAAGATGTAGCACTGGTAGTCGGTCTTGAAGTCAATCTTCTCAGTGTTAGTCAATTTGCAGACAAAGGATTCAAGGTCTCATTTGACAAAGAAGAATGCACTTTTATCAGCAATAAAACTGGTGAAGTTGCTCTGAAATGAGCAAGGAAATGAAGCCTATTTGTTGCAGATCTTTACTTAGCAAATAAGGAAGGAACTTGCTCCTTCTACACCAAGGCTTCTTTAGAGCAAAGGAAACTATGGCATAAAAAGCTTTCTCACTTAAACTACAAAGCAATTAACACTCTAGTCAAGAATGAGTTAGTGAGATATGCCAAACCTATAGTTTGCTCAGAATGAATTTTGTGATGCCTGTCAGAAAGGAAAAATGAAGAAATCAAGCCACAGAAGCAAATATGTGAATCATATAACTGCACGTCTGCAACTTATTCACGTGGACTTATTTGGACTGGTAAATGTCTTATCTATCTCAAAGAACAAATATGCACTTGTGATGGTGGATGACTACTCAAGGTATACATGGGTAGAGTTTATGCACTCTAAGGATGAAACTGTACACATCATAATTGAACACATCAAGAAGATTGAGAAACAGGCTGAAAATCAGGATTGTGTAAAAAGACTGAGAAGTGATAATGGCACAGAATTCAGAAATTCAACTTTAACTAATTTTTACAAAGACAAAGGCATTGTTCAAGAATTCTCAGCTTCTAGAACACCTCAACAAAATGGGGTAGTTGAGAGAAAGAATAGAACACTAGTAGAGGCTTCTAGAACAATGTTGCAAGATTCCAAGTTGCCAACTAGTTTTTGGGAAGAAGCTGTCAACACTGCATGCTACACTCAAAATAGATATCTCATCAACAAGAATCTTGGAAAATCACATTACTCAATCTTATCTAATAGAAAGCTTAATGTAAAGCATCTTCATGTGTTTAGAAGAAAGTGTTATGTTCTTAAAGACAACTCTGAATATGTGGGAAAATTTGACTAAAGTTTTTGGAGTAATTTTTCTGGGATATTCATTGGAAAGAACTGCCAACAAAGTCTATGTGCTTGAGCAAAAGAAAATTATGGAAAGCACAGATGTAACTTTTGATGATGACAAGTGTCCAAGATTGAAATGCCTTGATAATAATGAAGCTGAGACCCTGAAATTTGAAAATCTCAACATTGATAATGATTCTGAGAATGAAGCTGAAGTCAACACAAATCACAGAATGGATGGAGAGTCAACTGAACCAGTGAATCATGGAAATGGAAGCTCATCTCAAATACCTGAATTTGATAGCACAAACTTAGGGGGAGAAAGAGGAGATAGTTCTGCAAGTCATGCCAATGGTGAAGAAAATGCAGAAAACACAAGTCAAAATACTCACACTAGAAAATGGGCTAGAGGTTACACTACAAAAGCTATTATTGGTGATCCAAATGCTGGTGTGAGGACTAGAAGTGCAACTGCCAATGAATGTCTATATGCATGCTTTCTTTTACAAACTGAGCCTAAGAAAACTAAGAAAGCTCTACTTGATCCTGATTGGATTCCTGTTATGCAAGAAGAGTTAAATCAGTTTGAAAGAAACAAAGTTTAGGAATTAGTTCCTTCCTCAAAGAACAAAAGCATAATTGGAACTAAATGGGTATACAGGAACAAAATGGATGAGAATGAAATTGTCACAAAGAACAAAGCAAGGTTGGTTGCAAATGGGTACACACGGGAAGAAGGAATTGACTATGATGAAACCTTTGTTCCAGTTGCAAAACTTGAAGCAATACGGATCTTTCTTGCATTTGCTGCATACTCAAATTTCAAGGTGTATCAAATGGATGTAAAGAGTGCTTTCCTAAATGGTGATTTGGAAGAAGAAGTTTATGTACAATACCCACCTGGCCTTGAAGATCCAGAATTTCCAGACTTTCTATACAAATTACTCAAGGCTCTCTATGGACTAAAGCAAGCACCTAGAGCTTGGTATGACACATTGTCAGAATTTTTGCTGAAAAATGGATTCACTATGGGTACAATTGACAAGACTCTTTTCTACAAGCAACATTGTGATGATATGATCCTAGTTCCAATATATGTGGATGATATCATTTTTGGTTCTACTAATGAAAAGCTATGTCAAATATTCTCAAAACTCATGCAAAGTGAATATGAAATGAGTATGATGGGTAGTTGAGTTACTTTCTTGGACTCCAAGTCAGCCAAAGAAGTGATGGAATATTCATCAACCAAACTAAGTGTTAGGTCCTAATATGTTTGTAGAAGGGGGGGTTGAATACAAACAATACCAAATAATCGAATTTAATGCGGAATAAAAATGTGAAACAAAATTCAAGTTAAATAAGAATATTATTAAACTTGAAAGGTGTTACAACAACGGTATCGATTACAAGGAATTAATCTCAAATTAATTATCACAAATTTAGAATAAATTCGACATGAACTTTTTCTATTTTTGCAATAAAAAGAATCAAATGCTAAACGCAATTTGAGATTAAGTTCTAGGGATTTTGATCCGCTAGATAGTTACACAAGAACAAGATAAAGATTTCTAGTGGTATGGATTTAACTTTAAAACTAGAAATTTATGATCTTGAGATAGTAGATGAAAATGGAATATTTTGTTGCGGCTGCTGTGTTTTTGTTCTTTGTTGAGAATTAGTGAGTATGGATGTCTTCTGCTTCTTTTCTTTTAAATAAGTCAACAGAATCCACTTGAACCGGAATGACAATCCCATAGCTGATAGGACTTTCTGTGAGACAATCCAATTGTACTGGAAAGACTTTCGGCAAGACTATCAGTTGAACTAGCATGACAATCAAATGAACTAGCAAGACTATCTCCTTCCAGTATAACTTTCGGTAAGACAATTAAATGAACTGGCATGACTTTCGGTATGACAATTGATTGTCATACCGATTGTCATACTAGTACAAAAGATTGTCTTGCTGAATTAAAACAGATTTTAATCCAATTAAAATCCTGAAAATTCTTAATATTAATTCAGAATTAGTTAATCAATTAATTCAATTAATCAATAAATTAATCTTTGCAGATATAATTTATTTTCTTAATTAAACTATATGACTTAATTAATTAATAAAGAATTAATACTAATCTTCAACAGCAACCAGTCTTCTGAAAATCTTCTGAAAATCACTGAAAATTATGAATCAATTCCACCACTTCAATGTTGACACTCGATGTACTGTCTGGTTCATGAGTGACTAACTTCCGTGACGTTTCTTCATGTCTTGACTTTGATACTTGATTTTCTTCAGATTAAATCCCTGTAATTCTTTGATACCCTGACGAGATCTCTATCACTTGATTAAATCCACAATCTTGATTTATATCACTGAGGCTTGATCAATTTCTTGAGCTTTTTTCAGTGAAGTAATTCCTCAAGTCTGTAGATGAACCTTGTTTCTGAATCCTTTGACAGATGTTAGTTTGTGAGATCTCTTTGACGGTAGATCCACTATTTACTTGTTACATTCTTATTTGAGTTGAGTTAAATCCTCGAATATACAAATAGGCTTTGACATATGCCTTACACTAAGTATGTTAAAGATTTATTGAAGAAGTTTGGAATGGTTGATTGTTCATCTGCATCAACACCTATGTCTACTGCTACAAAGCTAGATAAAGATAAAAAGGGCAAGAATATACACATCTCAGGTTATAGAGGGATGATTGGATCTTTGTTGTATTTGACTGCTAGTAGACCAGACATTATATTTGCAACATGTCTGTGTGCAAGATTTCAAATCAATCCAAAGGAATCACATTTGATGGTTGTGAAGAGTATTTTCAGATATCTAAAGGGGACTCCAAACTTGGGATTATTGTATCCTAATGGAACAGGTTTTGAAGCTGTTATATACACAGATGCAGATTTTACTGGATACAGGGTTGACAGAAAGAGCACTAATGGAAGTTGTCAGTTTCTTGGACAAAGACTTGTATCATGGTATAGCAAGAAACAACAATATGTGTCAACTTCCAAAGACTTGTTGGTGAAATTGGAATGTTAAACTCTTCATCCTAAAGGCAAGAACTCAGTTAATATATTATAGCAGATTAATTTTTGATGAATCAAAATTCATTTGATTTAATTGGAAATTAACTAAAATATGATCTATAAATATTTCAGAAATCTCTTTATATTTATATTTCTATTTTTACTTTAGCTTGGAATTTTTCAAATTCTAAGAAAAACTGTCTAAATGTTAATTTACATTTTTCAATAGGTAAAATTAATATAAGATAGAGATTTACATTGAGCAGAAGTACTTAGAGAACTGAGTTCTCGACAAGTCTAAATGACTTCTCGACAAGTCAAATTAAGACTTCTCGATTGAGTTCTCAACAAGTCTATTTTATGACTTCTCGAAGGACTTCTCGATAAGGCTTGTTGTGACTTCTCGATAAGTCAATTATACTTCTCGACAAGTCAATTTGAGACTTCTCGATATAGTTATCGATAAGTCTTTTATGACTTCTCGAAGGACTACTCGATAAGTCTCCAAGTGACTTCTCGACAAGTACAATAAACTTCTCGATAATTCAGAACTAGAATAATTTTAATTAATAAATTATTTTAGTTAAACACTTTTGCCAAATATTTATTCTAATTTTATTTTGATTTATTCAAATAAAAATTGGAAAAATTCAGTCCATTCAGGACAAACTGGGTATTTATTTGATATCTCGACAAATCACTTTTTAGTTCTCGATAAAGTATCAGGAAAGTGACATATCGATATGTATCTATTCTTCTAATATGACTTCTCGATAAGCAAATTCCAAATGTTTATTTTGAGTTCTCGACAAGTCATTTATCTTTTCCTATAAATACCCAGACTTCTCGACATAAAGCTCTTTACGCTTTCGAGAACTCTAAGTGACCTAGATTTTTCAAATTCAAGTCGTTTTCTCTCATTTCAAGCTCTTTCTCTCTAATTTCTCTTACCCATTCAAATTCACTAATCTCAAATGGCACTAAACAATGTTAGAGCAGCTATCCCCAAGGATGGAACCAACTATCTCGCGTTGTTGATGCAAATCAAGCCCCTAACAGTTTCAAAGGGTTTGTAAAGTTCTTGTTCGGGTCCTATCTAGCAGGAGCTCTAACTGCTAATCCCATCCTTTACCTGGATATTCTGCATGAATTCTAGACAACAACATAAGTAAGAACAGTGATGCATGACAACTCTGTGTCAATAGTAGTAAACTGCTCAATTGGAGGCCAACAAGTGAAATTCAATGAGCAAGATGTGAATCAAGCATTGGGTATCTCAACTGAGCAAATGGTGGAGGTTCCTACTCAACAAGAGCACGTTGGATTCATGGACTTCATCAACTATAGTGAAAGGATCAATCTAGCCAGTCTCAACAAGAAGAACTTGAGGAAGGAATGGTCATTCCTGCTTTACTCCATCATTAGGGCCTTCACCTGCAGGAAGACAAGATATGAAAACATATCAAGTTTGGTCCAGAAGCTGGTGATCTCAATAGCTCATAACATGAACTTGAATATTGGTCTATTGATTCTTACCTTTTTCCTGACATGAGGTCCACAATAACTTCTAGTACAGTGATGGTTCATGTACTTATGGAAGAACAAACACAGGAACACCCACAGGGACCTTCCCACACTGAGACCCTTTCTTCTCAACCATTAGAAGCTAGGAAACCAACCACTTCATCCTCTCAAAAGGATGAAGTGAGTAAAAAGAAGAGAAAGCAGAGACCTCTAGCAATCATTAATGAGAGTGGTGGGGAAAACACAGAACTAGAATCACCTTTGTCAAGAAGCCAAAGAAGAGTAAACAAACTGAGCTGACCACTCAAGACACCTTTGCATCCTCTCAAAAAGATGTAATTGAAAAAGTGGGGTCAAAATAGACTCTAGAGGCATCCTCTCAATAGGGTGTCTCTATTGAAAAGAACACTCTCCCCAGTGCAACATGTAAAGAGTCTGCACACGCTTGAACAAATTCAAGTGTATGAAAGGATAAACAAGGATGCCACGCACAAGGAGAGAACATCAATTGAAGCTACCTCATCCATTCAGGGAGAGCTGCCAACACTCCAAACTGAGATTCAAAACCTCATTTCTAAAATTTCTTCATCATATAATCAGGCACTTGAATATGATTCTAAGGTGTTGCCAACTTTAAGTGACATGGTTCTAGAAATTATGCTCACCACTCAGGACCCACATTCAGTTGGTGAGAGGCTACATGTTGTGGTAGACTTTGATGACACCAACACAACGACAGGGGTTTTATTAGTTTTAACTGAAGACCCTGTGGTGGTCACAAATGCACCTTCATGTGCAAATCAACCTTCACATGGTGTAAGGTTTGAGGGTAGTACTCTTGAGGGGGAGCTATCTAAATCCTCTCCAATTCAATTGGAGGTTTCTGTTACAGGAACAACTCCCATCAAAACCCTAGCTAAGATTGCACTCTCAGTTGAAGCTAGGAGTTCAATTGCCAATGACCCTACTATAAGAGAGGCAAGTACATCACTTTCATGTGACAGTGCTTTGAAAGAAGAACAATGGTTTGAGGCTAGAGTATATGACAGTAACCTAGCCAACTCCCCTCCAATTCCAATGGAGGTCCCCACTACAAGTGGAGGACAACAAGCTGTCAAAACCACATAGCAATATGTGAGTCAAACTGTAACTTCTGTCACAGGTGGTTACTTTCACTTACTCCCTTCCACCTCCAACCGAACAGACCAACCCTCTATCTCTCAACTTCCAGAATAACATCTCATCTCTCAATGGCTACAGACAGCCGAGGCTCAACCAACAATAATAAATGATCTACTGGTTGATCAGCTCTCAGGATTGGCTCCAATTTCACAACAGCTGTTAACCACATACATGAGCAATCGGGACTATCAGGCCATCATGCTAAGCTATCAGTCAGAGGTCCAAGACACTCAAGAAAAAATCATAAATAAAGCTGAACAGTATGGCAACTGTGATGCTTGGCTGAAAAAGGACTACAATCTGGAGATGGATGATGTTCTAGCCAAGTTTAGGGAAGATTATCTAAAAATCTTGGGCAGCAATGCAAGAGCCTTGACTTCTGAGGAAGTCTATGATGCAGTTAATGAAGTATACAAAGCTCAGCTAAAGGTTTTCCATCTCTTTGGTAAAGCTCTTCAAATGCAGCTAACTGATCATCAAGACGGAACTAAGAGGTTTGGCAAGGACAAACTGGATGAAATTATTCCATCTTAACAGGACATCAACAATAATTCTCAAAGTTCACTACACATATGACAAAGTTTGATCTCTCCATTATTGACAAGAACATCTCAAATCTCAAGGACTCATTTGTAGCCTTGCATGAAGTTGTCCAGACTCTAATCACCAAGCACAATGATACTAAGGTCAAGCTGGATTAACTTCATCAAGCTAGATTTAAGCCTTCAGCTCTCATGATGGAAGGCATTAAGGAAGCTCTCTCTGAAACCTTTGGTTCTCCAAGTTCTCAACCTCAACTATCTACTTCATCAAGCATTCAACTTCAATCCCTATAGCAACAAGTATCCACTCTGCAATCATCAAATGATTCCCTCATAGCTCAAGTCCAAGCCTTAGCTACCTTAGTGCAGAGTCAACAAAATGACATCAAGACCTTGGTAGACTCCCACAAACATCTACAGATGCAAAATTTAGTACAACTAGGAGCTATCACAGGTGCTTTGAATGTCCCTCTTCCAGCTCTACCTGAAGCTGTGAGGCCAGAGATCCCAAATCCACTATTCCTGCTTGTCAACAAGACTAGGGGGGAGATAGAAGCTAGGATTCAAAGATCAAGGGAAGCTGGAAAATCAAAAGTTACTCAATTTGGTCAAAGATCAAGGGGAGATGTAAATGCTTTATACTATCAAAAGCTGGAAAAGATAGACTTATCAAAGCTGCAGAAGGACCATGTCAAGATCAAGAATTCAGTGAACTTCTGGCAGTCTTGAGGATGTCTCGTCAAAACACCTGCATCACATACAAGAGAGCTTTAACCAACAACATAAATTTCTTAAGAGTGGTGATCGTGAAAGTAGATGACTTCTTGGGGAAGAGAATCATGCAAATGTGAATGACAGTGGTTTGGACAGATGTCTGCAGGTGCCTCTCCCAAATCTCAGAACCATGAGAGCATCTGAACTGGATGTAATTATTGAAAGAGTAAATCCAGTAATTCCAGGGGACACCCAATTGCTGAATGAGCTCAAAAAGGCACGGACAGCAGCTTTTCCTGAAGCCTGTCTACATCCAAGCAAAGGGGTGGCCTACATCTGTCCATAGACCAAGAAGTGTAACTAGTTCATTGTTCCCAAAAACTGTGTAAAAATGAATATGAGATTGATCATGACTCTTCAGTCTGGTCTGAAGTACAAAAGGAACAATAAAACTGAAGATGAAGAGATGATAAGGATACTTGAGAGGTACCTTCAAAATGCTGACACCATGGTGCCAAATCTACAATTCAACAACTTAAAAGATGACAAGGATGATGATGAGCAGAAGAATGATGAACAAAAACCTTCTGGCTCAAATCCAAGTCATTCTTCAAGAGCAACTGGTAGCAAGGAAGAATAGAAGAAAAAGGATGACAAAAAGAAAGAAGAGGAGAAAAGGGAGATGAAAGGAGAAGGAAGAAGAAAGAAGATGCCTCGGGCACAAAAAAGATGTCCAACATTCAAATCCAAAATGCTCAATCTAACCTAAAAGCTCAAACACTCAACTATCCCTAACCTCAAATCCAACAATATCTATACAAGCCAACTGCAAACACTCTACTCAAAATCTCAATCACATCCAGCCAATTCACCTTGAAGAAAATCACAAACCTACCCTCATTCAAGCCACCAACCAAAGTTCACTTCAAGTCTGTTGGAAGAAAAGCAAAGAAACTGCAAGTAACTGAGAAAGCTATCTGGAACTGTTTTGAACAGGCCGACTTTCTTCCATTGAACTGGTGTAGCACAGATGATGACTACTTTCAACATCTAGCGGAAGAAATAGTCAAAATTTGGGTTGTGTCCTACAAAGAAGTCAGAATTAATTATCAATAACGTTCTTTTACCTTACTGGGAAGCAGCTTAATGGATACACTTTCAACCACATAATTCAAAAGGGTGATTAGCTTGATGACGGATAATGACACCATCACAAGGGCTTGGAAGTCTGTTCTATGTGTATGGGTGAGAGAAAGAGATGAGAGAAATGCAAAGGCAAAGGCTGAAAAGGAAGAAAAGGATAAAAAGTATGCAGCAGAACTTGCAAGATTTGAACAAAGATAAAATGAGCTAAAAGCAATGGGGATGAGCAGACTCTCAAAGGATGGACATTTTCTCAACATAAAAATTGGCACATTTTCAAGATTTAGAGTTGGTTACTTAAATGGTTATTCTTTAGATGAATGGCTCAAGCTTGTGGAAGCTCTTAGAGGTACTGCGATAATAAAAGAACTTGAAATATTAGTTACCCTTAAAGATCTCATTAGAAAGGAGATAGGCTATGAGGACTTCATGTAATGAATATACTTCAAATTTATGTAATTACTCAAGTATAAAAGTTCTAATTCTGTCAATTATTTATGTAATGTTTTATTGATCATTGTAACTTGGGGTTAGTCTTGTTATCAGGCATGAATTTGTGATAAAAAATCTTCTCTCAAATTGGGGGAGATTGTTGTGCAAGACATGCTTATGTCATAACAAGATTAAGTCAAACTGATAATCCTAAGAATTAGTTGTATGGTAATCTAATTCCGTATATTGTATTGTATTACTTGAGTCTATAAAAGTGTCAAAGATTAGACTTGAGTATTTTTCTGTAAACAGTCTCAAGCCTAAGAATAAACTCTGAAAGGAGATCATGAAGATCATGCCTCAGAGAAAGTGTGAAGAAGCTTGGAGTTGAATAAATCTGTTTTAGGAAAAATATTCTAAGTCAAGTAATCGAGAAGTCACAGATCAAGCAATATCGAGAAGTCATTCGAGAACTGCAGATTGACTTATCGAGAACTCCAAAGTGACTTATCGGGAAGTCTCAGAGATATCGACAAGTCAAGTATCACTCGAGAACTTGGAGACCTCGACAAGTAAAGTATCACTCGAAAACTTGGAGACCTCAACAAGTCAGGAACCACTCGAGAACTTGGAGACCTCGACAAGTCAAGAACTACTCGAGAATTTGGAGATCTCGACAAGTCAAGAACCATTCGAGGACTTGGAGACCTCGAGAAGTCAAAGTCCACTCAAGAACTAAGAGATCTCGAGAAGTCAAAAACACCTATAGAGAAGTAAGAGATCTCGATAAGTCATTATACTTATCGAGATGTCAATTCTCTATACAACAAACTAGAGATCTCGAATGAAACTTAAAGTACTAAACAGACAAGTTAAATATTTAAATTATCAATCAATGAACAATCTAATCAACTAGATTGACAAGTCTACAAAAGAAGCTTTAAGAGTACAAGTTTAAAGGCCAAGATTTACTGGAAGATAAAAGCAGCAGACCTACTAGATTTGCTAAGATTTACTAAGCCAAAAATAGAAAGATTTGTAGTTTACTTTTAGAAAGGCTTTTAGTTCTTTTTATTACACACTGTGTAAAACCAGTGTTTACTAATCTATAAAGTAAAAATTGGTACTTTATCTTTCAGTTGTAGAAAAACATATCTAAAATAGTTTTTGTATCGCTCTCAAGAGAGAAGCTAAGTTCTTTAACTTCAAAGAACCCAGATTTGTAGCAAAATACATACTTGTTTTTAAATAAAATTAAATAAGTTTTGAAATATTATATGTAATGTTTTATTACAGCGTTCATAATAGTATTGTATTTTTTATCTGCTTTGTTTACCAAACAATATAAATTCAAGAAAGGTTTAAAATAGTTAAAAACACATTCACCCCCCTATGTTGTATTCATTACCTAAAAGTTGGGTACAAGACTCCAGGGTTGTGTTTGGGTGGGCCCCATATATTTTTGTAACTTAGGAAAAATTTATTTGATTTTTCTTTATTTTGTGGACCCTAACTCCGGAGTATTGTTGGATACTAGACTATAGGGTTGTGTTTGGGTAGGGCCCTTATATTTTGTAATTTAGGAAAAAAAATCTGTAATTTTTCTTTGTTTTGTGGCCCCTAACTCTGGAGTGTTGTTGAGTACAAGACTCCGGGGTTGTGTTTGGGTGGGCCTCTTGTATTTTTGTAACTTAGGAAAAATTTCTGTAATTTTTCATTGTTTTGTGGACCCTAACTCTGGAGTGTTGTTGGGTACTAGACTCTGGGGTTGTGTTTGGATGGGCCCCTTGTATTATATAACGTATGGAAAATTTCTGTAATTTTTCTTTGTTTTGTGGCACCTAACTCCAGAATGTTGTTGTGTACAGGACTCTGGGGTTGATTTTGGGTGAGCCCCTTGTATGTTTGTAACTTAGGAAAAATTTCTGAAACTTTTCTATGTTTTGTGGATCCTAACTCTGGAGTGTTGTTGGGTACTAGACTTCGGGGTTATGTTTGGGTGGGCCCCTTGTATTTTGTAACATAGAAAAAAAATTCTGTAATTTTTCTTTGTTTTGTGGCCCCTAACTCCGGAGTGTTGTTGGGTACAAGACTCTGAGGTTGATTTTGGGTGGGCCCCTTGTATTTTTGCAAATTAGAAAAAATTTATGTAGTTTTTCTTTGTTTTGTTGCCCCTAACTCCGGAGTGTTGTAGTGTACAAGACTCCGGGATTGTGTTTGGTTGGGCCCCTTAGCACCGTGAACGGCTTGGATGTCCAACCTTTTCCGTGTTTTCCGGGATGTCATGCGACGTTTAGTTTGTCGTGCATATATTTTTATACATATATGTGTATATATGTGTAAAAAGCGGTTGTTTTTTCCTCAAAATGCGCGTCGGTTAATGATTACAGCTGTGTAATAATTATCGGCCGCGTATTAACTGCTGCGGTTAAAAACGGACCGCCGAGATTATGCCACGTGTCCTGGATGGACGACCCCGATTTGTTGTCGTTTGAATGGGTTTTTTGCCCCCTTTTATTTTCCTATAAATACCCGATGTCAATCTTCTATTCATTCTTTATGCAACACAACAAAAGATCTGGGCAAAAATTCTCTGAGTTTTTTCTCCTTCCTTCTTGTAAGTTTCTTGAACTTGTTCTATTTCTCTCCTCCATATATTTGTTCATTTGTTGCGTGTCGAGATAATGCCTTGAACTTTGCATGTGATTTGTTCTTTGATTCTCCGAATGGGTTTCAAAATTATATTTTCATTGGGTTTTTGTTGTACAAAACTAGGGTTGTTTTATTGATTTTGGGTTTATATTTGTGTTTTCGTGTTTTGGTGTGGGTTTTTGTGTGATGAATCACTGTGTATTTTATGGGAATTCCGGGCTTGGGTTTTTGTGTTTTTTGAGTTCTTGGTTGTGTATAAGTGTATGTATCGGTTGTATTGTATGTTTTGCTATTTTGATGTTGGTGTTGTTTGTTTCTAAGTGGTTTATTTTTGTTGTTGTACCCGAAATGGCATAGACTCCGGGGTAGTCGTAGTTTTTAATGCGACTTAAGCAAACTGCTAACCTTAGGCGTAGATCCGACCGGATAAAACTTTTGACCAACCCCGGGACCTCGTCTAGTAATTCCTCTTCTGACACTGTTATTAACATGCCTCCCCATTTTTTGACCTCTTTTATTAACGAGCTTCCGACCTTTCTGTTGAACCCGGGGCAAACCTTGGGTAGGAAAGATGGGTCTTGGGTAGATATCATTATTACTTTGTAAAGGCCCGGGAGAACAACCATCCTTATGAATATTATTGAAGGGACCTTTCTGATGTTTATAGACCCCTTGGGAAGGAAAACTATGACCATGCCCGGATGGATGAGCTGTTTCATGATGATCCGGGGACTGGTTATGCTCCGGCACCCCGCCACCCAGATCTTGTTAAGGATGTATTCCATTTTGGAGATGGGATTGAGTGGAGGTGGGATATGCCACACGGGAGAGTATACCATAGGCCCCCGGGAGGTTGGGTAGGGATACATTTAGAACATCTTAGAAGCATGAGGTCCAATCTCTATTAGTTTACGAAATCCTTGTGTCGGGACACATATGGAATTTCATTCACACAGCTCACTCTGAATTCTATGAAATGGATCTCCTGGTTTCTGGGATGTTTCCATGTGAAAGGACATATCCCTACCTTCAAACTCTTCCACCATCTCTTCAAAATTAAAAAATCTACCCTTACCCCCCCCTTGAGTTAACGTTTAATATAAACGGTAGTGGGTTCCCAACCGACCCTAAGAAATCGCCCGTTTTCATGCTTAATTCACTCCGGGGTTGGCACTAGGAGTTCATCTTTGTCCGGGGCGGGGATCTAGATTTTATTCCTGTGTACAAAAATGCTTTAAAAACTAACAGGTTACCAACCCAGAGGCTCAGGGGTATAGCTCTGGCAAAGATGTATGACTTATGCGTTGCTCTAGGCTCGCAATGGACCCAGAATAATTTCTTAGATAAGCAAGTGTTGTTTAACTCCGGATGTAAGTTTGTATTAGTTGAAAATTTTAATTGCCTTTTTGCTGGCATTGGTAATTGTTTCTTGTTGCTCCGTTGTGCAGGCATCCCGGTTTTCAACCAGTTTCATCACGAGATATCGAAGCAATTCCTTGATTTGACTGGTAGATTCATGAAGATTGGAGGGGTTGTGTAGTTGGATTCGGGGAATAAAAATAAGGGTGATGGCAGCAATGGCTCTCATATTAGAGATACCGGATCATCTGGGACCGGTGAGAAGCAGAGTGCTCTGGAGAAGCCCAGGGAACCTGATGTTGTTAACCTACCTGATAAGGAGAGTGTTGAGTCGGATGATGATGAGGAGATTGGTGAGCTGTCAAGGAAGAGGAGAACTCCGGAGGAAGGTGTTGGAGATTCGAGGACTCCACAGCGGAGGAGAGTTGATCCCGATACGTTTGAAGCAGAGAGCCAGAAGCTGGTTGATGAAGATGCTCTTAAAAAGCTGCTTGCCCAGATGACTCTTGATGACCGCCGGAGTGAAATCTTTGACAATTATGCAACTCCTAATGACTTCGAGCTGTTTGCGAAGGAGGATGTGGACACATTCTTGAACCGTCTTGTTCATGATGTTACAGAGGTTAGTTACCCTATACTTAGTTTTTTGTTTTTCTATCTCCTTGTACTTGTACTAATGCTTTGCTCTTATTTCAGGCCAACGCCTGGATTACTGGTTTCTATACCAGTATCCATAATCAGCGCGAGAGGATTGCTGACTATAAGAAACAGCTGAAGGCGTAAGATACCGTTAAAGTCAAATTCGCCAAGTACCGGGCAGCCAAAGACAAAGAGTCCAGGGAGCATAAGAAGATGCTTGATGTAGAAGTGAAGGCGAGGGAGGAGGTTGTTCGTGTTGCTGGGGAGTTGAAGGGAGAGGTTGAGAAGCTTAAGAAGGAGCTTGCATCTAGGCCCCGGGAAGAGGAGGTTATAGTTGGGTTCCGGGGGATGCCAGTATATTATGAGGAACTGAAGGAGAAGACCTTTCAAAAGGTGATGATGTGATGGGACCTTGCCTCATCATACTTGGCAGAGAAGCCGGGTAGCGATGTTGATGGATTTATCAATCTTTCTCTTGTTGAAGAGCTTCTCCTGGAGCAAGCTATGGCAGCTGAGGAAGGCACATCCGGGAACCAGCAGCATCCCCCTCTCGTTGGTGAAAGAGAGAAGACCCCTCCCCCCCTCCCCAGAATGCTAATGATGCATAAGATTGGCCTTGAGCCTTGTAATTGTATTTAAATTTGTCTTTCCTTGAACTGAGCTTTTTTAGCTCTTGAATTTGGTTTTCTTTGTAAGGATTTGGTTCCGGGTTTGGTTTAGCCCAGGTGGTACTTAAATATTTGCTTTTATATTTGATTTAAAAAATGTTTTGTTGAATTTAGCTCTGGTAGAAATATTAGCTTTTTGGTCCGGGAAGGATATGAAATTTTAAATGAGTAAAATTTTTCAAGGCACTTATTTTGTGCAAATTGAATCCGGGATGGATATAAATTTTTAAATTAATAAAAAAATTCTAAGGCACATGGATTGTGTCATTCGAATTTGGACATGATTTAAATTTTTAAATTAATAAAAAAATTCTAAGACACGTGGCTTGTGCAATTCGAATCCGGACAGGATTTAAAATTTAATTTAATAAAAAAATTTAAGGCACATGGCTTGTGCAATTCGAATCCGGTCAGGATTTAAAATTTTAAATTAATAAAAAAAATTAAGGCACATGGCTTGTGCAATTCGAATCCGGGTAGGATTTAAATTTTTAAATTAATAAAAAAATTCTAAAGCACATGGCTTGTGCAATTCGAATCCGGACATGATTTAAATTTTTAATTTAATAAAAAAATTTAAGGCGCATGGCTTGTGCAATTTGAATCTAGGCAGGATTTAAATTTTTAATTTAATAAAAAAATTCTAAGGCACTTGGCTTGTGCAAATCAAATCCAAGTGTTACTTGGGATAGGTGCACAGATAGTAGTTGTGTAATATAATCATTATAACAAGTTACGGAAGACTCAAAATATATGATTTTCATTGACAATATTCTAGAGATCGATTACATTTCAGGAATAGTGGATACATAATTGAAGTTCTTATTTATTGAACAAAAGTGATGCAATCGTGTTCACCTTTTACTGGTAGAACTTTCTTAGGCGTGCTCCATTCTAGGTATTCGGGAATTCGATGTCAATTAGGTAGCTTAGCTTGTAGGTTTCCGGGCGTAATACCTCTTTGACTTTGTAGGGACCTTCCCAATTTGGTTGTAACTTGCCTTGATTTGTTGAATCTGAAGCCTCTGTGTCTCGGAGAACAAGGTCTCCAACCTCGTGTTCCCTTATTCTGACTTTCTTTCCAAAGTAGAGCTTTTGTCTTCTCTTTGTACTTCTTCATCATCTGCACTGCCTGATCTCTAACTTCATCTAGCAGTTCCAAGTTTGTCTTTAGTCCCTCAATGTTTGATATTTCTTCCAAGTTGGTTACTCTGTGAGATGGGGATCCGGTTTCTACTGGGAGCCTGACTTCGAATCCAAATGCTAGTTTGAAAGGGGTTTCTTCGATTCTTATTCTGGGGGTGGTTCTGTAGGACCACAGGACCTTTGGGAGTTCATATGGCCAGGTCTTCTTGAAATGTTCCAGCCTTTTCTCTAGGTCTCGTAGTATAGTTCTGTTGGTCACCTCTACTTGTCCATTTCCTTGGGGGTGTGCCATAGAGGATCTTTTATGTTTTATGCCTAGCTCTTTGAGATATGCTTCAAAGTCAGATCCAACGAATTGGGGTTTGTTGTCAGAGACTAGGACCACTGGGATTCCAAACCTCATGACTATGGAGTCCATGAACTTAATGTAGTCATGTTGATTGATTGTTTTTATAGCCTTTCCTCTTCCCATTTCGTTATATAATCAATTGCTACGAGGACGTAACGTAGATCTCCCATGGCCCGAGGAAAAGGGCCCATGATGTCGATTCCCCATACAGCAAAGGGTATCGGATATATAACGGGTGCGGGCAATCTCGGGATTTGCTTTGGGACATTGCCGAACCTTTGGCATTTGTTGCACTTCTTGACATATGTGACTGCATCCATGTGTATTGTTGGCCAGTAGTATCCCTGTCTGATGATTTTGTAGACCAAAGCTTTCGCTGCTAGGTGATCTCCGCAAATGCCTTCGTGTATCTCTCGGAGACAATACTCTGCTTCTTCCGGGTCTATGCACTTTAGGGTTGGTGCTGAGAAGGTTCGCATGTACAGTTGATTGTCTTCGAGAAAGAATCGGGCAGCTTTGTATTTTAGGTATTTGGCCTTGTTTTTATCTTCTGGGAGAGTTCCGTCCTTCATGTAGGCTATGAAAGGATTCATCCAGTTCTTCGGGCTGGTGATACACATGATTTTGGTTTCTCTGTGCTCGGGGACTGAAGTTCTTCAAAATAAACTGATGTGCTTAAGTATGAATCATTACTTACCAGCTTGGATAGCTCATCTGCTTTTATGTTCTCTTCCTTGTTTATTTATAGCATGGTTGTATCCGGGATGGTTTCCAGGATACTCCTTACCATGGACTGGTATTGTGCCAACTTGGGGTCCTTGGCAACGTACTCCCCACTTGATTGTTTGACCACAATTTAGGAGTCATTGTGTATGACTAGGCTGGTTATTCCGAGGGCTTTTGTTAGTTTGAGCCTGGATAGCAGTGCCTCGTATTCCGCTTGGTTGTTTGTTGCTTTGAAGTTAAAGGTGATTGCTTGTTGGATTGTAAATCCTTCCAGGATGATCAAGATTACTCCTGCCCCAGATCGTTCTGTTGTTGATGATCCGTCGACATATAGTACCCAATAACTTTTACTGGGACCTTCATCCTCGATTATTTTTTGCTTTTCTGTCTCTGGGGGATCCGGGAAGGTGCACTTCATTAGGAACTCGATCAGGGCTTGGGCCTTGGTTGCTGTTCGGGGAACGAATTTGATGTTGTATTGACTCATCTCAATTGCCCAGTTTACTAGCCTTCCAGATGCGTAGGGATTGTGAAGGATTTTCCTCAGCGGCTGATCAGTGATCACTTTGATCTCTCGGCCTTGGAAGTATTTCCTGAGTTTTCTACTTGCATGGAAAAGTGTTAGGGCAAACTTTTCCAAGTTTGGGTACTGAGTCTCTACGTCCTTGAGGAGTTGGCTGATATAATACACCGGATTCTGGAGTCCTTTCTCTTCCCGGATGAGGGCAGCAGATATCGCCTTTGGTCCTGCGACTATGTAGAGTGAAAGTGGTTCTCCGGGATCTGTCTTGGAAAAAATAGGAGGGTTCATGAGGTGTTTCTTGACTTCCTCAAAGGATGTGTTGCAATCAGGGGTCCAGTCTATTAGCTTCTTGTTTCTTGCACCTTTGAGCAGCTCGAAAAAAGGCAAACATTTCTCATTAAGCTTCGGGATGAATCTTCACAGGGCTGCGAGATATCCGACCAGCTTTTGGATGTGTTTCTAAGTCCGTGGAATTTTCATTTCCATGCTTGCATTGATTTTCTCCAGGTTTGCCTTAATTCCTCTCTCGCTAATCAGAAATCCTAGAAATTTCTCAGAAGGTACTCCAAAGGTGCATTTCTCCGGGTTGAGCTTCATGTTGAACTTCCTGAGAATTTCAAAAAACTCTTTCAAATCTGTTATGTGCCCTGGGACAGTTGTTGACTTTGCAATCATATCATCAGCGTATGATTTCATGTTTCGTCTGAGCTGACTCTTGAAGATGGTGTTCATCATCTTCTGGTAGGTTGCTCCTGCATTGATGAGCCCGAATGGCATCATTATGAAAGCGTACACCGCCCTATGGGTTACGAATATTGTTTTGGTGATGTCTTTCGGGTACATCTTGACTTGGTTATATCGAGATAAAGCAACCATAAAGCTGAGCATAACGTGCTCGGAGGTAGTGTCGATTAGCTGGTCGATGATGGGAAGGAGGTATGAATCTTTTGGACATGCCGAGTTGAGGTTTGTGTAGTCTACACACATTCTCCACTTCCCGTTAGGTTTCTTCACAAGGACAATATTTTCCAACCAATCAGGGTATGTGATCTCGCATATTATGTCTGCCTTGAGAAGTTTCTTTATTTCTTCATCAATTTCTTGATGCTTCTCCGGGGTAAAGTTCCTTCTTTTTTGTTTGATAGGCTTCTGTTTGGATCTACATCCAGACTATACATAGCGACAGATTCGTCAATTCCTGGCATGTCTTTCGGGGACCAGGAGAAGACATCGGAGTATTGTATTAGCAACTCTATAAGCTCTCTTTGAAATGTTGCTTCAAGTCCTTTGCCAACCTTCAGCTTGCGGGTGGGGTTCCCGGGCTTTATCTTAACTTCTATAGTGTGTTCTGCTGGTTCGACCTTTGTTTTTTCTCTTGTTTCTACAAAAATTTGGATCCGGGCGTCGGCGTTGGTTACGCTGAATCCTGAACCTTCGATGACGTTGACATCTAGTCTCTGTCTCTTGTTGAAATATTCCCGATACTTCTTGCAGCTTTGCCCCTTGGGTAGGTTTGTAGCTTTCTTTTTATTTTCTGGTTCAGTTTCAGCCATCATCAGTGCTTGACCGTAGCATCTACTTGTCATGTCTCTATCTCCCTTAAGCTCCCCAATTCCTTCTGGAGTAGGGAACTTGAGTTTTAAGTGAATTATTGATGGGATTGCTCGGAGCTTTGTGATAGTTGGTCTCCCCAGGATCATGTTGTATGATGAGGCCACGCTTATCACATAGAATTTCATAACATGGGATATCTGCTGGGGCAGTCCTGAATGTTATGGGGAGATAGATCACTCCCCGGATTGCTATCCTTGAATTTCCAAATTCGTAGAGAGGATCTTCGAGGCATGGGTCCATGAATAAGTGTTTGAGCTTCGTTCTATTCAGTGTGTGATCAAAAACTATGTTAGCAGAAAAACCAGTATCAACAAGAATTCTTTTTACCGCATTGTCTGCCATATCGAGGGTTACTACGCTTGGTTGTGTCCTGGATCCAAGCCTTCGTAGTCCGAGTAGGAAAAGGAGATGGGTTGATCTTCAAAAGGCTGGATCATTATAACATCACTGTTATAGTCTAGACTGCGAAGCGGTGAGGAAGACCCTCCAATGACTACATTGACTACATGTTTCCCGTTTCCCGGGGCTTTGTCTTTATCATTTTCCTTCCTTTGGAGGTACTAATTCATGTTCCCCTTTTTGAATTGGTCTTCTATGAACATTTTGAATGAGAAACAATTTACTGTTGTATGGTTTTGATCTTCATGATATCCACAGTTCTTGTCTCGAGATCTATTTTCCGGGGGTGCAAGTAGAGGTTTAGGGGGTAATAGAAGGATTTACCTTTGACTTTTTTGAGAATTTCTGCCCGGGAATGGTTGAGCAGGGTCCATTCGGGCTCAGGTTTGGGCTGTTTATTGGGTCTTGGCTTTCTCTCATTTTTTTCTGGTCCGGAGTAGTCTCTCCGGGGTGGGATTCCCTGGGAGTGCTGAATGTAGTTTGCCTGCCTGTCAACCTTGAACCTCTTATCCCCTCTATACGAAGAGCGTCGCCCCGAGGATTCATTTTCATCATGAATTCTCCTATTCATCTTCATCGACTTGAGGAAGTTGTTCTCTTTTATGAACTTTGAAGCCAGGGCTAGGCCGATGCCAAACTCTGGGGCTCTTTGTGTATCAGATCTTTCACGTAACCTTCACATGATACCGGATGCTGGTTTCTCCGGAATATATTGACTGCTACTTTTTCTTCGAGATTTGAGAGCTGGTTTATGGCTTCCTGGAACCTTTTGATGAATTCTGGTAGTGTTTCCCTTGTTTTCTGTTGGATTGTTTCTAAGTGCACATATGCAACTCGTTCATTCGGTTGACCCAGAACCTCTTCAAGAATATCTCCCTGAAATCTTTCCATGAATCCACGCTCTGAGACGGAATTCTACTGAACCACTTCTGTGTGCCTTCTGAGTGTGGATGCAAAGAAATGGCATCTGATAAGGTCACGGTAGTCATAGATGTTAGAGATCTATTCGAAATAGTTGAGGTGTTCTTCCGGATCCTCAAGCCCGTCGAAAGAGTCGAAGTTGAAGTGTTTAAGCCTAGATTCTTTGGGGGTAGATTCCAGCGTTTTTGTGAATGGGGTGGTTGTTGCTCCGACTTCAACATCCCCTTCGACTTTTCTCTTAAGGTCACACAGGGCTAGTGCCATCTGCTCTTGTTTTGTTTCTTTCTCGGGTTCGGAGTCTGAGGTTATATACACCAGGTGTGTCTTTTTTTTCATTTTTGTCTCCTCCTCCTGAATCCGTCTTTCTATGGCAGCCTTGGTCTTTGCCTCTTCTTCTCTCCGGATTCGGTCCCGAAGTGTGGCATTTCTAATTTCATCCCGGGCATCTTCTATGGGCCTCTTCATTCCTTTCGCAATCTGGTCGAGGACCGATCCCCTTGTCTTCCCGGAATGCTCCTCTTGGTCTCTTGGGCGGGTGATGGGTTTAATGGGATTTTTCTCTTTCCACAGGTCCATCGCGGCCTGTATCTATTCTGGGGTCATGCTCCCCCAGGGATTGGTGGACGTTTCGGCATATTTATAGGCAACTTTCTAAAGAGTGAGTCTTTGGTCTCCTGGTTGGAGGGGCAGAGATGAAGTGTGAACCATCTGCTGTCCTTCGTCCACGTCTTCGACCAGGCCATCCCTGGGCGGGATGATGGGTGGTGGTATGGACCCGGTAGTGGTCTTGTTCTTTCTATTGGTCATTGTGTCTAATGATAGCAGGGGTGATTGAAAACAAGAATTTCAAGAAAATACAAATCTGAGAGGGGTTGAAGACGGTTTTACTAGGTGTAAGGTGTTTGACTCCTGGATGGAGAGAGGTGTTTTGGAATTAGCTCTACCACAAAGTCGGAGGTTCGGCCCCTCCTTCTAGCGCCAATGATAATCTCTTATCTTCCCTGATCCTTCTCTTTCCTTCCCACGGATTGCAGCCTGGCTTATGCGAGAAAGTGAGAGGTGAGCTTCTTGATGGGGTTACTGTAAAACAGAACCAGAAGGGGGCGGTGTCTCCACTGCAACTCCGGCGTGAGAATAAGAACAAGCTTTCTTGAAGAAAGAAAAAGAGGAAGAAGAGAGCTTGTTCAAAATATATTGCAGTGATGGGTGTATGTATATGTGTGTAGAGCAAGCAAAATATTTGTCAACCTTCAAAACCCCTTTTTTCGGGGCCTTTTATAGGCTTTCAACTTTAGGGTTTTGGGGGTCTGTACCTTCCAATCTCAGCCGTTGGTGAATCTTGGTTGGTGGGGGATTCAACGGTTTAGATGGGCCACGGGCCCCAGCTGTCCCCTTGTTGCTGGGGTGCCATAAGGTATTGACACATGTATGGCTTATATGTGGCCATACTATTTCGGGTAATAGGGGACCGTTGCTATTCTGGGAGCATGTCACGTAGAGATGGAAATCGGGTCGGTCGAAACGGGTTTTGTAAAAACCAAACCCGAACCCGATTGTCTTTGCCAAACCCGAACCCGAACCCGAAAAAACCCGAATTACCAAACCCGAACCCGAACCGATTGGGTTTTATTCGGGTTCGGTTCGGTTTCGGGTTTGTAGATCTCTACCAAATTGTACTTTAATTTTCACACATTTTTTTGAAGGATTAATGGGATCTTATTCGAGTAAAGGAGTCATAGATCTAACGATATTGAAAATTTTGGGTTGAATTAGAGGATTCAGAGTAGGTAATGGATCAGAATTTCTAAGGATGAAGTTGTTGGTTAAAAAATGCAACAATCTTGGTCTGGAGTATACTTGTATCAAACCCAACTACCGAAAGGCGAAAACATGTTTAACGATAGTAGTTCACTAATGTTAGACTTTAAAGCAATAGTTAGTACAAAGTATAATCTTTTTACTACTAATATTAGTAATATATTATATAAAATATTATATATATATATTAACACGAGTTTGGTTTGGAACGAAATGGGTTTCGGGTTTTCGGATCGGGTTTTAAACGGTATGCCTTAAACCTAAATCCAACCCGAAAAGAGTTCAGGTTTAAAAATCATACCCAAACCCGAACCCGAACAACCCGAACATGAAATATTCGGGTACGGTAAAATCCGATCGGATCGGTACGGATCGGGTATCCATCGGTTCGGTACAAATTTTCATCTCTAATGTCACGTGTCCACGGATCACCCTAACTTGGGTCTGTGGATCATTTCCACCGGACTTCTGTGCTAATAGTTGGGCCTATTATATTATGGCCTATCACCTCGTACATTTGAAGTGAATTTTCTCGGAAACAGCTCTGCATTTGCAAGTTATTTGAAGAATACTATGATATACTATGTTGTGCAGTTTTGTTGTATCTGCAAGTCTGCAAGTAAAATTGAAACAGAGCTGTCCATGCAGTTGCCAGTTGATTAGTTGATGTCCGTAGTCCGCAAAGTTTTTTATTTTGTTTTCTGCAAAAGTTCGATTTATGCAGCCACTTGTAATATGCAGCTTGGTAGCCTTATAGATTAACGATGATTTTCTTGACAAGGTCCTTTGCTATGACGTCTGGTCTCAGGCAATGAATAATTGAATATAGATCTATTTGGTATTAATACTCTTCCATTGCTTGTTTTGTAACTCCTCCATTCTAGCTTCTGACTGCTGTTCAAAAGTTTCATTTATTCGCTGCAGTCGGCAAGCTAGCTTAAGCTTCTCTCTTCTCTTCATTAATAGCTCTAACACAAGCTTTATTACACAAGCTTAAGTTTCAGAAATGTCTGTAAAGAGAATTATTTTAGCAATCTTCTTTAGCTTATTTTTCTGTTTTGGATCTGCTATGTACCAAAATTATTGGCCTTTCACTTTCTTACTACTTTTGTCTCTTTTTTCCTCTATATTTTCACTAGCCAGGTTTGGTTGATCCCCGAGAGGCTTTGCATGGCAAAAATACCATTGTTTTTGTAGCCGAAATAATATTTATGGTCCTATAGGTTGGCCAGTGTTAAGTATTCTACCTCAATTAATTAGGTCCTCTTGCTCATCGAAAACTAGCTGCCATGGCTTCATCTTTTTGCGCTAAGCGTCTCATGGCATATAGCCTTGGCTCGACTCGGGTGATCATCAGTAGTCACCCAGAGACAGCTAAGGAAATCTTGTCAGGGAGTTATTTCTCTTGTCTTATAAAAGAATCCGCTCATTTATTAATGTCCGAACGTGCCATTGGCTTTTCACCTTCCGGAGATTACTGGCCTAATCTTTAGAAGGATAGCTGCATGTAAGTGAGATACATTAAGGAGGTCATACTTCTTAGCCAACTAAAGTTCACTAAGGATATTTAAAAGGAATGTGATTTTGATCTTTCTAAATCCGTTGCATGCAACTCATATTAGTGCTCACTATCCTCATCCTGATCATTATCGTTCTCTTGTTGGCAAGTTAAACTACCTCACTCATACTCGCCCAAATTTATCATATATGCAGTACTGCTCATTTTACCTCTGCATTAAATCCATTGCTGTCTATATCATGTTGTTTGGAAACTCTCCAGTTTCTTGGAAATCCAAGAACCAATCCACCATTTGACGTTCTTCTGCAGAGGCTGAATATCGATAAATACTTCTACTGCCCCTGAGGAGATATTTCTGATCTCTAATCTGGGAATCAGTTGCCAACCTTATATTTCCATGTTTAACGGTACCTTTTTTGTCATGAAAAAATCGGTTAAATAAAAAAAATGTATCACTCATTTTACACCATGACTTGTTCCATTCTACATAAAAGATTTTCAAGGAGATGTCTTGTGTTGGGCTATAGTGTGTGTCAAAAGAATTGCCATATTCTATTGTAGCAGTGGACATTTTAGCATCTTAGTTGCTTTACTTTTATTCCACTGTGGCCTGTCTATTAGTCCAGTGGATTCTTATATCATAGGCAGCTAGGATAGTTATATCTTTCTAGCAGTCATACGTGTTGCGATTATGCATTAATACGAGTCTAAATCATTAGTGATCTTGCTTAGTCATTCCTCAAGCAAAACGTTTAATCTGTCTGTAGTTGAATTGCTTGCACCTTTGATTTTTCACTCTTCAAGAAGAATGACAGAAATGTGTACAATCTGTTAAGTGATTGCCAGTGGTCTGAAATTAACTAAACTTTATAGCTTTAAGTTCAATTTTTAAGCTCGTTAATTATCAAAAATAGGCTTCTAGAGCTTCCAAGAAGGGGGGGGATTGTTAGGAGTGTTAGAAGATCTGTAATGCTTGATTACTGATTAATTCGACGTAAGAAACAATTTCAGGACATCAGAGTTGTAATGTGGTCCATTATGCAGTAGATCCCTAATACTGAGTATTTGTAGTATAATAGTAGTCGAGCCAATGAAATCGGAAGAATTGCAGCTGCAGTGGGACTAATTGATTTCTCTTCTTGGAATGAATGGAGCGGTTGAGATGCAGATTGCTGATGAACCGCTTGCTATTAGTGGAATGAAATCTCAGTCGGCAGAAAAGTGACAGTTGCATAACTATAATGATAATCTAATCGATTATCTTACTAGATACGCATAATGGAAGATCATTATTCATTTGATTATAGGTAGAAACTATACAATGATGCTCAAGTGCTATGATAAGCTGTAGCACAGCATTATCTACAGATGCTCCCAGAAGTTCTACGAAAAAGATTGTTTATTCACAAAGCGAACTTGCCTTTTAGACTCTACTTTAGAGAAAACAATGCATTTGTCCTTCACTGATCCTTGTTACTCTATTCACAAATGGTGGGTTCTGCATGAGCTTTAGATATTCTAACATGCCATTATGCAGCATTTTTCACCAATGGCTATTAGGTACCTCAAGAAGTCTGGAGATAGTGCGATTTACGATCTGTATTTTAGTGAATTATTTTTCTTATATCGAAAGCCTTGGATTGTGCGGATATACGTTGTCCACGCTTCTGATTTAGCTTTAAGTTACTGATTCTTGATTCAGAAGGAATACAAGGTGATATGATGCAAGTAGATGGAATGAATATTGAATAATAGACCTTGTTTCTGTTGGTTGGATAGTACTTTTGAAGAACAGTACTATTAAGGTTCATGACATGGATATCCAGTTTGTATTATTTAGATGCTCCTCCCGCAATCGATTCAAAAACTCAACCACCGGACCAACACTTTGTTGGCATACTCGGACTCATATATGGGGTCAAGAAGGTTAAATATATTCGAGTTATTATTTGACGAATATCTATTTCCTCTCGTTAATTAATAAGATGTCGAGTCGTAGCTCGTCAGTGAAATATAAACATGTTCGTGTGTATTTAAATTTCTGTAATTGACGGCTTATGTGTAAATTTTGTGCTCTTGGCTTCGAGCTACGCCTACGCATACATACACTGCAGTCTTACTTCCGGGCTAGTCGGCAGGAACAGAAAGCTTAAAACTGATATAGAGAATTAAAAAGAAATGTAATTAAACAGAGAGCTCTGAGGAGATCTATGGTGGAGCCAATATAAAAACAAAGCATTTCATCTAATCATATGGATATCCTTAAAATATACGTCGGCAGGGTCCATTTGACTAGGAAAACCAACTCCAAAATTTGTCTGGGAAAATCATTTCACCTTAGGAGAGGAATGTAAAATGGAACTAATAATATACTGCATGCATTCCGTACAGTTAATTACTTGTGTATACATTTCTTAATGATAGAAAACATGAGGGTACAGCCAATGATCTGCTGGAACAACTGATACATCCATTAACTGAGGTACTTGGGATGGTAACTAGACCTAACATTTCATTTGTATCGTTATTTTCATGTCGTGTTTCTTTTTACGCGTATTCGTAAATCTAAATACATCGTGTTTCTTTTCACGCATGTTCGTAAACCTAAATACAAAATCGTTCCATTTAAAATGTTAATTACATGATGGGATGCGTTATCATCGGTAATTTGGAAATATTTCACTGAAGAGTTTAATTGTATTAATAGATCAGAATATTTTGATTAATGTTCAAGACTTCTAGCTATTGTTCTGACTCCATGAGGTTATTAATGTGGTTCAAATTATACGAAGGTTTTTAATTTCCCAATTAATCAGGGTTAGTTAGCTCTAACAATCATTAACCATGATGATCACTTTCCACGTACTATAAATACAATACCCCCCACTTGCAATCTTCTCACCATCCAAAAAGTTCTAAAATTTGAAAATTTTACTAAATTTCAAATTTATGAACATGTCTTTTGATCTTATAAGCATCTCTACTGCAGCTATCTTCTTTAGCTTATTCCTTTGTTTAGGATCTGCTATGTACCAAAATCATTGGCCTTTCACTTTCTTACTACTTTTGTCTCTTTTTTCCTCCATTTTTTCACTAGCCTTGAAGGTTTGGTTGATCCCAGGAGGCTTTGCATGGCGAAAATACCATTTTTTTCGTACCCAGAAAAATATCAGTGGCCCTATAGGTTGGCCAGTGTTAGGTATTCTACCTCAATTAGGGCCTCTTGCTCATCAAAAATTAGCTGTCATGGCTTCATCATTCGGCGCTAAGCGCCTCATGGCATATAGCCTTGGCTCGACCCGGGTGATTATTAGTAGTCACCCGGAGACAGCCAAGGAAATCTTGTCAGGGAACTCGTTCTCTGACCGTCCTATAAAAGAATCCGCTCGCTTGTTAATGTTCGAACGTGCCATTGGCTTTTCACCTTCCGGAGATTACTGGCGTAATCTCAGGAAGATTGCTGCAAACAACATGTTTTCTCCTAGGAAAATCGCATGTTTGGAGGGGCTTCGTCAGGCTGTGGCTTCTGAAATGATTGAGGGAGTTTCGAAGGCCATGAATCTGAAAAATGTTGTGGAGGTGAGAGGGATTTTGCAGAAAGGTGCCTTGAGAAACATGATAGAGAGTGTGTTTGGAAGTAGTACTTGTTTAGGTTTGGAAGGAGAAGAGTTAGGGTTTATGGTAAAAGAAGGGTATGAACTAATCGCGGAATTTAATTGGGCAGATTATTTTCCATTAGGGTTTATGGACTTCAATGGAGTGAAGAGGAGGTGTCATGCACTAGGGATTAAGGTAAGTGCAATTGTGGGAGAGATGATACACAAGAGAAGAGTTGATGGAGAGTTTAGCAAGGGAAATGACTTCCTTAGTGTTTTGCTATCTTTGCCAAAAGAAGATCAACTTAGTGACGCAGATATGATAGCCGTCCTATGGGTAAGTAACCATCTTCTCATTCTCTCTATCTTCACACATAATGTCATCATTCAAACACACATGCCCTTTAATTTTATGAATGCAAATATATGCGGAGTCGTAAATGAACCGAACTTTTCAAATAAGTACATTAGAGTATAATTCAAATTTGACAAATTTGGTTTAATATGGTATTGAACTCGAGTTGAACAGGTCAAGTCCGGTTTGACATGATATTGAATTCGAGTCGAACCGGTCAAGTCCGATTTGATATGGTATTGAACTCGATCTCATATAAGAAATAAGTTCGATTATTTTATTAAATTTTGTTTATTTTGATAAGTCTCGAGTTTGGTTCAATTTATTTATAACGTCCACATAAACATACTAGTATATTATGGGAAGGACATGCAAATTATATCAAATATCGTTACCACCTATGTGGGAAGGCCTTCCGGGGCAATTTGTTATAAAATTAACTGAGAAAGACAACACTAATAGTTTATTGTGTTTGTACAATTATAATATGTTGTAGATCACTATGGATATAGCTGGCAATTCGCATCTTTTACAAGCGTCTATCTGCAATCTAGTTTTTTGACTGCAATAAAAAACACTAATAAATTCAAAATAATTCTTAAATATACTAATGTGTGCAATCTGTTCTGTTTCGTAATTAAATTAATCCTATACGTTCAAAATTAAATTGTATCGTATATATAATTTAAGAAAATTCTGAGTTTTGGCAAAAAAAAAATATATGAGTAACATTTTAATTTATCTACTAACTACTGCAATATTTATGTACTCCCTATGTCCCATTCAGTTCATTAAATATTTTTTCCAACAATCGACATATATTTTAATATAAATATAAAGTATATTTTTATAATTTTTTTATAATTATTTTTGTATTAAACTTTAAATATTAATTTTTTATTATAAAAAATCAAAATAATTTATATAACTATATTTTAGAGCAGTATTAAAATATGTGCCGAACTCCCGTCGGACAAACCTACTAACTGCTACTAAGTACAAATGGTGCATGTCCTCCTGTACTAACAGTAATAATAATGAATAAACTAAATACTAATCAAAGATTAATAGATTAAAGCCTTTTAAAACGATTTTTAACTAGTTTTAACTTTTAGCAAACGGGGGTCACACAATTTTTCAATTTTTCATGCGCATAACAGCTGGAAAAAGATATTTATTTGTTCAACTTTCAAATGAAAAGACCAATGACCTAAAGGGATTGTGTTGGTTACATCGATTTCCTAATTTAAATAATTTCTATCCATATATGTTCTACGTGTCCACTAGTGCTGTATAAGATCTTTTTTACTTTTTAGATTCGGCTCTGCACCCTTTTTCTAAAGATTGTGATGTTTAAGCCCTTGCCTACCACACGCCGTCGATTATTGATAGCTTAACGTTGACATGCTTCATTTTTTAATCAAATCTAAAATTAACATTATTGTAGAATGTAGATACTTCTAATTATACACACTTCCATGCATGACGTAGTCATCTTTGCACTTCTGCAGGTTATTTTCGGTGTCCTAAAAATAGGTTAACTCGAATTAGTTGAGTGAATAATTAGAAATCGTAGAAATTTATTCAAATTTAAGTGAGTGTTTAAAACAAGTATTCAAAAAATCGACTGATTACTCGAATTTCGAGATATGTAACCGAGTACGACCGACTTCCAAATTTTACAAACTTGATTATTATTTATAGGCTCGGAATCTGACTTTAACCCTAATTTCATTACATTTCTCGGAATGTTTAAAATTTCGGAGGAATTTTTAATTAAATATTTGTAAAAAAATTAGCAAAATAGTTTAAAAAATCAAAAATAAAGTAGTAATTTTTTTAGGTCAATTATTTCGAAATTCTGATTACGTAACTGCAATTTACTTGTCTGTATAAATAGGAAATGGTATTTAGAGGAACAGACACAGTTGCCATACTTCTTGAATGGACCTTAGCAAGAATGGTTATGCACCCACATATACAAGAAAAAGCCCGTCAAGAAATCAACACGTGCACCGGAAGCCACCGGCACGTGCGAGACACCGACATTCCCAACCTCCCTTACCTTCAATCAATAGTCAAAGAGGTTTTAAGATTACACCCGCCAGGCCCACTCCTCTCCTGGGCCCGGTTGGCAATCCATGATGTCCACGTTGGCAAGTTCTTTGTCCCAGCTGGAACCACAGCAATGGTGAACATGTGGGCCATAACACATGACCCTGCTATATGGAAAGACCCATGGGTCTTCAAGCCGGAACGTTATGTTGAGGAGGAGGTGTCAATTATGGGATCAGACCTCAGGCTGGCACCATTCGGGTCGGGTCGTAGGGTTTGTCCGGGAAAAGTACTAGGTTTAACAACAGTTCATCTGTGGCTTGCTAGGCTTCTTCAAGAATTCAAATGGCTTCCTGTGCAACCGGTTGATCTTTCTGAGTGTTTGAAGCTCTCTCTTGAAATGAAGAAAGCCTTAAGTTGCCATGCAGTAAGTATTCGTGAAGGCCAAGCTTTTAGCTCTGCATAAGTTGTAAATAAATAAGCTTGCGAAATCGACTAGTTTCTAAAATATTTCAGCGTCTGCAGATGGCAAGTTATACAAAGGATATGATCTGTGATATCAAAATGTTTAATAAATTTGTGCGTACCCAGTGTGTGGGGATACATGTAAGTGCGTAAGTTGGTCCGGACACATAATTAAAAGAAAAAATATCGTAACTGATGGTTGCTAGACAGTCCTTGGGTAACATGATCGAGTTCCTTTGTCGTGCATTCTAATGTAAAGTGAAATCCTGTAAATTAAATATATGATTGTATTACCGGAAACTTCGTCTGACGAGTCTTAGATGAGCCGGTTACTTAACACGGACTTATATGAACAAAAACCAATTCAGCTCAGAGTTGGTAGTTAGCTACATATTAGGTTTTTGCATGCATGTAGGTTCATGCACCTACGTACATGAACTGAGATGCAAATACGATTCGGATAAGCTTCAAATTCTAACTTGTATTTATGGTAAAATCTTTCGCTGCGCGTCGATGGTGTTAGTTAGTGAAGAGCAAAGACAAAGCTTTGACACGAACCTAAAAATAAGACTACATATAATTGCTTTACAGACAAAAGGAACTTCAATTGAAAGTAAAAGTAGGAACATAAACAATCATATGAAAGTTGAACCAACTTTAGCTAGGTCGGTCTTTTGTTAAATCACTGTGTACAAACAATATTATAATTGCATAATCGGTACTAGCTAGTCTACTAAAGTTCAATTATGAACACTATTGATGTACCAATGGTCAATTTAACTACAATTAATTGGATAGTTCTGAATTTTTGAGCTGAGAGCTAGATATTTAGACATTTTCTCTATTTCAATCTGTTAAAACTAATCTTTCTTCGAAAAAAATATTCTTTCTTCGAAAATCTCGTGAATATCAGAGCTGATAATCGAAATCAGGAATAAGAATGAAAAGTACAAGTACACATCCAAGGGTTCTATTCGTTCAAGAATGGGTTCCATTCGGGACAATCAAATTACAAAATTCAAAAAGATTTTGGACGTGTTTGGGAAATCTATTAAGTGGACTTATTAACTTATAAGGCCGCGACAACTTATCAATGAGTGTTTGTCTATCCAACTTATTTCAACTTATAAACTGATAAGTTGAATGTTAGCAATGACGTATTTTTCCTAAACTTATTTTGATTTTTTGTTTTGTTTATTAACTTTAGTTTTTAAAAATATTTTTTTAAATGTTAACCTAACTTAAAATTCAAGAATTAAGATAATTGTATTTAAAAATTATTTATTTTAGTTTATTTAAATAAAAAAAATTCTGACCAATAAGTTAAATTAGCCAAATACTTGTATAACTTATAAGCATTTATCAACTTATCACTTATCAATCACTTATTCGATTTAAGTCATAAGTTACTTATTTTACGATTTCCCAAACGGCCACTTTGATGTTCGATTATCAGTCAAAAATAATGAACCAATCATCCCGTTAATCAATGTGCAATACATAATCTTACTCTCAAACCTTCTGATTCGAAAATGTTTTTTCTTTGGCGTCTCGCTAACCCTAACGCAATAATGTTTCAACTTTTTTAAAAACGAAATGCTAAAAGTTAAACGGTTTTTTTAAACAAATATCAAATTACACGTTGTCATGATCTGATAAGCTACAATACATTAGAGTTTAACAATTTTTTAAAATAAATTCCTAAATAAACATTGTCATGATATCCGATAAGTTACAATGTATTAGATATCTCTGCATTTATATAAAATTTACAAATAAAATTATCTTAAAATATGTCAAATCGTTAACGTGCGTGATAACAAATTTTTGTAAACAATTTGATTTCTCTCCTGCATTCTTTTTAAAATCCAAATTGGCGATTTTGGTATCACCACTTATCCAGCATAGCTATTTTCTTTCCATATTTAGCTCCCTACGAGCCTAAAAAGACCCTATAATTAGTAAATTAATGTTTCCGATTAGTAGTTAATTACACAACTAATTAGTTAAGCAGCTTATGACAATCAGTTGACATCTGTTGCATGGCCCGAAATAAAAATAACAATCAGCTGACACGTTGCTGGCTTACATTAACTATGTTTTGCTTTTGTTGTAATGCCCTATATAATTATCTCATTAGTGCCACCTCTTTATTGATTTGTTTTGGATCATAGATTTGAAAGAATGATTAGCACTTTAATTACATATCTTTAGCAATGGATTTGTGACATGATCTGTTTTTAATGGATGGATTTATCTTTGATCAAATAATGAATGTCAAAAGCATCCTCAACTTAATTATCATATTATACACCTTCAGAAAAATGTTAGATAACCCAATTTTTTTTAATACAGTTCAGTTATACTGATTACACTATAATTATGATTTACCTGCTATAAAATTTGAAAAATGCTAAAATACCTGAAAGCGTTTCTGAAACGGTATTCATTTTATTCGGGCTCTTCACAAAATGGCTTCTAGCTATTAATGGCTCAAAAAGTTGACCCTTGAGATAAAATGCACTTGCTTTACCTTTCAAGAAGAAAATAAAACAGGAAACAATTTAAAGAACTGTAGCAAGAGCATGTAATGCTAAAATTAAATAATTAGAAAATTCATATTCAACGAAACAATCTCGGATCAGATTTCCGGTACATTGACATGCCTAAATTATTACAAACAAAACCACAAAACTCACATAAAATCTTGACACTCTTTTTATAAGCTAGACCATTAAATCCCAAGTAGAATGCATTCTGAATAGAGCGGACAACTTGGTACACGATACGTGAACACGGCACGAAACGCACGAAAAATACGGATATGGGTTTTAACTTTTGATACACAAAATATGAATGTACACGAACACGAAATTACACGATAGATTTAGTGTCGGATATGGGTTTCAATTTAGGTACACGAAAGTACACGAAATTACACGACATAAATATATTTATAAATTAATATATATAACACATGCATATATTTATGTATATAATATAAATATAATATAAATATTTACAAGGTTTTATAGAATACTATGTAAAAATATATATATTTATATATACACTCTCCATATTCCATTAAATTATACATTAAAATAGATTTTTTATAGATTATATGTATATATATATATTATATTAATTTTTTATTTAATATACACGAAAAGTACACGGAAAGTCAGTGTCGTAAAAAGCGCAAATCGGACATAAGCGGTGAGATCACCTTCTAGCGCTTAAGCGCTAAGCGGGCGTTTAAGCGGTTTTAAAAGCGGACGCTTAATCGGATTATCAATAAATAAATAAATAAATATGTATATATTAAAAATAATAAATATTTTTTTGAATAAAGAGATAACATTCACGTATTATAATAAATCAATAAAATAATCATTCACAAAGTCATAATCAACTTAAAAAATACAAGTAACATTTAAAAATATCAAATTATACCTTTTTTAAAAATAAGATTTATTTTTTCTAATTATTTTTAATTCCCCTTTTAATTGGTCAAAAACCGCTAATCGGTCAAAATCCGCTTAATTCCGCTTAGAGCCGCTTAAACCCGCTTAA
Organism: Apium graveolens; assembly: GCF_009905375.1. Taxonomy (NCBI): domain Eukaryota; kingdom Viridiplantae; phylum Streptophyta; class Magnoliopsida; order Apiales; family Apiaceae; genus Apium; species Apium graveolens. Next base: position 266,434,236 of record NC_133654.1, on the reverse strand, counting down.
ATTTTATTAAACGCTTAAATATCCGATTTTGCACTAATCCAAGTGTTTTGACCTCCGATTACGCTTAAACCCCCGCTTAAGCGTCCGCTTAATGCGCTTTTTACAACACTGCGGAAAGTACACGACACGATTCGAATCGGATATGAGTTTCATATATGGGTACACAAAATTATTTAGGGTCGGATATGAGTTTCATGTTTACGTACACGAAACACGAAAGTAGACGACACGAAAGTAGACGACACGACCCGATTGTCCGCTCTAATTCTGAAGGATCATTCCTCTGACTTGGGCCTTCGTGAGTGTGAGCTATTGATCTATGTAAATCTCTACTTCGGCCCAATCAAAATATTTACATTGTTTGAAGCCCAATATACCAGCTCGGAGTAAAAAAAATACTGTGAGCAACTTGTGACTTGTGTACATGTAATTTGAGCAGTGAAATCATTTCGAGATTCAAAATTAAACACGGGTAAAAAGTAAATAAATCGAACCTACTAGAATAAACACATACAACATCTATACATGGAAATTATACAAATTCATCTTTATATTATTTTTTGCAGTGTCGTAAAAAGCGCATTAAGCGGGGGTTTAAGCGCAATCGGAGGTCAAAACACTTGTATTAGTGCAAAAACGGATATTTAAGCGTTTAATAAAATTTAAGCGGGTTTAAGCGGCTATAAGCGGAATTAAGCGGATTTTGACCGATTAAGCGATTTTTGACCAATTAAAAGGGGAATTAAAAATAATTAGAAAAAATAAATCTTATTTTTAAAAAAGGTATAATTTGATATTTTTAAATGTTACTTGTATTTTTTAAGTTGATTATGACTTTGTGAATGATTATTTTATTGATTTATTATAATACGTGAATGTTATCTCTTTATTAAAAAAAATATTTATTACTTTTAATATATACATATTTATTTATTTATTTAAGCGTCCGCTTTTAAAACCGCTTAAACGCCCGCTTAGCGTTTAAGTGCTAGAAAGTGATCTCACGGCTGAGGTCCGATTTGCGCTTTTTACGATACTGATTTTTTTAAAAATTCCAAATTGAAGCATAAAAAAGGCGTGACGCGGTGAGCGGTAACAGAGCACCACTATCACATTTCGCGTGTCCTTGCCTATTAATTGTACTGTTGGTGTTTATCTTTTTGCTCACTCCATCTTCTCCCGCCACTCTCCTCACTCCATTTCATCTCTCTCTCTAAAAATTTCAATCTCTCTCAACTCTCTCCCTCTCTCTCTCTCAATTTGAAATCTATACTCTCTCTCATCTCGGGGATTAACAATGGTGAGAGTAAATGTTTTTGTTGTAGAGAAGTTTGTTTGTAGTTTTGATTGAGCTTCGTTTTTGTATTTCGAGCCATTGTTTATTCTGTCGATGTCACTTTATTGTATTATTCTCTCGAATTTCAGGTTGTTGCACAGAAACTCAAGGAAGCTGAGATCACCGAGCTTGATTCGCTTCTCTTAGTAAGCGCTCTCTCTCTCTCTCTCTCTCTCTCTCTCTCTCTCTCTCCGTGTGTCTGCTTGTGCGTTTGTATGTGCGCTTGTGTGTATTTGTATGTGTGTGCATGTTGCGCGTTTGTGTATGTGTTTTGTGTGTGTTTTTGAAATATTGATATCCTGATGTTATGAAGAAGCGACCTCGTTGTTATGATGTTTATTTAACTGTTATTTTTGGTGAATTTACTTGTAATGTGATTGTAGATGTTTGCGGTTATTGTAATTTTTTGTACTGTAAATAATTGTTGTTTGAGTTTGCAACTTACTGTTATCGTTTCATATATTTTATGAATTGATTGTAATTAATCCTGATTGTGATCTGCATCTTACCGTACATGTTTATTTTTGCATTCGAAAGTTCGATTGAATGTTACGAACAGTATTTGAGAATTTGAGATTAACTTCACGTGATATGAGATTATTGTTTGATTTGTTTGATGTTTTGATGATTCGAATGTTAATTGCACATGTTAATCTACTAATTTTTGGATAATAGGTTTATAGGACCGAGTTTTGTTTTTATGATTGGTTTGAGTTGTGAATATAAGAAGGCTTATGCAGTACGATTATCGTAAGAGTTGATGAGTTCGTTTACTGATTTGTTATAGATTTGATTGTTAGTCAAAATTTGATATCGAGTCGCAGCATGTAGATGTAGTGCTCTGTATTGTTATATATTTTTTATGTTTTAAATTAGTTTACAGCTTTAAAATAATTTGTGTGGATCTGCTTACAATTGTTGAGTTAGTGTACTTGAGAATATTATGTTAGCTGGATGTGTTAGATGTTGATTGATTACTTTGCTGGTTGTGTAGATGATACAAATGTAAATTGCACAAGTTGATTTACTACTTCCTGAACAAGATGTAACTGATCTAATTTATGCTCATAAGATCGGCTTGATATGAAGTGTGAATATCTGAAGGCTTATGCAGTACGATTATCTTAAGACGTGACAATATTAGTGACTTTCACATGCTGGTCTATTGTAGATATGATTTATGTTCATATAGCTAAATGTTGACCTCTAGATTTTTCAGTTAGCATGTAGATGTTTTAATATATATTTTCCATACTTCAAGTTTAGTTACAGTTTCAATTTACGATTGATTCATATATTGATATTGTGTTTCCTAGCTGCTTTAATGTTGTTGTGTAACGATGTTTATATCTAATTGAACAGACAAGGAACCTGCTACGCATTGCGATATTTAATATTAGCTATATAAGAGGACTTTTTCCTGAAAACTATTTCAATGACAAGTCTGTTCCAGCTCTAGGTAAGCCATCTTGCTACAACAAGCAATCTATCGCTATAGAGATTCTTACATATTAGTTCTGATCTGTTTATTTTGGTGCTGGTTTCCTGAACAGAGATGAAGATTAAGAAGCTTATGCCAATGGATGCAGAGTCAAGAAGAATGATAGATTGGATGGAGAAAGGCGAGTAAATTATTAGTGTTGAGGTTTACAATGAGGAAACGTCTTCTCCCATTTTGTTTCTCATGATTTCTCTTTTTCTCCTCTATTGGTTTAGGTGTCTATGATGCACTGCAGAAGAAATACCTGAAAACGCTTTTGTTCTGTGTGTGCGAAACAGTAGAAGGCCCAATGATTGAGGAATATGCCTGTAAGCAAACTTCACCATCAATGTAGTGGAAGTGTAGAGTGGAATAATTGCCTTCCATGTGCTTTCTGTTACCACGCATGTTAACTTGGAGTCATTAATTTCTGGATATAAATGTTATGGAACCTATCTAGTAGTCTATCTGTATATCTTGTGTTTGCTAAAAAAATTAAATTCAACTTGTGCTACATCAATAATTTCCAACTTCCTTGCTTGCAGTTTCTTTCAGTTATTCAAACTCTGAGAGTCAAGAGGTTTCAATGAATGTGAATCGCATTGGAAATAAAAGGCAAGGGGGAACATTTAAGTGCAACTCGAGTACAGAAATTACTCCAAATCAGATGAGGTATGTACATCAACTAATTGCATTGTCATTCACATTTCAGATCTGCAACTTTCGCTTAGGCAAATTTTACTTTTGAACCACTATGTTAAATGCAGGAGTTCTGCTTGCAAAATGGTCCGTACATTGATTCAGTTAATGAGAACTCTGGACAAGATGCCAGAAGAGGTATATTTGCATACCAGTTACTATGTTGCTGATTACCATGCACAGGTTTATTTCCATGTTTAGTGTATTAATTACTCTGGTATATGTTTGCAGCGGACTATATTGATGAAACTCCTGTATTATGATGATGTTACGGTATGCCTTTTCATATTCAAGTGTATTTTGATAATAAACCCCATTTAAAGATCTAAGGATATAATGCAGCTCATTTATTTTAACCTTTTTTACAATAGCTGGCATTTCACGAGACGAATTGCCTTGATATAGTATCTCTTCTGCTGAAATCATGTCCATCTTAGGAATTAGCCCTGATAAATTTGAAAATTCTGCTGTAACATAATCTAAAGACACTATTACACATACTTGTTACAGCCTGTGGACTATGAGCCGCCATTCTTCAGAGGCTGCACAGAAGAAGAAGTTAATAATCCATGGACCAAGAATCCTCTGAAAATGGAGGTTGGCAATGTCAACAGCAAACATCTAGTATTAGCTCTTAAGGTAAGGGAAAAGATACAGGAATACATGATCCATTATATTTCTATTGATCAGTAATCGATTGTTTTCTTGGTATCTTGTACAGGTTAAAAGTGTACTTGATCCTTGTGAGGATGAGAATGATGATATGCAGGATGATGATGATGTCAGCTTGGAGGCTGATTCTGTTGAAGGAGATGCAAGTGACTCGGAAACTGAGGTGAACCATATATGATTAGGTTCTTATAGTCTTAAGCTATACGTAATTATCAGAAACTTAATCAAGCTTAATTATACGATATAATTTGTAATTCCTTTCAGACCATAGATGAAGACCAGTATGTGGTTGCACCAGTAGGTAAGTTGCATGTCAGCATCTTTGGATATTTATTTTGATTTAAGATTTTGAATTGTAATGCCAAAGTTTCTTGCAGACAAAGAAAAGGTTGAAAAGAATCAATCAACAATTGATGATGGTACACAGAATTCCACAGAAACCTTTAGAAGAACACCACTGGCATCAATATACGGATTTAATAAAGTAATTTAACAGGTTGTACTTGCCATTTTTGCAGATGACACTCAGGATCCAGTTGAAGATGAAGAGCAATTTCGTCGAGTAAAGGAGTGGATTAGTTCTTACCACCTTGGCACTGTCGAGCTTACAGATGTTCTCTCAAATTTCTCTGACATATCAGTGGTAAAGACTGACTTTATCTCTTAAATGTGGATTAACATAAGTTTTACATTAACTGGTTGGCTGCAAAAATCTTGACAACCCAAGGTTTACTTATATTTCCTATTTTCCATGATTGCAGGTTCTTATTGAAGGTACATGGAGGTTTCAATCAATACACAAAGTTTTATTAGTAAGGCATCTACCCTGTAACCTATCCTGGACAAATTTAACTATTCTATTTCATTTTGACTGGTTTCAGAAGTTATGGACAAGCTGGTAAAGGAGGACACTCTAACAAAAACTGGAACAAACACTTATGTCATTAATAAGCTGAAGGTGTTTTCTCTAACTTATATAATCTATGTATCTCCTAATTTTGTTTTTCCTCCCTGGTCCTCATTGTTATACAAACTACGGTTCCAGAAATCTGACTATGAGTTTGAAGCTGTGAAAGACGAAAATGATGGCCTGATATTTCGAAATGGCAATAAACTTCAGCCAAACACGGATGAGGATCATATGTATATGAAGGTAAATATGGAACAATGGTTTTTGACTCGTATATATTTCTTTTTTTCCAATGGCGAAGTTGCATGTTTTTCTGCCAAACAGGCAACTGGATCCAGTAACTTATTAGCTACTATTATTGTTTATGGAAAACTCATGTTTTTTAGCTCATATTTCTAATCTTTTTCATATGGCAAAGTTCCATACATTCTGCCAAGCAGGCTACTGGATCCAGTAACTCATCACATACTATTCTTGTTTATGTACAAATTAGCTTAGTGTCTTCTGTACCAAATAACTCTAATTTCCATTTTATATTTAAGCTCTCACAAGTCCTGGTTTATAGTATATAGTTTTTGCAAGTTTTCAGTTACGCCTACATATGCAAGTCAAGATTGAATATAAGATTGACAAGAATGTATAAAGTCAATCTTGGTTGTATATTTTATTTGTTAGTTGCATATTAATGGCTTTCCTATAAGACTTGAAATGTGATCTATCAAAATTTTATCTGGGATTGATTTATAATGTAATAAACATAATGAGGTGTCACCTAATTCTTAAGTTTCAGAATGTAGATGTTGCTCAAGTCTCTTATGTTTGCAGGCACTATATCACGCTCTTCCAATGAACTACATTACTGTTTCCAAGCTTCACAACAAGCTCGAAGGAGAAGTCAACCAGACCACTGTGCGCAAGCTAATTGATAAAATGACAAAAGAAGGATTTGTTGAAGCACAAAGCAATAGAAGACTTGGTATAGGAATTGAGCTTTAAAATTGTTTTCAGTGCTTGAACCAGATTTGATGGTTGTTTACGTATTCCTTTTATTTCTGCAGGGAAGCGTGTGATCCATTCTGATTTAACAGAGAAAAAATTGCATGAAGTCAAGAAAAACTTGAACCTTGATGAGATGGTAGAAGTTTGAAGTTCTTTAGGCATATTATGCACATTTAGTTAAAATTTACTTGTGAACACATTTTTTATAAGCAAATATATTGATAGGAGTTGGATGAACCCCAAAGGAAGCTGAACCAATCTGAAGCTCAGACAATAGGTACATTACTGATAAAAATGTTTTTCCCTCTATTATGAACTGAAAGATCTGATATTTTAACTGTCTAATGACAACCAGGAAGCAAACAAAGGGACTTGTCTACTTGTGGTGGTGTTCGCTCAATCGGATCAGATCTTACTCGCATGATAGGCAAATCTGACGCATATCAGAACGGATCCATCAGGAGTGACCATACTGTTGTAAAGATGAAAGAGCCTCGGACCCCCACAAGCAGAGCTCAGGTTTGTCTGGTCAACATCTTCTTCAAATTTACCAAGTAACAAATGTTTTGCTTTCTGATTTTCTATGTCTTCTGACACAAAATATATAATCTCACTTCTCTAAATCATGCAGCCAGCAGCTTCAAGAGAGAGTTTTGCACAGGGAATTGAAAATGGCAGAACCAATGGGAATGGTGATAACTGTGGTGAGTTTGATGCAGTCATGTGTAGCAAGTCGTCATCTCAGAGCAAGCGGTCCAGAAAAGCAAGCGCTGTAAGCTTTCAACTAATGCTGTATTTTTATGTCTAGTTAGCAGTCATCCGCCGCATAGACTGATACTCCATGCATCCAGCCAAACAAAAAAGTATCATTTGCTAAATTTCTAATTTTTTTTTCTGGAAATTCTAAACCCCCAACTGGCCCACGGTTATAAATCTTTATGTATCCTTATGCATTAGGGTAAGAGCTTTCAGTAAAGAATTGGAACTTAACATTAAATCAAAATCTTGATCCATCATATCGTTTTATGTTAAGTAATGATTAGTGAGAAATCAACTTGATTTCTGAGAAAAAAAAAGTGTTAGATGACTTTGTTAAGGAGACTTAATTTGCCGTTTCTTTGGTGACAGGTTAAGGAGCCTATCCTTCAGTTCACTAAGCGCCAAAGGGCTCAAGTTGCTTAGAAAGAATTGGAGTGCAGCTGATAGATACCAGAGTTCCTTTCCACTTGGTCCTATTTGACGAGACACAAAGACTTGTCTACTGCATATATGACTTAAATCAGCTTTCTTCCTTTCTTTGTTGCGCCTGGATTTTCATATGACTAATGACTACATATGTAATAGATGTGTTTATCTTTATTATCTTAAAAGTTCTGACTTTTGATAACACCCTTAAATTTTGTTGGGAGTCCAACAAACATGCAACTGGGCAAGTATGATGAAAATGGCAATTGAAGGAGACCTGTTTTGTGTGTTCCGACTTCCGATCCATGTCTGTTATGTTTACATTTCTATTTTTGGTTTGAAGAATTAAGAAATCGTAATGCTAGGATTATTTTGAGCTGCATAAGTTTATTTGGATCAAAAAACAGTGAGAAGGTTGCACATTTTACAGCTTACTAGCTTCTAATTCATTAAAATGCTGATGTTTTATTATGTTAATGAAACCTCAATAGAAAAACTCCATCAATGGTGGTAAAACTAATTATGTGTTTACTGAGTCCAATGTTCTTATTATTTGACATTAATAACAGATTGGGCCTGATGATGGGTTGTCCAAGTCTCCACTCCTCAAGATCTTTCAAAATAGTAGTTGGGCCTGTGGTATCAAGGAGCAATTAGAAGGTTTCAGTCCACTATGATTTTCTTAGTATTTTTTGACCTTATCTATTTGGTTGCACATCAAACAAGTAGTAGATACTAATGATTTTTCTGTTGTGAAGTCGGTTTCAAACACTCACAAATGAGTTTCAAACAATATTTTTAAATTTATCATTCGAAGAAGACAATAAATATGTTAATTTAAGATACATAATGCATACAAATACAAGCAACAGCAAGTGATTCATTGAATAAGAACACAATAGCAGACTAGCATCAGTACTATTAGCTATTATCCCTTGTTCCCGAGTTTTAAAAAGGAAAAAAAGTAAGTGAAGTGTAAATAAAATACTTTCACTTTCCTCCGTAATCATGCTCCCGAATTTTTAAAATAAGTGAAAATAAGTGTTAATAAATGCAAGTTTAACAATTTTTCGCTTCAAAATTTTCACTCCAAAAATGGGATAAAAATATTTTGTCTTCTAATTTTTTATTTTCTCCACATTAAAAAACTCGGGAGCAAGCTAGTTCAGACTCGAGTGGGCCAGCATACTTACGTCTTCAGTGCCGCGTCAATTCGAAAGTGACCACCAGCAAGAATTTGAATGCGGTGACAAAATGTAGGTACACAAAACTAATTATGCAGAGACAAAAAACCGGCATTGAGATTGAAACACAATCCATTTGACCAAGTTATATTAATTTTCGGATTTCGTAGTTTAAACTTCTTGTTTAGATTTTGACATTCTGAACCTTAAGCTAGACTTTAGCGATTTCGAATTCGTAACAGTGTTTTACATTGTCATTACGACGAGCATTTAGCATCGAACCTACATTGTCTTACAGAACAGCAATGTCACTGTCTTGGCCAGTTCAACACAGTCCAGTGAATTAATTTGATAAATCATTGATGTTACTGCTCACATGTTACCAGAAATCAAGCATGAAGAAGGCAGGCCACCCACTTCCAAAGTGTGCTTGGCCTTTCCTGGCTATAACAGAAAGTAAATAATCGCCCTAAAATTACCCATTTTTGGGGGAATTTGAGTGTCAAAGTTACGACTCTACCTGCGGTAAAATACTTATTAAGTTTAAATCATGTTCGCAAATAATAAAATGGTTAATTATCAAGTTGTTCACTGAAGTCAACCTAATATATCAAGTTAATCACTAAACCGAAAACGGTATCAAATTGGTCACTGAAGTCAACGACATGTACACTTTAGTTAATTTTCCTCAAAATTTAACGACGGGAATTGCTGATGTATTAAAATTTAGGGAGCATTTGGCTAGTGAAAACTTTAGATGTTAGCATAGATGAGTTTAGCTTTGACAGTAATAATGAACTGACATCGATTGATTCTAATGAATATTGAGGACAATTAACGGAATTTACACGTCACTTTAGTGGCCAACTTGATACTGTTTTCAATTTATTGACCAAATTGATATATTAAGCCGACTTCAGTAACCAATTAAATAATTAACCCGATAAAAAAACTTGATTTTGTTATTTATGTGATTTTTTGATTGTGAAAATTTAAATACTCAAACGCGCGATATCAAGAGTAGCGTCCGTTAATTCATGATTACGGAAAATAGACAAGGTATCCTCCAAGCCAACAAGTTGGAGCTTAGTTCCTGACTTTAGTACTGGTAATCAAGTTTGGGAACAGGACATCAATTCCATTCGGTTAAGGTCATGATCAATGCCGAAGTAAGAAACTAAGCTGACCAATTTTCACTAAATTAGAATAGTAGTTAGCAAATTGTCCTTTCGAAATTTGTTTGTTGCCAGTACAGTGGTTCAGTTTAGTGGGTGAGCAAGACCTTACACTTCCAACCGCATTGGTTGCACCTCCAACAAGGGAACTTGGCCTTTATATTATGGACCACCTCTTTATTTTTTCTGCTCAAGTTTCCATTCTTGTTTTGGCTGCATAACCAAAAACAGTATTCATATTGGTGTGAATTGTATGATCATAGATAAAAATGAAACAATGAATAAGTGCTCTTCAACCACCAAATTCCATTTTACAAAAACATTCATACCCTGATACAGAAATCGGAATATTTATCTGATGAGTGTGCTTCGTTCGACACATTCTTAACGGGGATAATGTCGTCTTTCAGACAAACAACTGACAAGTTCATAATTTTCGAGTTTCTGGCTGTGTTAGTGTCGTCGATACTAGTTACACAGTTGTGTCGTTTATAGACATGACTATAAACAATGCCGCTTTTCAATCACGCCGCCTTTTAAACAAACAAGTTCATAATTTTCGAGTTTCTCGCTGTGTTAGTGTCGTCAATGCTAGTTACATAATTGTGTCGTTTATAGACATGACTATAAACATTCGGAAATATGAAAAATTCAAGGATGGAACATATTCGAAATATATAATTCTTGATCGTATTATTTTCGAATTTTTTTTCTAAAATCGAGTTTTTATTCTGTATTCGAATAAATTTCGAGATGTTTAATTTATGTCAATGGGTTTGTTGTGGCGGGGCATAAACGCAAACACAATCCCTGCTTTCAAAATACACTTCACCATCTTTTTCTTTACAAGCACTATCTCATCCCTACATGCTTCTTTAAACTTCCTTTCTTGAATAAATAATCCTTTACTTTCCCTAATCATTTTTTAAATATTCTATATGGCTTTTGTCTGTTTTTTCAAAAATCAGGCATACAAGCCTAGTATGTGTCCCAATAAATCTTGAAATAAACGAGAACCGAACCAGAATCTGAACGATTAGAGATAAAAAAAAAAGCCCTTGTCAAGATATTATCGCGCTCTCTAGACTTCAAACTTTTCCGAGAGGAACATAAGATGATCACAGTAATGGTAAATCTATGCAGATAAACATACAGTTAAAATGTATAAATTTGCAGTCTAAAACTAATGCTAACAATGCAATCAATCTTCTAATCATGATTTTACAAAATAAATAAAAAAATAATAAAATTACCTTGGATACCTTGTCTTTACCCCTGTGCTACTGAACTTGCACCTTACTTTTCATCAACTTTATCCTCAGCACTTCAATGCAAATTAGCTGGCTTTTCTTGAAAAAAGCTAGACTTGTACTGCATGCACTATCATGCTTTCAAATTCAGTTTTTGTAAGCTAATTTTACAACTAATCATCAATGATGGTGGTTAGTTTAACTATAAACGAGGTGGTTAGTTAACTTGCTTCATTTTATTTCACTCTTTTTCTTTCCTATATCATACTGCAAGCTAGTATTAGTGTATAACCAACAAGGGATTTTCTATGACACACAATAGTCACTAACTGCTATATAAATGGGCTCTTCTTATTGGTGATTAAATAATAAATGTTAATTGCCCCTCCATTCACATCAATTCCACCGAACCAACAAATTTACATGAGAAAAGAGTGTGATTATGATCACTTGATACTTGGACCATCTTTCTTTCACTTCAACAGCGGAACCAAGATTTTAAAAGACTCAAGACTTAAATAATTTAAAAAATAATTTCAAAAACTAGTCGGATCAGTAACGTTCATATACATTTTCCAAGAATCTGGCCGATAGTCCTAAAAACATTATTAAACGACCTAAGATATAATTTCCGATTTTTACAATAATGAGAGTGGTGCATGACACTAATTTATAACATAATTTCAAAAACTAGTCGGATCAATAACGTTCATGTCGTAAAGATATACTTAACAGACAAACGATAATAATTTCCGATTTTTACGACACCGGTGCATCTTGACAGTAATTTTTGCATAAAATACAGTTGCAGACTTGTAGTAATGTCTCAATCCTACTTTCACTATTGACTATTGAGTTGAATACTTGAATATTATCTTGAATGTACAGACAAAGAAGATTGGCAGTACAAATCAAATCTACAACGAATTCAATTTCAGAATCTCGAATTCACTTCGAGAGTACTAAAATTTTAAGGCAGAAACATAGAATTAATAATACTAATACCATTGATACAAGTTGCCATCTCAATTTAAAGATACAAGTAACTTAACTGACTTTGAAGCAAGTAAAATTGTTACTATAACTTAAAATTTCTCAATTTTCAAAATTTCTACTCTATTTTGATTTAATTTCTTCTAAATTATAATTTTTCAGCTTCAACTTTCGTCCATTGCCTCATCCGCACCACCACCACCGTTTCCATTAGCGACATTATCGCCTTCTCCGTCGTGATCATCCTCCCACCTTTCGGTAGGGGTACACTCGGATTTATGTCGTGTCCTCCAATCGAGCGCCTGACACGCTCGTGAACAATAATTCACTTTACCGCAAACCGAACACCTCCGAAACTCATGCCTTCTCGACTCGGGTCGACCACACCCCGAATGCGAACACAAACGGAGCCCCGGACCCGGACTCTTACCTCCGAACCAATCAGTCAAAAACTGATTAGCCGGCTGAGGAGCCGACTCCGGGACATTACAGCCAAAATCACTAAGCAACGGACAATTCGAACATCCAGCTAAATTAACATGGCGATGATTCGGGAGTGGGTTCCACACGAGCCATGAGCTGGAAGTAAGAGCCTCTGGAGCCGTGTTTAAAACCGCGGCTAGCTCACGAGCATTGGCTTGGACTAAGAAGCGGCGCCCTTCTGTTACGTTTTGGCGCACGCCGTATCCGTCTTGGAGACAATGGCCTAGTTCACGTAACGCATCGACGTGGCCTAAAAAGGCCGCGCGAGCGCACAGAGCCACCCCGGCTCGAAGATCCTTGTCGGTCTTCGAGCCACCGCTACCATTGAATTGGATCACAGCGAGTGCGTAGAGTGCGGGTGCGTGTAACTTAATCGCGGCTTTCGCTAGCAGTGATGCGCCCGTCCCTCGGGCGTTTAGACAATAAAACCGAATCTGTTTAAAAAAAAAATCAATTAAATCATTTCTTTCATTTCACTTCCACATACATAATTTAAATTTATAGATCGAGAATTCGATTTTTCGTAAAAAAATGCGGGCCGTGAGTATTTAAATTTTATACAACGTAACGGAAAAATATATGAACATACTTACCATGCCGAGAGTGTAACAAGCTTCCACATTTCCAGCCTCGGCGCATTTTTTAAAAAACCGGTGAGTCGATTCCGACCACCGGCAAGCTTTAACGGCGAACACTTTCGGAGAAGCTTTCGCAAGCACCATTGAACGCAGTCCTAAATCATTCAATCTCTTACATCTGTTATACACACAGAGAACTTATTAAATTCGATGCTACATTTATATGAATTCAAAAAAATAAAACAAAAAAAAAATCACGAAATAAAAATACGATTTATGAAATAAATCTTACGAGACTAAAACACGGCCGTAATCAGCGGGACAAGAAGCGGAGGAGCAGAGTTTAGAAAGAATAGTCAGAACAAGATCATCAGGTAGATTATCTAAATAATCAATTTTCTTGTGACGTTTCCGGCAAGTCTCCGGCGTAAGATCACCGGAAAAGTCTCTGAGTCTCTTTGCAACACTTTTTTCCGACCTCATATTATTCAGTCTAGGATAACACAATCCTCTCCTTGTTCTCATGTTTTCTTGTGAATAATAATCAAAATGTAAATGCGTGACTATATTTTATATATGTACTATGTAACTACACGTAGTCACGTACATGTAAGATGCGTATGTGGCTGTTTGAGAATGGAGATGAGAAATATGAGATGTCGTTGAAGATAAGGCGAAGTCAAAAATGAAATCTGGAGGGGGTTTAAATAAGGAGAGGAGATTAGAACAACAAGGAGATAAAGGAGAGTGTTGAGTTTATATAGCCCTAGTTTGTTTACTTATTTACTACAATGTCCTTTGTACTTGTTTTTAATTTGTACTTGGTCAAATTACGCTGACCAGATCCTCCCGTCCGTCCGTCCCTCCACGACGGTTTTTTCTTCTTTCTGTTTTGGAGTATGTCGTGCCGTTGGTTCCGTTTTACGAAAATGCGACACGAAAATGAAATAAATCGCGATAGTCGTTATTAACTTTCATTTATAAATAATCCGGCATGATTATAAATAAAATTATTATATTTTTTGTCCAAAAAGTACAAAATTGAAAAAATTGACGAATAATGAGTTTGGTTAACGAAAATTAACTTGTGTATCAAAATATTATCATGTAGGGATAATGCATGGTTTATGTAAATATTTGAATTTCATTGTTGGTGATCATTGTTACAGAAATCGGTTAATTTTTCAAAAATCGCCGATAAATTTCTCAAAAATATTCGTCTGTTTTACCGACTCCCGATAAATTGTCGATAAATTATTTAATTTTTTTTAAAAATTGTCTGATAAATCACAAATCAGTACTCCAACCGAATAATTACCATTTCTGAAATCTGTAACTATGACAGTGATTTACAATAAAAATATCGGTCTTTCTAATGTGTGCCTTTGGCACACAATAAACACCAACTTCCATGAGTTTGGTATATTTTTATTGGTGGAGTTGTTGTAAATGCAGGTGAGTCCATTAATATTTATAATTAGAGTACCAATCAAAATGCACCAAAATCATAAAAGTTAATGTTCATTGTGTGCCCTTGGGCACACATTAGAAAACCTGTAAAAACATATCAATGATCTATTAGACGGTTAAATGTAAATTTACTGAGTGACTTTTTATGGTGAGTGTGAGGAACACGCGCGGGAGGAGAGAGTGGGAGGTGTTGCAGGGGATGTTAGAAAATCAGGTACCGAGTTTTGGGGCAAAGTTGATGACTCACTTCACTTGAGGTTGAAAGAGGGTGAGTCAGCAGTAACAGATAATTCAGTTACTTTTTGTTTGTTTTTTTACTTGCCTATTTCTGTTTTTATTATAACTCTTTGCCGCACTTTATTTTGTCTGTATTCAGCTATTGGCAGTTTGACATTTTACGTATATATGGAGATAAAATATAAAATGATTATGAGAATATAAAAGATTCATGTGCCTACTTCACCCTAGGATTTGTAACGTATATTTATTTTCTTATTTTCTTATTTTTTGCTAAAATATAATGAATTATTTAGCAAAAGAAATAATTGAGAACATATTTATGATGTGGCTAATACCTGGCGTAATTAATTTATGAGCGTATATTTATGCAAATTGGATCTCATAATATTTTAAAAAAAATTGTAATCTACTATTTGACATGTTAATATTTGGGTAAAAAATTTGGAAAACCTAAAATTCTCATTTAAAAATGATGGATAATTTATCAACATTCAAATTTATTAGTTTAATTTTTAAAAAAGGTCTCTCTAGGGAACTTATAAATTTAACTTGAAATAACATTTTTGCATATAAAAATAAAATGCATATAATTTTGAACTTGATAATGCTTACGTATCCTATATATAATATATTCCCATAGTTTTCTCAAATAATAAAAAACAAAGCATGTTTTTAATTTGTGGAATGGGATTTTTATATATCCACGAGAGATTCAACTCATTTACTTAAAAATAATCGGTAACTTATCAAAATTCAGAAACTGAGAACGATTTTGAGAATTTTAATATTTTATTTTTTAATTTTAGGTCGAGACTCGGGAGACATAGGAGCAAAATCTTATAACAAACTAATTAGTGTTCGATTATATTAAGTACATGAATGAAAAATAGTAGTACTCCCTCTGTCCCCATTGAATTCTATATATTATTTTTTGTTACGTTTTTCAATACTTCTTTAAAACATAACTTTTTAATATTTTTTAAAAATTTCTTTTTTCTAAATAAAAATTTTATGTTCAAACTTTTATTCAAAAAAAGAAAATTTAAAAAAACATTACGAAACTATAATTTATAGAAGTCTCGAAATACGTGCAAACAGTACACATATACAACCAACCGAGTGGGACGGAGGCAGGAGTACTCATTACATGCAACATGCAAAGGTTAGCAAATCAAATCAATATTTATGCGTGTAAAGCATAATATTATCATAAATTTAGTGTATTTAATCTCGCATGGCATGGACGGATGACATGAAACTTCACAACTTGAAGTTGTTTGATAATGAAACTATAACTTTTTTTTTTTCTAAATGAAACTAAATACTTATCAACAAACAACGTCGCTTATGGCACGTAAATTCGCCGGCCTTGGACCCCGTCGCCGTAGAATTTAATTTAATTTTCATCACGTCAATTTTTAGTGAAGTGGTTGATATCATGATAGCAGTCCAGTCCATCTTAACAAGATTAAACAATTAATTTTTAGACAACTGTTATATAACTATTGAAAAAAATATCATAAAAATCTTGTTTTGTTGAGAAAAAAAATCCCTTTTTGCATTAATAAGAAATTTTATTTTTCATCAATTGTTTTAATTTTTTAAATTAGGATTTCAAAACAATCGGTCTAACGAAAAATAATTACTAATTTCAAAATCAAAGTCGAGATTTGAAAAAAGGGGTTTTTTGAAAAATACCCAAGTCTAAAAACACTTTTGCAAAAATACTGTTACTTTTTTTAAAAATTTGCAAAAATACTTTTTAAGTTGTAAAAATACTATTTTTCAAAAAAAAAATTGCAAAAATACGGTTTTTTGGCAACTGCAATCAACTGCACGAAACTTTTGACGAGTTTCTGCAACTACATGCAACCTTAAATCAACCAAAAAAACTTTATTCAACTAGTTGCATTTCTGATTATTTTTGGTTGATTCCGTATTTTTTCAAAAAAAATCAGAATATAGTAAAATCGCAAAAAACTTAGAAAAAATTAGTATTTTTAGTAAATTCTCAAAAAATAATAGTCTATTCAAATTTTCAGTTTAACCGAAATTCCAGGCTAAGTACGTCGATTTGGTTGCGCTATGCTCTGATTAATTAGCCCACCAAACATCAAGAAATATGGAATCAGCATGCTTGTATGCGTCTGCAGTATATAATGCGTGTTTAGAAGAAGACTAGAGATTAGATTAATTAGTAATTAGGTTTTGATGCAGACTAAACTCGATTATTTATGTATTACTGATTGTGCTATAATAGTGTCGTAGGAAACAACAGATAATAACACTGCTAAGCCACTTTTTTAATTGAACAATGATCGTGATTCGATAGAATGTGTCGTAGAGGCACCTATCGTACTCACTCTCTACCTCGGTCGGCAACTGTAAGCAAAACATGATAACGACATTAATTAAATTTTAATTAATCTAGATGTTAATTAACATTAGAGTATGTTGACTACAGTCTAGTATATATATAGAATATAATAGTATTTTACTATTATATATACAGTAGAAAGTAGAAACCTTGACAAATAAATGAATAGTTTTGGGATTGAAAACTTTTAGGGATTTCTTCATAAATGTCAAAGTTTTATAAATATTTTGTAACAGTATTATTATTTTTTAAAAATATTTGTAAAAATACGTGCAACTATTTTTGCTATCGTCTTTGCAACTTGGAATTACTAAAATTTTGAAAAAGTATGTTTTGTAAATTGCAACGATGTTTACAAGCTAAAATAAAACATAAAATCCAAGCATAAATGCAAATATTTTCAGGGTAAAATAGTATTTTCGAATTTTTTTTCAGAAGTTGATAAAATCGCAAATGATTTTATAAAAAAAATTATATTTTTGGTAAATTTCCCAAAATAATATAAGTTGTGTTTTTAATTTTGAAATTTATCTGCGAGATTTTTCATTTATTAAATATTTATGTATCGAGATTATGATGTATTACTCGTTAGAATAATGATGTTCTGTTTCGTTATTAAATAATAAATAGAAAATTGCTCAATAAAATCTTTTAATGATTTTTTTTTTGAAAAAAAGACAGATTCTAGAAGACCATATAGAAATCAACATAAATAAAGAGAGAGTGCATATATAGGAAAACCTTTTCCCAAGAACGAGAAAGCATTTTTGTCCTTTTAATAAAATAAAATATACTACTTGCATTATGAGAACTGTGTTTGCCATTGAATAATAATATTAAAAAAAAGTCATGAATAATTTAAATTAGGGTTAACGAGGCGGATTCATTATGGTAACCCTTTTGTTTGTTCGAAGGAGCACAACTCTCGTACGTTGATCTTGAATGCTTATGTGAATGGAGTGATGGACGCACGTCTAATTGTTTTAAATCTTTATATCTTTATATAACAATAAAAGAAGAATCGATGAAATATGTTATAATATAAATAGTTTGAAGGTTAAGGACAAAATTTTGTTAGTGACCTATCATATTCGAATAAATTATCGCACTCCGTAAAAAAATTTATGTGTAATATTCATTTATAATTGAGCGAGATTCATCAAAATTGTACTACGTCTAAAGAATCTTCATTAATAAGATATTATAAATTTCATTTGTAATTGAGCGAGATTCATCAAATAATGTTAAATGCATATACTAACATATATACAATGTATATATCAAGACTTAACCTTTCTTTATTAGGTTCTTAATTTTTATTTTATTTTTTTAATAAAATTGTACTTGCATTCAAATAATAAAATCCAAATCTAATACATATGAGAAAAAAACTAGGAGGAGTATTTATCCACTCTCCTACATTTGGCATAAAATATGAGTATTGTATTAACATGAGACGCCGTATTCGCAGATCGATAAACGAAATCACCTTATTAATTAGCTTAATTAGTTGAACAGGTACACATAGAACTGATTAGGTTAAAGTCTCGACTGAACTTGTTAAATAAAATTAGTAACTTTTTTCTCCTTCCCTTTATAATTAAAAAAGGGTTTAAATACCCCTTTTATCATGAAAATTCTGTAAATATTCCATTCTAAAAATATCAAGTTTTAAATATTTGATTTTTTGGCATTATACACATGAATTCGAAATATTTGAAAATTCTGATTCCGACCCTGTTAATCTTCCACGAGTGACTTAAAATTACTTCAATCAATATACAATACTATGTATGCGTGAGAGAATGGTAATGTAGTAAAAATGAGAAAGATCTTGTTAATGACTCAAGGCTAGAAAAGCATGGGGAGCAATCTGAAATTGGAATTTGGGGGTGGTAATGGTATCAATTAATCTAAAATGTCCGAGATACCTTCTCCGTGTTGGATAAAAGGGGGGAAGAATGAACATTTTCCTTTGCACAAGTAAAGAGACCTCACACTTTCTCAACCTCTCAACCCTTGCTAGCTGTATTGGGTCCCCTTGTTGAGATGTTTTGGGTCCCCTTGTCATCTCCACATTTCTTTCTGGTTGCATATTTGTTGTAAACTAAACCTTAAACCAGGGTTCCTTTACCCTGAGTTGTTTTGGATTTGCGATTCAACGAGATCTCACTCGTGTTGTTATATATTTCGGAAATTGTAACTAATCAGTTGATGTACTAATTTATAATTTATCAGATATTTTTTGAAAATTTGGATGATTTATCGATAATTTATTGAATTTGACCGATTTATTGTCAATTTTTAAAAAAAATAGATCGATTTCTATAACCGAGCATGTGGCACAAGTGGTTGTAAAAATCCCTGATTAATCCACTACAAGGTACGTTAACAATCCGATTTCTGAAATCCGATTAATTGCTATGTATTTTTCTTAATCGATATATTAAAAACAAATTATTCGATATAAAATTTAATTTAAATAACTATCACTTATGTACTATCATAAACATATGTTAATTTATAAATTACTAATAAAGCAAAGGTTTTGAATTAAATATAATTTAAATATTAAAATACATCAATTTTTTTCTCCGATTAATCCCCCATTATTCAACTAATTCTAAATCGGACCTTAATCGATCTCTTCATATTGTAACAACTTATTGTTTAACTGAATTTTGTAACATTTAGCACAACTTATTGTTTGCAGTTTTTAATATATATATTTTTTATATAAGTAAACGAAAAGATTGATGATTAATGATTATCAGTTAAACGAGAAGCAAACAAGTACTAACATAACATGCAAAAGCAATAGCTCTAGTCACTGGCCTAGTTAGCTTTGAAGCAACCATACATGTGATCAAATCAAGTAATGTGTTTGTATCATGACTACTGATGGCAAGTTAATCCAGGTTTAGAGGGAGCAAATTTTGTACATTTAGCAAGTTATCAGTTTTCGAATTCTGTGTGGTAAATTAAGTTTTACTCTATCTTGTACTAACAGCTTTTAACACTCTTTCTTGGAGTACATCTATGGAGTAACTCACATGGCCTGCCTGCATGCCTCATTCTCACACTCATTCAAACTGTCCTCAAGTTAAACTACTAATTATTAACTTGGGAACAATTGTCATTCGTTTATGCGAAAACAACCTCTTTACTCTTGTAATTTACGAAAGGTAAATTTTTTATACATTTTATCATTTCCGAATTTAAGAGGAAAAATAGTTCACCTATATTTTTAAAATAGGTTGACTCGAACGAGCATTTTGAGGAGGTTTCAGAAATCGGAGACGGAAAAACTGGAAAATATTTGTCTAGCATTCGTGTTTATATGGAAATAATCTCTTTACTCTTATAATTTACGAAAGGTAAAATGTCTACACACTGTCTACACACTTTATCATTTTCGAATTTATGAGAAAAATAAGTTCACATATATTTTTAAAATAGGTTGACCCGGACGAGCATTTTGAGGAGGTTCCGGAAATCGGAGACGGAAAAACTTAGAAACACTTGTTTAACATTCCTGTTTATACAAAAATAACCTCTCTACTCTCGTAATTTATCAAAGGTAAAATATTTATACCCTTCATTGTTTTTGAATTTATGATAAAAATCAATTCAAATACATATTCTAAAATAGTAAAATGTATAGGTTAATTCTGACGAGTATTCGGAGGTGGTCCCGGAAATCGGAGATGGACTGATTCAAATATAAATAAATACTCGATTTATAATATATTTTTAAAAAATCAACTGATTACTCGAATTTTAGAATCGTAACCGAGTCGAGTCATGTTCATGTATACATAAAAATTGGTCAATGTGGGACAGTAGAAGATGACGAGGAGGGCTAACAAAACAATGTTGATTTGAAGAATTGGTTTCGTATAAATGCAATTCGAAAGCATAACTTCATCTTAAATTTAGTGTGTTCGTTACGACATATTTGCTAATATACGTGACTCGAGCAAAGAACAAACTCAGAGTGGGGCCCGCAGATTTGTTGGGACGTTTGGAGACAGAAGTGGGTTGTTCCCGAATACCAATGCACGTCTGTTTTGAGAAACAGCCACGTGGAAGTTAATCGTGCTTTATCAGCATCACTGTGATACGTGGAATGAACATGCGGATGCCACGCGAGACTTACAAAAGAGTACGAGTACCTGCATAACGTTCAAGTACAGAAAAAGAAAAAGGGGCTAACTTCCATGGGGATAGTACACTTGTTTACGCTTCTCTTCATATGCGTTTTGGACTCTAGCTCAGTTAATTCTAAATCCGGTTTCTTCCATGTTTATAGGGACCCATAATGTATGAACTTGTTTGAGGAGCAGTTTTTAAGAAATTAATGTTTTACTTTAATGTGAATCATAAAAATGAGTTAGTTTGTGTTAAAGTGAGTGTATCACATGAATGTGTGGTTATGAATGTGTGGTTGTGATAATTTTAAATGATTGCTATAAATGGAAGGTTAATTTTTTTGGCACGTCCAAAAAAGGAAAGTGGCTCATATAAAATGGGACAGAGGGAGTATTATCTTTCATAAACCTATATACATTGAATTTTAATTAAATCTGATATTAAATATCTTGTAACTGCACCAATCATAAAAGATTTATTTCTCATTCCGTTCGAGATTTCGTAAAACAAATACTCATTCTATCTCTCCCATTTATTTACATTTGGGTTGAATATAAAAATTAAGAAAAATGATAAAAGAGTAGAGAAAATTTGAAGGAATGAATAAGGTAACGAGACTAATCACTATTTTATATATAAAGTGGGGATAATGAAGGTAAGTAATGAATGTTGATAATTTTTATATTATAAATATTAGACTACTCTTAGAAAATTTTAAAATGTAAAATATTGGATATGACATTTCAAGAAAATGTAAATAAATGGTTGATACGAGAGAGTACTCATCTATAAAATACATAGGTCTAATTATTATAAATAGAAATCGAACTCCCAATCTATACTGGAAATAAAGAAAATATAAATATTATTCAAATATTATTCTTTAAAACTATGATTTGTAGAGTGATGTAGAAGGGGAGCAAAGAGCAAAAAAAGTTAAGAATCGATATCATTTTAGCACGATGATTGACAATTTAATTGATTTATAAATAGTTAAAGACATGAACTTCATGTTATATCTACAAATGGAAGGAAAACATGAATCTTAGACTTTACTAAAATGATTCATAGAAAGAAACATATATAATATATCACATTTAAGATTAAAGAGACAATTAAGTTGTAAAAAATAAGATTGAGGAAACAAGAAACATGCGGCACGGCGGCGAAGGGGGAGGGCCGGCTGTAACCACCACGTTTACTGCCGGTGAGGTATTTCTTAGCTAGCTACTCTTGTCTCATTACCTTGACCTACGTGCTATTAATATTTACTTGTTAAAATTGAACAATTAATTAAATAAAAATGTATAAGATCATGTTAAAAATAGTATTATTTTTTTAATGTTTTCAAATCTTCTCAATTTTTTTAAAAGAAAGTTTTCGGAAAAAATTAAAAGAAATTTTAACTTCGTAGTGTTATTAATTTTCTCTTGTCGAAAAACTCGAAGAACATTTCAGAATATTTTCTTTTAAATTTTCATTTCCTTTCTTTTCTCTTATCTCATTTTTCAAAATCATTTAGTTACTTTTTACAAAAAAGATAATGACTTGTATTGACTATTTAGAGTTCAATTTTGATTAAAAATAATATGTAAAAAGGGGTGTGAGGGTTAAAAACCTACCATTAAACCTTTATTAGAATATAATCTCGCGATCTGAAATTATATATTATTTTAATGAATTTATTATTTTATCGAAGATAAAAATATACTGTCTTTTCTAAGTTGAGACCGAAGAATATTTAATTTAATCATCAATGAAATTATATATAATTTATCGATTATTACTTAAGCATCAACTCTATTTCATAACTCAATTTTATTACATTTAAAAGTTATACATAGCTAGACTAGGTTTGTGTGAGTTTGAGTCAACAGAAGACATGGAGTACTATATAAATCTCATTCCTTATTCCTCGTGTGGGGATATGTACTTAAGCTTATTTTTTTAAAAATAAAAAAGAAAAGTATAATCTGGAATGTGGATAGATTAATACTGACTCAACAGAGGATGTTGCTTAACGCATTCTCCATATGTTAGGAACCTCGTAACCCGAGTTAGATACGCTCACACTCCTTCGCACGTGATCAGCCCTAGCCTAGGTCCGTTCACCTAGTATTAAGTCTGCTCCAATCTAGTAGTAAAACTCTATTTAATCTTAAAAAGCATGTACTTAATTAGTTACTCCTTTAATTAGAACGTGGGTGACCAACATTAGATATGTATACAAGACACCGTCCATGCATTGCTTATGAATTATAATAGTGCTTAGAAATGTAAAAAGTTTGTTAAACCTAACGTACTTGTAGAGTTTTTTTTTATCGCAGGAATCCGCAGTCGCTACCCTTCAGGTGCGTACTGGCTAAATTTTATTGACGGACCTCTCAGTAAATTTTTCAGCTTAATCGAGACTCTTGTTTAGTGATATCATAAAATTGATACTAAATCCATCACACTTGTTGATGCATTAATTTTACATACGTAATGAAATTAACCGGGAAATGTATTATTAAATTCGATATTGACCTCGACTATGCAATGTTATCCAAAAAATAATCGATCAGCTCGAGATCGACTTGAACTCGATTGAGAGTCTACTTAAATATTTATATTACTGCTGAACTTCGATGAACTAATATTCATTAAAATAATAATCGCTAAAATTATATTTTTTTTCGATCCCAATATAAAAGACACAGTGTATTTTTAGTTTATTAGTTTAGATAAAGTTCTAAACTCACTAAATAATATTTTTTTTCTTAATCTCAACCCTATTACTTTAAAGAGGTTTAACGTAGACCCGCTAATTTGTTACCAGGTGCGCCATCTCCAACTCCAACTAGATCACAGAAATAAAATATTAGTGCGTGCGAGTAGAAGCATGCACATGAGATTCTAGTGCATAGAGCTTAGGCTCAAACCAAAATGCAGAGGGTGATTTCTTAAACTAAGCAAACGTATAGATGACGTTGACTTTGACAGATAGTTGACTATATATATAGGAGCATCACATTAGTTGTACTCATTGCATGCCTTTTGGCAGTGCGAAGCTTATTAACACGCCAACGCACGCCTTAATATACAACTCCATTTTATTCAAACTCTTATCCCCCCAATCCACTTGGAACTTCCAATTAAACCAAGAGACCTTTCTTGTACTCCATACATGTTGATTGACCACATTACCCCCAGAGGTGAGAATTGAGATTAGAGGCGGCAATTTTTTAAACGATAACACGACACGAAAATGACACGGAAATAACCGATTCGGTTTGACATTTTTAGTACACGAACACGAAAGTACACGGATGAAAATTTAGTGTCGGTTTTGGGTTTACACTTGGGTACACGACACGAAACGAAAGTACACGAAATAAATTAATATTTTAAATAAATTTATCAAAATTATATGAATACATGTATATTACAAT
Organism: Apium graveolens; assembly: GCF_009905375.1. Classification (NCBI taxonomy): domain Eukaryota; kingdom Viridiplantae; phylum Streptophyta; class Magnoliopsida; order Apiales; family Apiaceae; genus Apium; species Apium graveolens. The sequence goes on along the minus strand of NC_133654.1, from coordinate 266,409,622 downwards.
AATATTTTACATATAATATTTACAAAAAATAGATACAAAACAGATTCAAATTTAAATTTTATAAGACTTGAGTCTTTATGAGTTATTGACTTAATACTTGACTAATAAAAATTTAATATTTAAATATATATTTATTTGTTTTTTTTATTTATTATTAATTTTAAATTACACGAAACACGACACGAGATGTACACGAAATGAAGGTACACGAACACGAAACGAAATGAATCTTTAACGGTTCGGGTTTGAGTTAAACATTCATGACACGAAACACGAAAGTAGATGATACGAAAGTACACAAAACGAACGAATTGTCGGCTTTAATTAAGATAGTTGATAATAGTGTGATGGTAGGGGTGTTTTGGATAAAATGTAATCTTGCAAGAACTTGCTTGGTTGGATATGTATTTGGTAGGTTGCTTTGTGCCTCCTGGTCCAGGGACAAATGCTTGGTCACCTTTACGTGTATTGTAAGTCACTTCCGTTTTGACCATGACTGATTTTGTGTCTAATATCCTCTTTTCTCCTGTGAGATCAGATAATGCTGCACTATTATTCATTTATTTTAATTTGCTCAAAATTTCAAAAATTAAGTAATATTGGTGAAAAATAATAAAATGTAAATTTATAAATTATTACTCCCTCCGTCTGGTTGATTTCGATACGTTTACTATTTGCACGTATTTCGAGCCTTCTATAAAATATAGTTTCGTAAAGTTTTTTTTAATTTTTTTTGTATAAAAGTTTTAACTTTTATACAAAAAAAATTAAAAAAATATATCGGAGTTATACTTTAAAGAATCATTGAAAAGCGTGCCAAAAAGTGATGTAAAGAATTCAATGGGACAGATTGAGTAGCATTGTGGAAGAATGAGAACGGTTGTTTAAACATTTAAATTTATGGCTAGTCTTTAAATGTCGCACTGTTTTGTAATATCTTTTTGGCTAATCTTTAAATGCCGCTATGTTTTGTAACATCTTATAAATCTGACCGTGGTGCGGGTTTAATTTTTCATTTTAATTTTAAATATTTGAACTAAAATTTCAATTGAACCAAATCACAACATAATGGGATCTATTTAATTTTTGTAAAAATTAAACTAGGTTTGTTAAGATATATAAAAAGGTAAAATAAAAGGCAACTGTATTTTGAATTTAAATAGGATAAAACTGAACCAGAAGTAAGATAAGATTGAAGAGAAGTGAATTGGTGATAATATCATGGGCTATGGGCCAAGTGGGACAAAAAAAACAAGTCTCCAGCCACCTTGATCGATCTCTCTATCTCCTCTCAAATGGCGTATATATATATATATATGTGGTAGAGAATGCATGGGTTAGATTTTAGTTTATAGATATTATATTTATATACTGGCTTACAATTATACGAATTTAGTCGAAGGATAAGACTGCACAGGAATATTGATTAAATTAAAGGGTATTTACTCTATTTTTAAATCATAGTATATAGAGCCACATATTAGAAACGTTTGGATGCATTACGATAATAACAATTAAGAATGAGAATGAGGCGTACGAAAATGAGTTTGAATATATTGAAAATATAATTGAAATTCATGGGAAACATGAATGTCTCTGTAAACGAAATATGTTTCATATCATAAAATAATATTTTATAGATAGTATATTTATATACTGGCTTACAATTATACGAATTTAAACGAAGGATAAGAATGCATAAGAATATACATTAAATTAAGGGGTATTTTACTTAATTTTTAAATCATAATATAGCGATAATAAAAATCAAGAATGAGAATGGGACGTACGAGAATAAGTTTGAATATATTGAAAATAAAATAGAAATTTATGGGTAGGGTGTTTTAAATTCATGAACATGGACGTTTCTGCAAACTAAATATATTTTATAGAATAATATATTTCGTAATATTTTATTTATAAAATACATGATATTTGTAAAATTATTTTTAAATAATGATATTTTCATTATATAATTTATAAAATAATATATTTCATCAATATTTATGATAATATATTATTTACGAAACATATATTAACTCTGAGACTTTAATAAAATAATAATATCCATGCAAGTGTACTCTTATTTTGTAGACATATACAACCAACTTATTAGCACAAAACCATCTGCCAAAATACACATTTAAGTTTACCACAAAATTAGAAAGATATATCGTGCTCGCGCACACGTATTATTATTATTTTTTAATTTATATTTGAAACCCTAAATTACAACTCAAATGTCATGACATGATCTAAAGTCGGTTACTAACCCTAACTTATAAGTTGATCACATATTATCATGATATTTACACATGCATCGTATAACAATCACGCGTGTTTAATTATACTAACAAAAATTAGATGCTTAATTAAGAGGCAGGCTTAACAACCAGCAGTTAATCTAAAACAGATTAGCTAACGTAAACTTTGCTTCACGCTCCTTAGAGGGATATAGACTAAATAGAAGTATGTGAAAATTTAGCGTAACGAACCATGAATGAGATTAGGATACGAGGGAACTTGTAACATGCATGTTGCTTAGCGTATTTGGCAATATGTATTAGTATTACCTCGCTCGCCTGGACATTCGTGTAATTTATATTTACGTACCGGCCTCTATTGCTAATGTCAAGTTTAAGTTACCATTACATTAACTTTTTTTTTATCAATTGCATAACGTTTTTGTGTCATATATATGTAAATAGTTACTCCCTCCGTCCCACGCAAGTGGTGTGGCACAGGGGTTAAGAAAAAGTACAATTTACTGAAGAAAAGTTGATGAAATGGTGATAGTATGACCCATTAATATTTAATGTATAAAGTGAGTGTAGTGAAAACAATAGTGAATATAATTATTTTTTATATTATAAAATTTTAGAATTTCTGGAATGTATACAAATGAGAGGACTTAGAAAAAAACTGTATATAAATGAACGGGCAGAGGGAGTAATATATGAGTACATATGACTTGTATAAGGTTTTTTGTTTTTATGTTAATTTTTTTTATCAATTGCATAGCATTTTTTATGCTACAATTTCTTTTATATATAACAGGACTTATATTACATAAATGTCTTTTTTCTTCATATATAATAATGTAATTTTGACCAAGAATGACATGATAAAAGGAAATAAATATATTAAAAGAGCATGATGATGATATTAGTTGAGAAGTCTTTCGGAGGACCGAGAAGTTGATATTGACATGCAAAGGTTAGTTTATGTGGAGCCAATTATTTAGCTTTAATATAATTGTTTTATGTAAGGACTGCATTAGATTTAATTTTACAAACATTGTGATGTTAGGTCGGTATCTAATCTTAACCAAATTTATCAAGATTAGCATCACATATAATACTACTGTAATTATGACTTTTCAAGTACTCCCTCCGTCGTCATTTATCTGTCTTGTTTAACTTTTAATGGTCAAATTGACTAAACTTTGACTGTAAATAAAAATTTATTCTTTTATTATTTTGAAAAACTGGAAAATATATATTAAAGGACATTAAACATCCTTTCGAATGATATAATTTTTATAAATATTTTCGATAATCCACTATGTGAAATTTTTAGTCCAAATTGGGTGAACTTGACAGCAAAAAGTCAAATATAATAGATAAATTGGGACGGAGAAAATATTTAATTAGGCCCTTTCATATATTTAAAACTTTCTCTAACTCCATAATTCTTTCCGGGATTTCGAAGATTCACAAATATGTTATTACGGTTAAATCTCGATAAATGAATACATTTTGGACCGAAATATTTTATTCATTAATCAAGATTATTTATTTATCGAAATCAAAAATATATTATCTCTGTTACGTTGGCACCGAAAAATAATATTCACTTGTCGAGATTATTCATTTATCGAATATTTATTTATTAAGGTTTTACTGTATATTTGTTATTAAAAAAAATATATTAAAATGACGAAATACAATGAATTGTATAGTGTGAAAAATTATGATGTTTTTTTCGATCAAACAAAGGTAGCAGAAGTGCATATATAATCAACAGGAGCAGTCAATGCAATAATGCTTAACAAAGTGTGTATATATATATGCAGGGATTTATTTACTTGAAATCTACTCTAACATAATGGATTAAAAGGTGATCATCAAAAGCTTCAACAGGCTGATCATAATTCATCTGCATGTTACTACTTACTAGTTACTACTTATAATATATATTCAATATATATGTTTCCTTTACTTGGATAAACACAATCAGTGCATACAGGGCGGGCCCCGATATTTAAAAAATCTCAGAAGAAAAAAAATTGTACCCAATTATTAATAAAAAAATTATAAAAATCAAAATATTGATAATATTCACGATAATACAGCTAAACAAGAAAGATATCTTATGTTTTCTCATTTTTTAGAATAAAAATTAAAAAATATAAGTCCTAAAATTTAGTGTGAGCCTACATTGTTTTGTTCTATATAAAAAATATGCATTTAAATATTTAAATTTATTCGTTAACATAAAGGGTTTGACATGAAGGTCTGAGCGCATATACTGAAACACCATAATCATTTTGGGGGCCATTTGACATATATTTGGAGACACAGATAAATGAATATTCTGTTTGTGTAGCCGCTTTGTTATGCTATGTAACTATTTACTACATTTGAAATCTAATTATTTCATCTTGCAGACAAATCAATTATGTCCAGAGCCCTGCTTAATTATTAATTATCTTCGCTTGTTGACTCCGCAACTAAGCAAAAATAAGTGTAAAGGACTTGCGGAAAAGGTATTTGAAAATTCATCTGACATATATAATAGGGTTGGGTTCGGAGAACACCTTAATTGGAGATTATCGGAGAACACTTCATTTTTCTTATATTTTTTGTATCTCTTATTCAAATTACATATGTTATGTTAATGAAAACAAAATTCTATATATAGATAAAAAAAATATGAGAACATTTTTATAGAACATATACACATGTTATGCACAAATCACCGGATATACTATACTTCTATACTTAGTGTTCTATAGTAATCATGACAATATTTTTTAAAATTTTGACGTGTTATGTAAAACTAAAATATATTAATGAGAATTTTTTATGTAACTCAAGAAAAAAATGATTTTTTTTTACAGAACACATCAAACATAATTTCAGAACATAATAGTTCTTCGAAAAACTAGTTCTCGTTTGAGACTTACCATGATATAATATTACATGTATAAGTTGATGTCGATGTTATTATATATATTGAAACAATCAAATTATGCCGATTGGGTTAATTACCGTAAACTCTATCAGCACTTAAAATTTTGAATTTTCCGCGAACAGATAATTCATTTAACAATCGATGAACGCGGGTCATCGCTCGTATTAATCTAATTAATTGTACAAATACTTAAAAATATAAAAAATTAAAATGTATGGTGAAATAAAATTGGTGATCATGAACGTTGGGCTCTGCTGTTAGGTAAGCGCACATAAACACATAATTACAACACTAATCAAGCATAATGGGCTAGCACATGCAAGGGAATCAAGCTAGAAATGATGAATAGTTAGTTATATTGCTAGCTCAAATTGCTTCAAAACATGTTTAAGACTTTTAATTCATTAGGTTTAAAGGGACCTCAGACCACTTTGTCTCATAATTCATTACAGCAAATCAATTAATCCTAGTTAAGGAAACTAAATCACAGTACCTCATGCATGCTGGGCAAGCATACATATGTAAATATATATAATAATATTTACACTTTTTTTGATTTATCTGTCTTGTTTAATTTTTTATAATTTAAATTTGCTCAGCTTTGAATTTGGATTAAAAATCATTCTTTCATTATTTCGTAGAAGCGAAAATTATATATTGAAATAAAGTAAATATATACCTGCCAACGATATTATATATAATAATTTGACCCATTTAAAATCAAACAATTTTAAAAATTGAGATAGAAGATGTATATTTGCTTTATATGTACAACCACTATTTCAAAAATCCATGTTTTTTTTAAAAATCCCCAATTAATTCTCGATTGATTTTAAAAAAATATTTGACCGGTTTAATTTTTGAAATTCGATTAATATTTATAAATTATGATTGAATTATATATTTTATAATAAATAAGATAAATATATTAAAAATTATTAAAATATTTTAATATAGCCGATTTTGATTCCGATTAATCCTTAATTAGTATCTAAACCAATTAGTAACGATTACCGATTTTTATAATCACGTGTACAACTAACCGACGTGGTGGTTGGATAAATTGTGAATTATTTGCTCTTTAATTAATCATCGGTTCACCAGATTAGTTGCACAATTGTTTCAGCCGCAAATTTGATGATAAGATTGAAGTTGTGGCAGCTTTGAAATGACACATTTATATACTATTATATCTAATCTCTAATTATTCACCTAACTTCAAACAAAAAAGGGACCTATTCATAATAAAGTACCTTATCAATCGATTTGATATAATTAATTGACATTTTATCTTTTAAAACTTTGTTAACCCTAAAATAATAAAATGCGTAAAAATAAGAGAAGATCGAATTAAATTTAAAATTAGAGTACTTTTTTGCTTTTAGTTATTAACTTTCATACAAGTGAAGTACTGCACCCAGAAAAAATAAATATACATGGATAAAATTTGTGAGGGCCCTCCCAGCTGGGGGCCCATAGTTCAGTACTGTTTCTAAACCCAATTTACTGGCCCCATTCATATACAACAACTTATATGCATCCTATTGTTATTCTTCTAATATTTTCAAGAAAATAACTTTAGTAAGGTAATATAAAAAAGATAAGAGAATATAGAAAATTTACTTGAAATGCATGTATTTTTTAGTATAAAATATTAAGGACATTTTTGCAAATGTACGTGATTCTATGCAATTATTATAATACCCTCATATATTTAGATAAGATTTTTTTTATATCAGGTAAGTTTCCTAAAATAATCTCACGAACATTATTTTCTATAAAAATATCCATTATAAAGATGACGCATGGCATACGTGGTCAAAAATAAGATGATTTTATTGTATTTAAGGAAAAGTTGCCAACTTTATTCTCTATTTACAAACTATCTTATTCATTCATTGCAGGAAAAAAAAGACTTTTACAAGTGAAATCACTAATAGAAACAAAGAAATGAGTTCACAAGCAGAAGCTAAAATAACTAGCTATGTAGAGAAACAAATTAAAGGGTACTAGTAGTGAAAATCTGAGATTAGTTGCTTTCGGTTACATCTTATTGAAGAATTTATCAACCTCATATCACATCATAAATCTAGCCGTGATTTAGAAGAATGCTTAACATGCGAGAAGGCATGTCAACGAATCATCTAAACTAAGTGCTTGGTCCTGAACAGACTTTAAACAGGAATATGAGGGCGCGCGCACACAAACAATTAGAGAGTTCAACGAGTCAACAAAATCCAGGCAACCAAAACATATTCCCGTCAAGTTTTTCTGTCCTCTAAAATTATTTGCTTAATAAAAACTAACGGATGCTATAAACCCCAAAAAAAACAGCTGAATGAGCTCCTAAAAGTTACTATACAACATCAACAATCCACTCAGATAAGGGGCGTGTAGTCGTCAATGCAAAAAATGTTTGACAGAATACTAAAACATATCATTGTCTGCGCTTCTGTATAGTCATGTTTCACCCTGTCCTTCACGACCCCCAATGCAAATGCAAGTCGGTTTTCCTACATGTGACATTATTCGGGGTGAGAATTTCTACAGCATAGGCAAAAGTTAACGACTGAAATCTGAATAAACACTTACATTCAACAAGCGCCCGATTAAATTGAAAAGCCAATATCAGAACTGGAAAAACACAAGTGACAAGGTTATGTTATTGTTCAAGATGCTCGAATTAAAAGTAGTTTTTGAAAAAATGCAAAATGGTAGGCCGGCATAATTGAGAAATAACTCAACTGCAAGTTATATTCTGTCTTGTGAACAAGACTGAAACATTCTACTACTTAGCGAGCTACCTCAAAACACCTGGTTAATAAGGACGAGCATCATGCTACTTAAAGAAATAACTCAACTTGCAATCAATATTCTGCCTTGTGAACTAAGACCGAAACATTCTACTAGTTAGCGAGCTACCTCGAAACACCTGGTTAAAAAGGATGAGCATCATGCTACTGTGATTGAGTGAGCATTAATCTAATATTTTGCATCCTTTTTCCTCTGTGCTTGGACTCTGTTTATATTAGCAATCATGGATGCCTAAAACTCTTTCAAGGTATACTCTAACAGGGAACAAAATTCGAGTAAACCTAAATACACGCACTCGTACAAGAAATAATGAAGTATACCAAACTTATTCAAATAGTGTAACAACCTTGGATTCAGAAGCATTTGATCAACTGCCCTCGCTTTATTGTGGTGGATTGCTGAATTACATGAATTTTTGGTGTTCCTCTAACATCTTTAGGGAAGTATATCACAAACCATTTCCATATAGCTAGCATGCTTTCTTATACTAGTGCTGGTAAGCAGCAAGTGGTACTAAGGTTTGTGCTTGGTTGGTCGGGAAGAAGTGTAACAGTGGCAAGTGATGGAGAGCAGTAGAAGAAAGAATGAATATATGACCGAAGTTCATCCCATTAATTATAACCAAACCCAAGCTAGGTCATTAAGTTTTCACTGTGGCTCTAAGCCTTGCAAAAATCCTAAACGGCAAATCTACACAAAACATTTGGCCTTCTAGCATCAATGATGTCTCTGACGTGTCCTTAGTCCTTTTATGAGAATAACTGCAGTACACTCGAAAGTGTTCGATGTATAAAGTCACATTTATAACTAGACACTTATGCATCAGAAATCACTTGCTACATTATAGATAGAGAGGAAGGAGGATTGACTTCTGGTAAAAAGTTATGCGTTAAAAAAGTGGTGGGCGAATGCCAAGGTGAAAAAATGTATGCACTGCCACAAACTATCTAAGCTTGAAGACCACCTTAGTCCTTCAGAGCAACACTAGCTACAACAGAGATCTCAGCATAGAACAACTAACAAAATTTAGCTTGAAAGTACCTTATAATTCATGATACCAGTCGTCCAAATAATATTCCGCTGAATATCATAGCGCCAAACCACTTGTTGGATACAAACCTAATAACAAGAATAAGAGGAAATTTTATTCCAAATTGGCTCGATAATGAGTATCTGATAAATAAGATTTTATGTCAAGCACCCCAAATACAGATGGAATTGAGGATCTTGAACCATGGACCTTAAGGTTGTGTAATTTTCCCATTCTTGGTTTGTAATACTATTAAATAGAATTATACAAGCTGTTTTCCTATTCAACTCGTGTGCGTGTAAAATTATTTTACATTTTGTAACTAACTCACTTTCGATTGCAGTCAGCTCGAGATGATAGGTCAACCGTCCAAATTTGCCATGCTAATTGGCCAGAGGCAGCCGTTAGAAATACAAAGTATGGCCATCCTATCCCATACAAAATAACAAAAAGGAGATAATGATTTCACTGTAAGAATACTAAGTTGCTATTGCTGAGTATGTAACAAAAGAAAAAATCTTACCAATATTAGCATTAAATCCACTAAGAGCAAGGCTGCCAATGCAAGCTGTTCCAAAGCCACTAACCCATTCCTTTGTGGAATCCCCAAATCGCAGAGCCGTAGATTTAACACCTACTTTCAAATCATCTTCTTTATCCTAAAGAAGTAGCAAGAGAATAGCTATTTCATTTCTTTCCGCCAGTACATGATCTAGCGCATATTCATAGAATCAATATATTTATAGTAATGACTAGAAATATACGAGTGTATGCCTGTTTAGATGTTTATGAATATAAACTACAAAGTACTTCGTCGTGTCACCTATTTCCCTCACCATACACAGAACATATGGAACTCATAATAAAGGATGCACCAATGTATAAGCTTTACTAATATAATTATAAGTTTGCATTCAAAAATCAGTCATGATACACAGTGCATGTTCATAGTTCATGATTACAATCACATTAGATATTTAGGATATATTATCAAACAGAAAGTCATCTGGTCTGTACTACATGCATAAAATGATATGACATGTGATGGTTGTTGGAATTTTTTTTTTTAAAAAAATGAGTTACTTTATGATTCATTTTAACCATGTTCCCACTAGTTTGAGATAAAAGGCCATGTTCAATAAAGTTAAGCCAGTGTGGAGCTTATACTAACAATTCTACACAAGTAATGCTAAAGTCTTAACGAGCAGACAGAGCACTGTCAAGTACGAAACAAGAGGTCGAGGGTTTGAACCTCGGTGTAAATTTCTGTAACTGATCATACCCGAAATAAAAACAACTACTAATAACAAGTCAGTCTCACTTGAACCGATCAATGATGCAGCAGCATGTATACATATGTTTTCAAAATATGTAACGTATCAACTCAATGGGTTCGGTTGGAGCTACTTGGGATTTACTACTATACTAGGGGACTAGGTAGTTAGAGGTGTTTACAAGTACCAAGTGATGCATGGTTGCTGGGGATGCTCCTTTATTATATTCCCGTCATTCCTTGCTCGAGAGTGACCACAAAAAAAAATGATGAACACGGAGTCAGAGACACGTTTAAGAATACCTGATGCGCATATATGGTATCATAGACAAGTGTCCAACACACTCCAGAGAAGTAAAGTGGGAACACTATGGTAGGATCAAGACTTCCCCGAATAGCAGCCCATCCCAACAAAGCTCCCCAATTAAATGTTAAACCAAGATAGGCTTGAGGCTGCACCGACATTAAAATTGATAGAGACAGTAGGTGAGTTGCATACAACCTCTAGTAGTCTAGTACTGAGCAGAAACATGGTAAATAATGGAGACATGAATTAGATACATTACCCAAAATGTAAACCGCTTCATGAGGGGATATGTAAAGACCAGAAGCAAGGATGAAGCTCCTAATATCTGACTATCAAATTGAAGACAAACTATAAGCTCAAGTTATGTGAGAGAGAACATATAGACATGAAAGGAGATCTTAAAAAATAGCAAAGCAAAAACAAGTCTCTGCATTTTGGTGTCTGTTTATAATGATAGTAATATTACTATTACTTCTTATCACAGCATAATAAAAGTAGACATCTTTCTTTCAATCTCTGTTACCCTGACTCTTCGAAATTATCTTCATAGCCGTGTCACACACTCAACAGTCGAACACATGCAAGCATGCATAATTCTAAACAACAAAAAAGTGAAAATGAACTCTGTCAATTTGTGCATGCAAGCATAAATGATTTTAAGTGCCTTAATGATGCCTCTACGCAACAAAGAAATTCCCATCATTCTAAAGTTACAAACACTATAGCATTAAATAATTTACCTAAGATTCTATGACGATTGAAAGAACCTACTTATTTTAGCTACAAAAATGATATAGTAGAGAATTTCTGGAAGCCTGGAATGAACAAATGACAAATTTTAATACGGACCTATAGGAATTTAGTTGAAGGAGGATGCCAAGACCCAAGAACAGTTGAATTCCAAGAAAACAAAGCCCTTGAAACCGTGTCAAAGCACCACTTGCAATTGGTCTCATCCTTGTGCGTTCTACCTGCAACATGTACAACAAGAAAGGTCATGAAAAAGATCTATTCATGACTTGAGAATAGAGGCATCTTTATTTCAACAGCATCTACAGTGACTTTCAATAACAAGCTATATAATAGCACAAAAGAGAAATAGTGACAAGCAAATTGTCTTGAATATACAAGAACAGCAATATTCCTGTGGTTTTTATTGTACAAAAAAGGACCGCAAAATGCATAATGATGTACTACCATCAACCTATATAATGTTTTTCCTTTTTGCCAGAAGTCATGTAGAATTGTGGGCATCTTAGGCAAAATCTATGAATATAAAAAGACGCATTTCAATTTCTTCTGTAAGAAATAATTGTTATCAGAATGCATAAAAGATACAATTAGAATTGATTTTTTATATTGTTTTATCTGAAGTGCATGCATATGTTTTTTAATTCAAACTTCATCACTCATTATGTAGGCAATGCAATAAACTTAATTGTTAATTACCTTTATATCAATATCACGGTCAAGGAGATCATTTATTGTACATCCTGCACCTCTTAGCAGAAAAGCCCCACAGCCAAATAGGGCCATCATCTTAAAATCTGGAAAGCTCCCAGGTGATGCCGCCAAAGTTATTGACCTAAACTAGCAAATGAGTATATGTATGGAAATCAATTGCATAGTTTAACAAGGTCGTACATTTAAAACATTCAGTATAGATGAAGTAAAAGAATATAGTTACACTAAAGATATATAAAAAGTTTACACCAGATAAAATTTTCACTGAAACTATTAATTTTAAAGAAAAACTACTGAATATTTTGGTTTCCGAGTAAATTAGGTAGGTACAACGCAACTTAATCCGTATTTTTATTTATAGACTTTCATCATTTTCTAAAATAATAAAGATTTAAATAATTAATTTATCCGTGACCGCATTTAATGCTTGTATTTATCGTGGGTACAGTAACATAAATCAATCACAGAATATGTCATCAAGCAAGCATCAACTCATCAAGTCATGGTGAGTATATGAAAATATAATGCTATGTAAACATGTTCATTTGCATTCCATATATGATATATCACTTTACAATAAATATTAAAAATACAAAATGGTCAAAGGGCGAACACAATGTTGCCTCAATAATAGAATACACAAACTAAAAAAGATACATGACAAGATGGTCTGGCCGAAGAAACTAAATAAGTATGTTCCCATGACGGGAACCTATACAACTTGATTTTTTTGTACATTATTAGATACTAAAATTCGAGCTAGATATAGTCATGATTGTCACGAAGACGACTAGTTTTCTCAAAGGTACCAGGGCATTGAGGGCCTTGAGCCTCATCTTGGAGCCACTATAACCATAATTATGGTGTATCATCCACCAATCCAACCAAGGTCAATACATAAAAACAAGATCAACAGGATGGTGAAATAAATGACGTTGATTAATTTTCATCATCACTTATATTGGACATGTTTGATATTTGGTACTAACTATGCTTAATTTGAACTTATTGCTCTATCCAATATGATCTAAATATAAAATTGATGTCATTAGCTATATTATATATTAAATCTGGTAAATATCTGAATATCAACCTATGTTACTCTGACTCTTCTGTTTAGTTCTCTATACAGACACTCGGACACGACACTTATTTCTTGTCGGACCCTTTGACTAAAATGTGGACACTTTGACTAATTTAAAGAAATATGTGTCAAATTTACAATTCAAATAAATAATTGAGAAGAAAGAAAGAATAAAGAATGAGATAAAGAGCACGGAAGACGACTAATTTGCAAATTCCTTTAGAAAATCAAGTTGAATTTAAGTTGGATTGTTACTTTCTGTAAAGATGTTTAACTTACCATACTTGTTTATTAATATATTATGCGGTGCCTTGTACCTGTGTCCAAAAAATAAAAATAGAAAAGTGTCTTCATGTCCTTAATTTTTAGACTTTTGAAGTCCAGCCCTCAGATATGTGTCGTTTCTGATACTTTGTACCCGAGTCAGAGTTACATATTTATCAATGAGTTATCAACTTTTTACGACTAGCTGGGTGACTTGTCGAGTCTTCTCAAAGGTAATTGGGCGTCAAGTAATCATGGATATAGTGGATTAGATATAGTGAAGGAGAAGGTAATGTGCTACTTACTGGTTGTATATTCTTTTTCTGTATCTTAGACTTGTACTATTGTATAACCTACCCCCCGCCCTCCAAAGAAAATTAACAACAATATACAACCAGCTAATTGGAAAACAGTAAAACACCATCATGTCGATCTTTAGCTACAATTCGGAAGGAAAATCACTTCAAAACAGGCTCAAATAAAGTCTGAGTCTTAGTAAATCATCGTTCTTTAGGATTTGAGTGTTTCCGCATCATATTCTTGGGGTTGGAGACAATAACTAGATTGCGTCCACCTATCACGGATGCATTTTGGTTCTATTGGAGATGACTCTTCTCTTTGGACACTTGGCACTCTCCGGGACCGATTAGGAACTTAGTCCTTTAGGATCTTTATATATATAATAATCTACAGCAATTGTGCACTATTCAGGTGTAAATTGGTGACCAATCACAAAAATTTGTAATCTAGTCATCAAATGCAGCCTCCTAGGACCCTAACTATAATCTTAGGAAAACAAGTCAGATTAAAGGAAGTAACTCACCAATTGTAACTATAATTCAAGTAAAGCACATAACTTAATGTCTTAGGCATTAGCAACATAATTCGAAGTCCAATTGATTTACTTGCTCAAATATATGCCGACTTGTGTATCTACTTAAATTGTTTATAGCGGTAATCAGTCTCAAAACATTTTGACCTAGTCATCAAATGCAACCTTTAAGAATTCTACTATAATCTTTGGAAAGACAAGACAAATCAACAAAAGTAACTCACCAGTCAACACTATAATTAAAGTAACTAACAACCACAAACTCTTGCAGACTTAGAATTACAAACAACCGAAATTCATGACCACATAAATACAGCCTATTTAAAAACCGGCCTAACCTTATAAATGCCAGAAATCAGCCTAACTGTAAGACTATTTAAACTCTGGTACATTGAAGATAAGTTGCAATGTACAGAAAAAAATTGCTATTATTCACACATATACCATATTGTACCCAATAAAGTTGCAACCTTTTCATAATATATACTCCGTAACACATTATAAATTTCTACACAATAAGCTGCTATATTTTCGACATGTACAACTTAGTGTACCGCTAAACTTGCAACCTTTTTCCGACATACGTAACACATTGCACATAACAAAGTTGCAAACTTTTCGACATATACAACACATTGTACCAATAAATTGCAATTTTTTTCGACATATATAACACATTGCACATAAAAAAAGTTGCAGTTTTTTCGACATATACAACACATTGTACCAATAAACTTGCAATCTATTTTGACATCTATAACACATTCACACAACAAAGTTACAAACTCATCAACATACACAACACATTGTACTAACAGAGTTGCAATCTTTTTCGACATATATAACACATTGTACATAACAAAGTTGCAAACTTTTCGACAAATACAACACAAACTAAAACACGAAAAAAGGGGCATACCACATACATGGCCAAGCAAGTAACCAAGTCCCAATAGGCTTATCCAACCTAGCTAAATGTGCATAACCCACTACTTTTTTCGGCAAATACAAATCAATCCAAGAACAACCCTTTACTATTTTCTCCTCTTTTTTCTCATTCTCCTCTTTTTTCTCAAAACCTAATGTTGAAATACCCGCATTTTTCACCAATTGGGTCGGGTTAAAATCCCTAAAGTTGTGATTTTGTTGAACATATACATAATTGGGGAGGCCACGAGTGTGTGTATGGAGTGAATTGAAGAGATTGGTAGTGAATGAATGTGATGAAGGGGAGATTTGGATTTTAGGGTTTGAAATTGGGGGAGATAATACGGGTCGGGTCGATTGGAGAAAGAGAGTTGAGGTTCGGAGCCTGCGTGTGGCTTTAGAGAGGCGGAACAGAGCGTCCATTGGAGTGAGGTTTTGTGTTGCTGTTTTGAAATATCATATATTTATATTAAAATCATTTTTTGCTGTACTCGTAAATAATTATTTTTTTGGTATATCTCGTAAGTTTTACATATTGATCTCGTCTTGGTATTGAGCTCGTAATGATAATTTGTAGGCCTGAGCATTCGGTTTGTTCGATAACCAAACCGAATAAATCGAAAAATTGAATTATCATTTTTTTTGATCGAACTGGACCGAAATTATATTATGGACCGGAACGAACCGAACCGAATCGAACCGAAAGGCTTTTTAAAAGAAGCGGACCGAATATACCGAATTTCTGAAAAATCAGGATCGAATCGAATTAGCCCGGTTTGATTTTTCGGTTTCCATTCGGGTCTGTATAATTGTGGATAACTTTTTTATCATTTTATGTATGGTAACTTGGTAAGTGGTAACTGTGGAAATTTTGGTTTTAGCTAAGGCTACATAATAAAAGCAATAAAAAAAGTGATATCAAGAGGAAAATGCATCAAATTATCACGGGGGGCTGTGGACAAGATAAACACTCAACCAAGAGAATACAACACAACACAGTCACAGAACCAACAAAATCAAAGACAAGATCATGGCATGTGCAACTGCCTTCAGACCAATCTTCTTAACAGAACCATGGCCTAGTTTGCCTTGTAATTCAACCTCAACCTTTTCTGGGACACCATCAAATAGTTTAAGGTGCTTTGGCTGTAGAATCTTCAAGACTCCAAATTTAAATCAGTTTTCAAGAAAAACCCATCATTTCAAATGCACTCATACTCAAAACCCTTCTTCAGATGATGAATTTGACCCTGATTTTGACCAGGGTCCTCCTCAAGAAGCTGTTCTTAAGGCCATTTCAGGTTCCCCATTTCTTTCAATACTGATCACTTTTTTATATATGTTTGTATGTACTAAATCAGTGTATGTATATTTGTATGTGTGTATGCTTTTATGATAGTTTGTTGTTATAATTAACTATTCTTGATTGGTTTCTCAATTGTGCATTTTATGTAGTTTTTTAGGTAACGGATGTGCATGTTAGCATTTTTTATAGAATCTTGAAATTGTATTGTCCAGGTTCTTGAAAGTGCCACTATAAAGTTTCGATCTTTGTTAAGTGGATGACTGGGTTCACTTAGTGCACTAGATATTTTTATTTGGACATATTACCAAAGGATTTTTCTAGTCAATTAGTGTGTTTTTGATAAATTTAGTGCGCTTTCTAAGAGTACGAATGTTGGCTCTTGGGCATATTTTGGTTGCTATAGAATTAAGTAGGGAAGTTTGGATATAGTACTTTTGATTGATTCGGAATATATGTGATGTATTATGCATTCCTAGAGAGAGCGAGCTCCACAGAAAGAACTAAGTGTTGATGTTGTTGCAGAGTTGTCAAAGACAGAAGGGCGAATTGGGCAAACTACAAATGTGGTTATTGGGGGTACAGTGACGGACGATGCGACTAATGAGTGGCTCACTCTTGATCAGAAGGTATAAAAAACAATATTATCATGGGATGCACGTTTACGCTTGCCCTTTTTAATACATTTTTTATTAAGTTCGTAACATATGCATCGTTAGCAAATTGAAGATTGTTAATATTGGTTGGGACATCCTTGTGTAATGAAAATAAATAAGTTGTTCCTCTTATGTAACTTCCCAAAGGTTATCACTAGGCTATATCTTATAGCCAATGCATACAAAACAAGGTTCAAGTTTTAGGATGATTGTTGATCTGTAACAAATTTCGCTGATGGCTATACGCAATCCTTCTACAGGTTAATGTCTACCCAACGGTTAGAGGGTTCACAGCAATAGGGACCGGAGGCAATGATTTTGTGCAAGCTATGGTTGTTGCTGTTGAAACAGTTCTTAAGCAACCAATTCCAGAGGTAATCTTTTTGTGTGTGGCCATCCTTTTAACAGACTTATTTGATAGTTGACATGTTAATGGTCATTGACTTGGTAAAGTGGAAATAAGAAATCAGGTTCATGTACGTATTGTATCTCAACATCTTCTTAATATTTTTATTCTTTTTCCCGCATCATAGTATGTAAAATATATCAGAAAAACACATCCATATTACTATAGTACCATATGGAGACGAGTCAAAGCATCGATCATCCCTCAATAATAAGATGGAGATTGTTGTCAGGGTACTTTGAGCTGAGCTTTGAAGGCTTTTACACTAGACTTTTTGTTGCATCGTTCAGCTGCCTACTGGACTTCGGAAGTAGATGAATTCATTTATAGATTATTTCTTCTTTTGATTTAGAATTATGTATAAGAAACTCTTACTTTATAAAAATGATTAGCAATCAAGGTTAAGTAACATTATGGACCCACACCTTTGTACAGTTTCATGACCCACTGCAATTAGGAAAGTAATTGTGCACGTTACATCATAGCAGCACCTTACACCTGGTTGCACGTAATCTTGACTTTCGCCTCAACTAGTGAATAAATCAAGATTCAGGGCTTCATCATATATTTCAAAGTCGAGTATGGCCTGCTGATTGTTGTTGCTGTTTTCAGCGTGAGATGATGTTGATTCATGATAAGATTCGTACAAATGAAATGCCCCTTTAACTGCAAGATTACAGGAGGATAGTGCGAAGAGTATTTTTTCCTTGACCAAAAGTTTAATATTATATTTATGGGAGTGGAAACCAAATAAAATGAGAACCATGAAATTAACTATACATAACTAAGGCTCAGCACGATTTTTGGTGAACCCTGGTATGTTTTGTGCTAAACATTAAATAGAACATATACTTATTTATATACGTATATGCGCATAGAACCTTATTGATTCTCATAGTTTGTATTTAGTGATTGATTCTCATTTGATCCGGACCCTATATTATGTGCAAACCACAAAGCTTCAGGTGTGGACTTTGGAGGGCATTAAGTAACCAGGGCTACTCTTGAATTACCCCGGATATGAAGTACATTATTTGTAGGTATTAGACAACTAGAGATAGTAGATGCGAGATAGCTAATTTGACTTAATAAGGGTGTAGCCGTGTAGTTCAATTCCCATTGTAATCATCTTTGTGAAGTACCCTAATAGGATAGCATAGATGGATAATGTTTTTAATAGCCTGGTAAATACCCCTCTCCTCGTGGTAATGAGAGGTCAAGGGTTCAAAGTAGGAAGAACGAACTCTTCATTTTGGCTGCCGTATGCGAGTCCGACTCTCCGACTCGCCTGAATGTGTATCGACTCGCCACATGGCGATTCGGCACGAAAACAACGTTGGACTTGCCACCGACTCGGGGGCGACAAGTCACAGGTGGAGGAAAGTGTTCTAGCAGTTGCAAATCTGTCTCTCGACGAACCAGAGACGGAGTCTGATCTTTTTAAACAAGATGAACATTTCATAATGTTGACTGAGTTTTTATTAGTTTTCCACCTATTTGAAGAAATAAACTTTCATTACTTGTTAATTAACTTATGATTTATGAATGAAAATGTGAAGTAATTGACATATACAAATCTTATCATGCATATAGATTTATATAAATATTTATTATTATTATTTTATTTGTCGAGTCCCGTATCCAAGACTCTTCAATGATTGGTGAATCCCGGTGTCCCCGTACCCGTGTCGCTGTTTTCGAGTCCGTGCTTCCTGGGACTTTAAACTATTTTAATTTTTGTAATTGACCATATCTAAAAGGAAAAAGATTAGAAATATGATATGGCTGGATAGGAAAGCTTGGATTAAGGTTCTGTTTTCCCTGAAAGGGTCAATCCCTTTCTCACCCCTTATGACTATTGTTCTCTGCAGTACTCTTTCCCCCCCATTGCCAGTGCCAAGGCTGTATCCACTTTTTTTAACTACTCCCTCCATCCCAAATTAGTTGTCCCGTTTGACTTTACGCGTATTTTAAGGTGCCTTGACCGTAGACCTCCTTTGATATTTTTTTTTTTAATTTTTCATTTTGCGAATAAAAGTTTAAAAAATCTTAAACTTTTATTCACAGAAAGAAAATTTTAAAAATAATTAACGGAGATATGAGGTCAAGGCACCTTAAATTACGTGCAAAAGTCAAACGGGACAACTAATTTGGGATGGAGGGAGTCTGTGTTAAATCCCAATTTGTAACTTTCATGACTTTTTCATTGTCCTTGTAACCTGCCCCTTGTAACCTGCCCCTTCTCCGATTATTAGCATAATAGTAAATACTTTTTCATAGGGTAAGGGGCTAAGGTAAAAGAGGATAAAATCTGACAACTGACTGAGGTGCACTTGACTTTAAGATAGTCTCTAGGAACTTTGCTCGGTGCTGGGGGTGGCTTGTTAGCTTGTATACTAGTTCTGGACTTTCAATATAAAATAACTTTGTTTGCTTGAAAGTAACGTTGAATGTATCTAACAGCTTTGCTAATCACTAGTAGGCTCTAGATTTGCAAATCAAAATGTAGTGATCTTACGAAATTTCAAATTGGCAATATAGCATACATAATTGCAAATGCTTGCGAGTTTATGCGGTGAGGCTTCATTGCATTGATGAATAATTGAACAGAACCATAATTACATCTGTATTGCTTCCACGCAATTATATTTCGACTCCTCAACATATTTGCCAAAAGTAAGAGTGACTTTTATTTGGGAACGGAGTAGAAGTTGAGAGGGCTGTAGATGTCTCTGGGAGATGCAGTGAGGCTTTTTATTGAGCTAATTTAATGTGTAATGGTTACTGAATATGTGTGATGGCGCTCACAGAAAAATTATTATAAAATTCTCATAGATTAAGTCTCTAGGCATCTTAGGAACTTACAATTGCTGTGTTTACATCAGAAAATAAACGTAGTACCAGTAGTATCCAACAAACTTTTATGATAAATAACAGTTCTCCAATAGGCTTATTATCAACTGCTTAGAAGCTTGCATCGAGTAACAGCAAAAACCAAGTAATTATGTCCAACATCTGGTTGATTTAGGAATTGGGACTTGGGAGAAAGCCTTAATTTCAGAAATATGCCACTCGTTTTCATCAATCATTTTGCTGGCTTTCGATCATATAATTGTCTTTGTTTTGTTTCCTCAGGGACAAGTAAAGCAAAAAATGTCGTCAGGGGGAAAATATATCTCTGTTAATATTGGACCGGTTCAAGTTCATTCCAGTGAGCAGGTCCTCCCTCCCTTCCGTGTTAGTTCACGTGCTTAAAATTAATAATATATATGAAAAATATCACGATTTGTATTCAATCTGCTCAACTGGATTATGTTATTATTGCCTATAGATGTCTTTGATAAGAATCAAAGTGTTATATATAGCTATTCTCAACAGTTAACTTATATATTTGAGTTTCACCGTGTTTCCAGGTCCAAGCTGTATATAATGCTATGAGAAGAGATGAGCGGATGAAATATTTTTTGTAGAGAAAATTTACTTTCATGTTCCGTATAAAATGACAGTTATCTAGCTTTCTATCTTTTCTCCGTTTTTTCCTAGCAAATGTTCCGTACAGTAGGCTGTAATTAGGTGTTTCTGTCTTGACTGATTCAAATCTAGTCGCTCTTCAATGTATGAGGTGATAATTTATGCACTACGTTATTGGGGAAAAAGTGAAGTTTTAGACTCTAGTGACTTCTTTAAGGATAAAATTAGGATGCTTCCTTGTCACAACAAATACAAAACAGTATAATGATCAACAACTCCTATAGGCTTATTACAAAATGGCTGTTAGAACTTAATCCAAAGAGCTTGGATTTGTTTACTACTAAGTAGACCTTAGTTGAGTTTATGGTACTACTTGTATATATGTTTATAGTAATACATCTATCAAGTGACATCATGTTCAAACTTGGAGGAAAGCTTAGTGCATTGCAATACATTTTTAAGATGCAGTTGAGAGCATAATTCCAAAGAGGCAGTAAAATTTGTCAGCACACCTATACTGACTGGTATTGTGTGGATTATTTGAGAGTTTGACTGTCCTGCTCCATCAGTTCAGATAGACAAGCCACTTATTTATCAGAAGTGTGTGACTTGAGCTATATCTTTGTGCTTATTTTGTAACCAGAAACCTGTCGTGTAAACATGGTCTTCCATGCATTCACACCAGAAACCTTACTTTACACGTATTGTGGTAAAAGACCACAGTATGGTATGTTATAGCATACGTTTGTTATAAAACGGAAGCGGACCTTAACAACTAACGTCTATGTGATTTTATAAGTTGCGATTATCTGTAAAGGGATGTTTCGATTTTATTCTACGAAATTGATAATTGTAGTCCAAATTTATAGTAAATAGGAAAAAAAAATAGTTTACAGATCAATAATGCAGGAAACAAACAACCTTGGCATTGTTACAAGTTCTCTGCAGTTAAATTCTAATGTTTACTTATTTGAAAAGCATTAATAACAGTACGGTTGAGCTCTTGTACCCCTTGTGGTCAGGAGTTCGACCTCTAGTATGTGCGTGTGTGGAACCATCATAGGGACAGTTTAAACCTAACTAAAGAGTTAAGCAATAGCTAAATCGCTTTCAAGACAAGTGTGAACATTTTGATTTCTTGTGAATGTTTACATGTTAATCATCAATAATATTGATATTTTATCTCTAATCATGGCTGATAATATTAATTAAGCTACACTAGTTGAAGCCACGACTAAGAATCAAATGACGAATAATCATTTTTGATGCCTTCTCAACGGCCTGAGATGCTCAAACAGTCACCTTCCTCTCTCAGTTTTATATTATGGTAGGCGACTAAGCATCCTAATTTATTAAACTCGAGTTGTTGCTACTCCATGATTTTATTTTATTAATATTGTTTCCCTTATAAGTAACTCGAAAGAATATTATTCAGTGTTGTAAAAAGCGCAAATCGGACCTAAACGGTGAAGTCACCTTTTAGCGCTAAAGCAAGCGCTTAAGCGGTTTTAAAAGCGGACTCTTAATCGGATTATAAATAAATAAATAATTATGTATATGTTAAAAGTAATGAATATTTTTTTGAATAAAGAGATAACATTCACGTATTATAATAAATTAATAAAATTATCATTCACAAAGTCATAATCAACTTAAAAAATACAAGTAACATTTAAAAATATCAAATTATACCTTTTTTAAAAATAAGATTTATTTTTTTTTCTAATTATTTTTAATTCCCCTTTTAATTGGTCAAAAACCGCTTAATCAGTCAAAATCCGCTTAATTCCACTTAGAGCCGCTTAAACCCGCTTAAATTTTATTAAACGCTTAAATATCCGATTTTGCACTAATCCAAGCATTTTGACCTCCGATTCCGCTTAAGCCCCCGCTTAAGTGTCCGCTTAATGCGCTTTTTACAACACTAATATTATTGCACATTTGATTTTTCACTATAGTAATCATTAATTTAACTACGCCTCCTACCGTGAGTTGAGTTTTTACAGTAAAACCAAGTTAAGAATTGAACTTATATGTTACATTTTAACATTTTTCTCATTCGAAAATCGGTTTATTCAGGTTCAAAATGTGGATTCAGTAAATTATTCAAAAGTCCATTTTTTATGACTCACTTTAAGTTATTTCGTTATTTCAAAATATGATACGGGTTAAGAATTGGGTTTATCACGATCGATTCTAAAATCTGATACGGGTTAAGAATTAGGTTTACACTGTCGATTTTATTATATCTTAACACAATATTCTTTCAATTACAGAGAGAGTGATACTCCCTCCATTCCAAATTAGTTGTCTCGTTTAATTTTTACACGTAATTTAAGGTGTATTGACCATATATTTTCGTTAATTGTTTTTTAAATTTTTTTGTGTGAATAAAAGTTTAAGATTTATATTTACGTGTAAAAATCAAGTGGAACAACTAATTTGAGACGGAGGAAGTATCTAAGCTGACCTTGCGTCTACTCTAGGCAGACATGATTTAATGAAAATCTTGGAAAAAATGTGCTAATTAATATCTGGACAATTTATTAGTCACTGTTTTATAGTTCAAAAATGTGAGGGTCTATGTCAGCATTTTTCTACTTATTAAAAAATGTAATTAGCCAATGGCAGCAAGATTATATATATAATGTCAATCAGCTCCTCTTGCTCTTAAACTCTTCTTTGTTACTTCTGTTAACCTTATTTTCTTAGTTTCAGTAACATATATTGTGAAAGCATTATGGGAAGAAGTGCTGAAGAAGAGCTAATTCTGGATGAAGAATCCCAGGTAAAATTGTTTGTTGCTTGTATAAAATCCTTAGTTATTTACTGTTTTTGAAGTTTATGTCAAGGAATCACTTACTCTAAAACCTCGAGTTGTTAGAGAATAGCTCAACCGGATCTATATTCTAACACCCCTCACTCGAGCCCACACTCGAGCCCATTTTTGGGTCGAATAGTGGATCAATGCGCCCATCTTTGGGGCATAAATTTGTCTTTCGTGTCCCTCTTCCGCTGCCGGAGCTCTGATACCATGTCAAGGAACCACTGACGCTAAAACCTCAAGGTGTTAGAGAATGGTCTAACCGGTTCTGTATTCTAACAGTTTATCTACTGTTTTTTCAGAATGTGATAGAAGCTGAACTTGGAGAAAAATTGCTAGCTTCTATTCCGAAATCGCCAAACCAGAGCAGACCTACCAGCATGGTTATGAAGGCAAGTCAATTCATCGTATTTTCAGTAACTCGGGACTATTTTTTTGCTGTATTCTGATCAATTTTGCGCGTGTTTCTTGTTGAAAAACAGAAAGCACACACTATATTTCCGGCACACTTGATAGCTGAGGCCATATCAACTCTTCATAATCTTGATTTGAGATGGTCTGGACCGATCACGCCTAATGAAATGCAATATGTCCAACAATATATATTCGCAAAGTATCCAGAGTATTGTAATGGCCTTGTAGAAGATCATGGAGACAACAGGATTGATCTTTCTAGTCTTTGTATCAGCGACGAATCATCTGATTCGACGCCTGATGATAAGAGAATTACTCCCAGAAGTAGCGGGACTAAAGAGTCAACTTCACCGTCTTTCACTAGTAATTTAAGTTCTGATTTGGACGGTACTCAGCTAGAGCCTTCAAAATTGCTCGAGATTTTGAAGGAGAAGACATCATTTCTCGGTAATTTCATTTCAATTCCAGAAATACAAGTCCGAAACAGGGCTCTGCAGCATTGTGGATTGATTGAAAATGATTATTTAGTCCTTTTCGCGACTACATTTAGAGAAGCTATGATGATGATTGGTGAATCGTACCCCTTCTACAGGGGGAACTACTATATGACAATTATAGGTGAAGAAAACGATTGCATACGAGAATTCGTGTCGTATAAAGACTCAAAGGTAATTCCTGCACCAGAAACATGGTTGGATTTGAGAATCAAAGGATCGCAACTTAGTCAGTACTTCAGAAGGAAGAGTAAGAATTGTCCCAAAGGCCTATTCGCGTATCCTGCAGATGTGAATGGCACGCGTTATTCCATGCATTGGATATCGGAAGCTCACAGGAACTCCTGGCATGTTTTGCTGGACGCAACTGGATTGGATGTCGGAAAAGAAAGGCTTAATCTGGCACTCCACAGGCCAGATTTCGTGATGTGCACAGTCGATAATACGCATGCTCAGCCTTCTAAGATCACTTGTCTTTTGGTACGGAGGAAATCATTTGATACAACATCATCACCTTCATCTTAACTGATTCAAGGCTGAGATCGCACAAGTGGAGGCAGCAAAGCTCTACTTATTAAACATCGTGCTGTCGTGGTTTCGAGTATATAGAGCCTGGGAACTGAATTCAAGTAAAATATGAAGAATAAAAGAATCCGGCTTTGTTTGAAGTATGCAGTGTTTCCTTTTTGTTACAACTTCAGAATGTAAGCTGTGCAGTGGAAAGCTTGTGCTTAAAGCTATCTTGTCAGTCTTTATGTGTCTAAGATTCTTGATTATTGTAAAGATTGATGATTAATAATAGGCTGTTATAAATATTTCCTTGTTTGAACTCAAACGGATTGTATTTGTACTTTAATAAATCTATGGTCCATAATCCAGATTCATAAATGCCACTGCTCATATGCGGCTCAGTAGCAACTAGCTGAGTAACCCAAGCATTAAATTGAAAAAAATTCAAATTTTAAAATGTTCACTTTTCACGGATCCGTAACAAACGATGACCGTAATCATCAATCGACTATAATTTCTACGGATAAGTTTAATATTGAAAAAAGGATTGAATGTAAAATACTCTAGCTTAATTTTTGCCTTTATAAAATTATACCTATTCATCAAAAATGTGCGTAAAATTTGTCGATCATCGCATACATTTCGTGATACGACTATCCTTTAAAATCTATAATTTATCTTTTACGTAACGTAAAGGCTTAGATTCGGAGGGTAAAGTTTAGATATTGAGTTTACTGGTAAAAATATTCTTTACAAGACGAACAGTTCATTTCAGCAGATCATGTGTCTGACTTTTACGCGGCACCATGTACTTAAATAATTATGTTACGTGTTAATTGTTCAAATTAAAAAAAAATGGTCATTACCACTATGTTTTTCCAATATATTTTTATATTTAAATGCTAAAAATTTGTATTTTAACTATTTATTATCCAATTTATGATCATATAATTATAAATAAAATTTGATAAACTTTTTTAATGTGGTCACTTATTAAAATTTAAATTTTTATAAAAAATCATTAATTTTTTGATTTCGTGAGAACACGTGTCACGTGGACCCCTTGATGAATCCCTGTTTAAAGATATCATATCAGTTTGGAAAGCGATTAATGCCAAGGCTGCAAACAGTGGAATCAAACAGGCCCAGAGATCTCCGGACTGCCCCAAACCAACTAGAAATAATGATACACTTGCAATATGTCGGACAAATTAATCAAAGCCAACCAACTTATATTTAACAAGTCCCACAAAAATATTCAAATATTAGCCACCTCAGCTTCTTTTTAGAGCCTATTTTAAAAATAGATAAGAGAAATAATCCATTAGTCTTAGTAATTGGGCTCCTATTATTAGTCTACACTTAAATGTGGCGACCAGAAACTCTCCTTCAGCGTGCCCAAAAAAAGTCCAAAACTTTGTACAAAAGTCTTACATTTAGGTGTAGGGCTGGAACTAAAAATCACATATTACCATCTTAATGGTCCCGAATTTTATTTTTACGGAAACAGTCTCTCTTTTCTTTCTCGTCATTTTATTAAAGTAAATCTAAATTTTCACCATTTCTCGTTAATATATGAGCCACCTTTTTTTTAGCATTTATCGAGCAACATTCTCTCAAAACTTAAACATGTATGTTACAAAAATTCTAAAAAATACGTAAAATCAACACTATCCTCGGCTCAAACCTGAATATATATGTTCCTGAATAGTAAAAAATGGAAAATGTTATTTTCAGGGCATTTTTCTTATTTCCAGAATAAAGAATGAGTGAAAAGATAAAACTACCCCTGCATTCACAATAAAAAAACTCTTAAAAAAATCTAAGACATGGATAATTTGGTAATTTCACGTTTTTTTACTCTAGAAATAAAAAAAAAGTTCAGAAAATAACATTTTACAAAAAAATAAGTAAAATATCATGTTCTTATTGTAAACAACACAAGAAAAGCTAACAAAATACGAAACCCAAAGCAGGGTTTTCAAATTTTGAATATATAGTACACAAAGGTACGTAAACGGGGTAACTAAAAAAATTAAAGTAGGTGAAAAAAACACACACAGACATACAGATTCGACAGTAGAATCAAAATCAAATCTAACAAAAAAGATCAGATTTCACAGTCGAATTCACCACCGACGCAATTTCAAAATGCCACAATCGCCCTTCACTTTTCACCAAATTTTTCCGACACAAAAATTCCTCGGCGTAAATTTTCTCAACCCTACGATCCACATCATGCAAATACACATGCGTCACACCTGATCCCTTCCTGTTCCGCGCCATCACCGCCGCTGAATATATCGCCGCCATTCTCCCCGGCGCCTCGGCGAAGTATCCACGTGGCGCGTCGATCATTATCAGGTCCCACTCCTTATCGTACACCTCGTCCGGCAACATGTTTAGTGCTAACTTGCACCGCTCGTTTTGTTTTAATGGGACTTGTTTTGTCGGATTACAATCTGGTTCGGACCGGTACGTTTGTAGTAACTGATCAGCTTGTTGTAGTTGTGTTCGATATTTCACGTACTTTGCACGTAAAAAAGGCGCGTCATGTAAGACAGTTTCGACCCACTTGGGATCTTCTTCGAGGAATAGCGTGGTGCCACCTGGATTAAACGCGTGCCACATTTGCGAGTCGTGACCTAGACCGAACACGAGGAAGTTGCATGGCGCGCGTGCTTTTAAAACATCGAATGATAACCTAATCTCGGCTTGTGATTGTTGGGGCGTCACGCGCGAGGTTGCGTAGTGTAAAATTGTCTCCAGTTGCGTGCTTGTCGGATCGTATTTTGCGCCGGCGAACGTACAGATGAAAGGAGTGTTGATGTTTAAGAGGAGAGTTGAGATGAATAAACCGCCGGCGATGAGGATGCCGACGCCGATGATTAAATACTTTGATTTGTCATTGAAGATTAATCTCGTGTTTACATTCTCCTTCATATTTTTTTTCAAAAAAATTTGAAAAAGGAAAGAGATCGAGATTGAGAGAGAGAGAGAAGGAGAAATGTGAATGTTGAAAAAGTCTAAACTGTGAAGAAGTGAAGTTATGGATCTTATAACACGTCTCTTGTTTTTCTATGGAGATTGACCAAGGAGATGATGGTCAGTATTTGACCAGAGTGTGCATATATTATAAAAAATCGACATTCAACTGTTACAGCATATTTTATTATTTCGAAAAATAAAATTTAATCTAATTTGTATTAAAGGCCATTTATTCTTATGCTCTTATGGCTTACGTTAAAATTATAATCACTATTCACTGCACTTAACTTATAGGTTTCATATGACTAAATTTAACATATATTTTAAAGCTTCCGGATGTTAAATAAGTGAAGTATACCGTTAATGATATGAGATATTAGTCTGATAATTCCACTCTTAACACCTTAATATTTTTTAAGAATCGTTCTAATGTGTCTAATGTGTGTAAATGGACAGACACGTATTAAATACTGAAACTTAAAAATTTGGAATGTTTGATAGGTATAGTTGTTGTAAATGCAAGATTTCATTATTATTAATAAATGTTGGTCAATCAAAATAAATTAAATTTATAAAAATTTGTGTTTACTGTATGCTCACGAGCACACCATATAAAATCGATAAAAAATTAAAAAAAATTCAAGACATCCGGATAAAAAATGATTTACATAAAATGGGACAAGGAACGAGTCGAGTCTACGGTGTAACTGTATTGTATTAGTATTAGCAATAGAATAATAACACGTAGAGGCGACCCATATATTTTAAATGAAGAAAGTGACCCACAGTTTCAATGTACTAGTTTAATAGGGAGTAGTGGAATTGAATTGAATATAGTACTAGTAGTACAGGATACAGATGTCTTGATTCTCCAGCGGAGATGAACTAAATGGGGTTGGTTATTTAATCTTGTTCAAATCAAAGTTGTAATTCAAACATTATTTTTTCTCTTCTTGTAAATTTCACCGTGAGAGTGACAACTTTGTATTTTGTTGGAATAAACACTCATCACACATTCTTATTATACTAGTTTATAACCCGTGCTTTGTACACGGGATCTCAAAAATTATTTAATAAAATAAATAAATAAATTTATAATTCAAATTGAATAATATGATTATGAATGATTAAATTATCTATATAATAAGTGTATGACATTTACATATTATAATAAATTTATTTAAGAACTACTTTCGTTACATATGTTATTTTTATGTTATATATTTTATGAGATTATTTCTATAAATAGATTTGTTAAAATTTAAACTCTGCTTCAAATTTGTACTAAGAACTTACCATAAGTGGTTTTCAAAAAAAAAACTTACCATAAATAACACAATTCATATTTAAAATTGTATTGCAAAGTTTCTATATTTAAAATGGGTCATAATAAGTACATGGGTATTTTATAAATCTAATATGGATACCAAACCTAAAAATGGATAGTCTAATGGGTCAAATTCAAATTAAAAATCATATCGGAACCAAAATATAGATATCAAACCTTTAAAAAGAGTTATCCAGCAATTTATAATATATAGATATAGGTTTGTCAAGTGTCTATGAGCACACATTAAACACTAAATTTTATAAATTTAGAGTGTTTTAATTGGTGGAACTGATGTAAATGTAGGGGGTCTATCAACATTTATGATTGAAAAACCAATCAAATTTTGACACATGTCTTCTTATTATGTGCCCATGCGCACAACAGAAAATTCGATTACATATATTCGATTTTTTGTTTAGATGATTAAATATCTTATCGCATTTATCAGGTGACATACTTTTATTAATGTATTTATCGGTCCACTCACGGGCAAAACCCTAACCCTATTGAATCTCGTCTTGTCTTCTTTAATCAAATTTTAATTAATTGATTGATTATTATTTTTATAATAATCATATCTTGGTATTTTATCCATTTCCTGAATTTACAAAAAAAGCAAGCGATCTTTTCACATTAATCGTTTCGATTGAAAGGGAAGGGCTTAATTCATCTAATAAAAATATAGACAAGTCACATCTCAATAAAATTATGAATTGAGGTATTATCATTCTTACTTTATAATTATATCATCAAAATTTTTTTGTTGAATTTTTACATACTTTCATATATCATTATGTATCAATTTTTACATATAACACATATATTTATATACGGACAAACCGAATGTATTTTGTGAAAATCGACACAAAATTTCATTTCATAAAGAAACGAGGAATAGGCACAAAATAACTCTCACCTCTGTTATAGAAATAAGCTAATTTTTCAAAAATTGTCGATAAATCGCTCAAAAATCGGTTAAAAATATTTGTCGATTTGACCGATTTCCGATAAATTATAAATTGGTATCTCAACCAAATACTTCTGATTTCCGAAATTTATAATAGTGACCGTCACTCGTTACGTGACTTATGCCAACATCCCTAAAGTTTGTAAAATTTAATTCAACCATATATATGTTCTTTAACGAATTCACATTTATCACAACCATAATCTCACAGAACAAATGACTGCAATAATGATATCTGCATTATTAAAAAAAATACTTAACTAAAACTACCAACCTTGTACTTAATTAAGTTTAGAAACTCCTATAATCTAAAATGAAGATGAATAAGTGACGTTTAAACCACAAAATCTAAAGTTGGTCGTTGCTCGCAATTCTTTGTTTGTGTTCTACTTAGCCAAACAAATAAATGATTTCAAAGTTGAACTTGTTAAACATATGTCTCGTATATATTTTTACTTGTTAATTTACTAATTGCTCATGAGTCAATAAAACAAGTACTAAAAAACAAAGAAAAGTAGGCAACCGATGGAACTAGACTGATATATGAAAAACAAAAAGTGTTGACTTGCATTTTTCCAAATAATACTACTAAATTTTAAGGTATAATCACTTTTTCTGAAATTTACCATAAATTATTATTAACAATTTATAAAGGAAAATTTTATAAATTTCATACTT
This sequence comes from Apium graveolens, assembly GCF_009905375.1. Classification (NCBI taxonomy): domain Eukaryota; kingdom Viridiplantae; phylum Streptophyta; class Magnoliopsida; order Apiales; family Apiaceae; genus Apium; species Apium graveolens. Next base: position 266,378,390 of record NC_133654.1, on the reverse strand, counting down.
GAATCATTTAATCCAAACTCGATTAATTAATCACATAATCATCTAAATCCATGATCAGTATTTCATAATTCAACTCGGTAACTTAAATATTATTCAAGCATTTTTTACTTGCATAAAAACCAATTATAAGTCGAAGAAAAAAACACTATACGAATTTACGTTAAAAATAAGCGCTATACAAGTTGAAACTGCAGCAAAGCATATATGTAACATGTGATCATAGGCAAGGAAAAACCTATTATAAGTTAAAGAGAAAACGCTATACGAATTTATGTTAAAAATAAGTGCTATACAAGTTAAAACCGCAGCTATGCATATAAGTAACATGTAAGCATAGGCAAGGAGGTGGTTATTGTCGCCACAGTGTGCAATTGTCCCGTCGTTGTTGACTGTTTGTTTGTTTGTATATAATAATAACGTGATTTGTACACAAATAGCTTCTTCCAAAATACAAATCAGAGGCCTGAGCCAACAAAATCAGCCATCCGATCTGCTCCCAACAAATGGCTGATGCTGCTTCTTTTAACTAGATTCAAGATTTTCTTGGTCGGCATATGAGCTCAACAACATGACAGATGATAATAATGTTGTGTAAAACTCCATTGTTCTCTCTGTATTACTACAACTAATGTACAAGCGATAACATCAAAGTTTTTGTACTACATACATTTAGCTACTTTAACTTTGTCACCGTAATGTATAAAAAGGTTAAATTTTAACCTATGAGCTGAATTTTGTCAGTAAATAAACTCGTGTTCGGCTCGTAAACGAGCTAATCGTGAACATTTTTTTCGGATTGGTTTTTAAACTCGGCTCAACTTGTTTTAAAAAAAATTATGATAGACTCAACTTTAGACGGCCCGATTCTGTACGTTTGCAGCTCTAATCCCCAGTAATACAATTTGGTGGACGGAGTTGCAAGTTCGTAGTAAAATGGTTAGACATTATGTCGGCTTTTGCACCATTTTAGTATAAAACAAAAGTATTACTTGGCCATCTTTTATTAATTGAGAATCATGTAAATGAGAATGATCTCATGGAGGTTATGTCATTTTTTCATATAAATACAGTAGGGTAAATTTATAATTTCAGGATGAGTTATTACTATTTAAAAAAATGCCATTAAATTTGTATGGAAGAAGTTTATGATCGAGGGTTAGAAGAGTTACGTGAGATCATCTTTGAACCCATTTTTCTCTTATTAATTTAATCGCCAAAATGTCATCCGGAGTTAAATTCGGCCACAATTGAGCACAATGGGTTGTTCTAATTGTAAAAATTTATCCTCGGTCATCTTAGATACAATTATATAGAATCATATTTGTTTTTTTTGTTGAAAAAGGAATTTCATTAAAAAAGAAATGTTACTATAAAATCATGTGCATATCATGCGATTTTAATTTTAATGTTACTTGGTGGGCTCATTGATCCACAACCTGGTACTACTTAACTGGGCTACTGGACCTTTGGAATTTTAATTTTAATTTTTGGGCCTTTTTGATGCACCGAAAGCAAGAGATGTTAATTTTTGGTCTTTTTGATGACATTCACTTACAAGAATCTAATATTATTATTAACAAGTTTTATTGATATTGTAACTCTCTCATCTTTCTGGTTTATAACAATGTGCTTAGAGTATGAGCTTTTCAAAATAAAATTTTAAATGCAAAAGGGATTAGTATTCAGAGTTGTGTAACAACTGTGACATATATTCCGTTTGTAATTTTGTTTTACTCCTTGAACTTGGCATGCAACAAATTTTTGAACCACAAGCTACAGGTAACCGCAAGAATCTAATTCAAGTTATCAATATCTTAGACAATCATAAAATAATTCCAAAATAAATAAGCTGAAGGCCGCGAGGAGCCCTAAAACGCGCAGGCTCTACACATGTCCATTAGCGTCTACATCTACCAAATTGCTTAGCTGAGCATTCAGAATCGCAAGTATTAACATTTCCACACTGGCAAAAGATTTGAAACACCTGATCGATTAGTTGGAATAGAAACCACTGCCATGTGGTGCTGAGAGAAGCTGATTTTCTTGATAGTTGCTGCCACATGTAATGTTTGAAGCCAAGAGGTGTGTATCCTCAGTCTGCCAGCACTCTGATGAAGCAGATGGCAAACTTTGGGGTATTGCATGAATCGTATGAGGAGAAATGTTCTTGTAAGTTGCATCAAAGGAGTAGTGATTAACAGACCCTTGGTCACACAAACCCTGGGAATTGGTTGACAGAAGAGAGAGAGCACAATGAAGGTCTGTTGCAGCATCGATGTTGGATGAGAACACGGACCTTGGGATGCCTGCAACTCAAAACACCATTCAGTCATCAATTAGATTAACTTGCATGATTTCAGCACAAGGTGAATAATTTTTACAAAACGCTACCCAATCTTTAACAAAAGGTTTTCCCAAACTTAGCCAACAATGCATAATAGTTTGAGATTCTGAACTAAATAAAGCTTCACAGTACTCGGAACTTCAAAATAGCTGTTTCTCCAGTCTAATGAGTAATGATAAAATGGATTTCAGTGTTATACTTGTTTCTCTTCTTGTAGGATCATAGGCAAGTGGTTTAATGTCCAACATTAAGCAGCAGAAAATAAAACCATATGGCACACACAGAAAATCAGTATTTAGTTAATCTTAGTACAAGCATAACTTGTGCAAACAATTTGAAATGAAATCACTGTAACTTGTAATGACTACTACAATGATTCGTCACATTTCATGATTCTGTTATAATTATACTTTATATTTGTTGCCTCATTACTCCGCAACTAGGCATCATCAATAACATAGTGTATACTACTTTCTGGCCCTTAATTTCATGTTCGTTTATTTCTGCTGAGCTTCTCCAATAATTTTATGGAATAAGGCTTCCGTTCCTTTGGTTTGTATCCATGAGTTTTGATATTAACCCATGAAAGCATGAATCAGCCTTAAACTGTACACTACGTCACTACCCCATGGGTAAGTGATAACACAAAGATGTCTCATTAAAATGTTCTAAGATGCTTTCCCTTCTATCTCATGATTACTTCTGTTCTCTACATCTATTTAAGAAATTCACTTCTTCTTGTGATTTTCCTTAATCTTGCTCCCACACTACATTTAAATTTCTTCTAGCTGAACATTCATCCAGCAATCTTATTCGGGTTCAGCAAGGTCTTAGAGCCAGTTGAGCTCACTACAACAGAATGTACCATCAATAGAATCTATTAGCTCAACCCATACATTCAGATTGCACTTCTTTCTTAAAGAAGACCGGGAAAGTTAAAGGTTGAGAAAAAGAATTATCAGATGTTTACGAACAGAATGAACCTCAACACGAAGAGATTCCCCTTTCAATCAGGGTTCGACAGTGGAAAGTTAGTAAAGAGCTCAAGCTTGGAACTTAGAACTGGATGAACCATAATAAGTAATAACCTTCCTCTTCTGCAGGCTCGACCTTAACTTAAAAGAGATAGTAAAAACCGACTTAAACGATTTCCTAGTCAAAGCTACAAGAAGATGGAATCCAATCCTCACAAATCATATCATAGGCCTAAATTGTGCTTGATTAGTACCGGATTTTATTAAAATAAGGACAAAAATGTTTTTGTTAATGCTTAAACAACCTGGACCTAGCTTCTTGTTCTTTGTAACTCAAAGCAAAGGACAAAGGTACAAGAAACCAGAAGTATATAAGGCCCGTCAATTAAGATTACCAGCAGTCATAACAAACATAACTGGATAACTATAAGTTCTATGGCTCTTGGCAGAGCTCAGAGGTAGTAAAGAAAGTTCTTATGCTAAATGTTAGTTAATAACAACTACATGGACCAGTGCCAACAATATAATAGAGAATTTAGCTCAAGGAAGCAAGTAACGAAACAACTAATCTAAGTTCCTTTCATTCAAAACATAAAGAAAAAAATATAGGACAAGTGTCAAAGAAGGCAATGAAGACAAACCTTGACTAAATCCTTCTGAACTTCCCTTGCATTGCAAAAGCCTACTTGAATTCTGAGCTGGCATGCTGATGGCATGTGGTAGCCTAGACCATGGTAAGTGATTTTGCACATTGACAGCTCCAGGTATTTGGGGCTTAAGCAAATGCTCCTTGGTTAGTGCATATTTGTAGCTGTTCATGATTTCCCAACTAGAATCCTCAGTAGGTCTACTGTCAGAAATAGGAGCAAAACTCATTTGTTGCCTCCCTTCTGAAAATTTATAAGCATGTCAAATGTTAGATATGAATAATAACTTTATCGGTGTGTTTTCTACGTCGCAACATGTCAATAGTGAATAGACTGTCTTGCAGAAAAATCAAACTAAAAAAATAGTTGATACAATAATGAGGTTGGCCGAGGAGTTCAGAAAAATGATACCGTAAATCGATGACATGCTAGTAGATTTGAAGTGAATAGTTTCATGTTGCGGCTTGCGGCGGCGGGCATTGTGATCAGAAAGTCGCTTGCGACAGCTTCGCTTCTTTTCATCAAACTCTGACAAACTGTGGAACCTTCATGATTGAAAGAAGATTAGGGGAATGAACAATTACAAAGTTACTTAAGCCTGAGAACTAGTAATTCTATAAGATGCTTACCTGCTACACTGTTGGCAAAACCGGCGTTCTAGACCTCCTACAACAACCTTCGAACATTTGGAATGACTTTCACAGACTCTATGTTTCCGGTGATACTCTTTAGCCGATGAAAGATCCAGGTTGCAGTTTTCAACCTGGCATCGTGGAGTTGGTCCATTTTGACAAGGTGGTCTGAGTTTCTTTGCAGTTGAAGCTGATGCTACAGGTATATTTGAAGAAGATGAGGTTTTCGAGTTATTTCCAGTAGAACAGTTCTCAAAATATGTCCTTTTACCAAGTTTGAGGCCAATTGACAACTCTGCAGATCCCACTGAAGTGTCCAGCGAAGGGGAATTTCTTATTAGCTCAGCTTTTTCACACTCTTTCTTCTTGCTAAAATCTGCTGTATATCCTCCAAAAGGATCAAAAGTCAAATTAGATGCTTTGACTCTTCCCTTTGATGAACAATCAGTTGAACCTGATACGCAGCTCTTTACTGATGAAGCATGACAGACATCAGAGGCAGAATCACCAATGGCACCAGACAAATGAAAAGACCCAACATCAAAATCTCCCCAATCGGCCATTTCTAGCTTATTGGGAGTTCCATTGTATTTCGAACAGAAATTGTCAAGGTTTTCCCAGTCCCACTTTGCATTCCACTCCATCTTCGCAGAGGAATTCATGAAAAGATATCCTTTTTACTTTCAGATCTGCATTAATCATGACAAGAATGATTATGCATAATTGGGCTGATAACAGAGCATAACTGTTAAAAATGTTTAGCCAAAATTAAATCATATAATATACATATGACAAGAAAAAAAACTAGACTAAATTATAAATAGGAGCTAACACAATCAATAACTTGAGAATCATCAGAATTTATAAAGTTTATCATAACATGAACTTGCCTCACTCCTAATACTCAATAAACTAAACTATGTTCAAACCGCCAAAAAGTAACGAAACACTCTTCAAGCTCGGGCACCAGATATCACTTTTTAATATAGGCCGCTACAGAACTGAATCACACAACACCTAAATCGCATCACTAAAAAACAAACTTCGAAAGCTGAACGTACATATCAAGATAACAATACAAATATGTGAACATACAAGCTCAAGCAACAAAAATTCTATAACATCGGCTACCATACTCTTAAGTTCTACTGTTTCTATCCATAACCAAATAAAAGTCTCTGTTATATTGAAGAGCATAAGCAGAAGGTGCCACACAAATCAAAGCAAACTTAAGGTCATTTAGTCAAAATGGTAAATGTACCAAATTTACTTCTACAAAAATGGTGAAACATCTTTAGGAAAAGAAAATACTGGCACCAATCAATCTTAACATCAATTGAATGGCACCCCACATAACAGTGTGTCCTTTGTTCTCCTTCCATAACACAATAATTGAAAGATAGATTGCAATCTTTGAATTAACAGTGGTAAGAATAATGAATGATAATAGAGACACTAGCAAAGTTGCTCATAGTCTCATACATGGTCAATAAATTCTTTACAATATAATCATAAAAATTTTGGCACTGAATTGACTAATGCTAGAATATTTGACACACACAGACACATAGAATAGATAAACATTTTACACATTTTAGAAGTACTGGTCCCCAGTCTAGATTTTAACTGATACTACTACTATTATTCCTCCATTTTCTCTACAAAAATTGGTCCCAGAGGTTACAGCAATAAACAAATACATACACATATGCATATAAATAATCTGTTTGTGTTATGCAGAAAAACGACCCTGGTTACTTCATCACAAAGTAGAAATCTTTAAGTGAAAAAAAAAACTTTAGTAAGAAAACAAGAAACATAGTAATACATAAATGGTACAATGAGTTTCTGCAAAAAAATGGTTTAATCAGCCTCCCTCCCTCTCTCTCCCTCCCTCTCTCTCTCTCTCTCTCTCTCTCTCTCTCTCTGTCCCTCCCTCTCGCTCTTACTCTCTCTCCCACTCACTCTCTCTCTCTCTCTCCCTCCCTCTCCAACTCTCTCTCTCTCTCCACTCTCTCTCTCTCTCCTCTCTCTCCCACTCTCCCTCTCCCTCTCCACATCTGATTCTTGATTAACAAGAAAAAGGGTAGTTGAAAAGAGGAGTAGAGTTACCTGAAAATAGGCTAAGCTAGCATTCCATTTTCAGTCACTCACTACTACTTTTGATGATTCTCCAGTTTCCAAGAAAATGTAAAAATGGCAACAAAAAAAGTATGAGATTTACTAGATTTGGGTATAAATAAATCTGTAAGCATATAACTACAACCTGATTGGAGTTAAATACAAGTGGTGTGTGTGACTATGATGTGAAGAACAAATCAGACACACAGATTATATTACTACAAGACATAAGAACTAAATGAGAAAATGTTGAGGAGGGTAAGGATAGGGTGTGGGAAGGTACATGGGAATTTTATATGGACACTCATGTGTGATTCAAAATGACAAATTAGTTAGTGGGGTTTACAAATTCGAGGGTGCCTCTTCACCGCTTTCATTAGGCAAGCTTAGGAGCTGTCGAGTCACTCTTGAACATCAACATTCTTAAACATTTTTCTAATAATCTTTCTTATTTACATGATATATGTTTTAATCCCTTGTAATATTTTTAAATAAGAAAGTGATATTTTTAAAGTGATCACTGGAATATTAAATTAAATAATTAGGATTTAAAAAGACTCGAATCTGAGCCTCTCTCTAAACTGAGTTCTAATATCATATTAAGAAATCAGTTTCGCTAAAAGTTTTAAATGGTAGAGGAATACCCGAATAAGGTCATATACTTTTTAACATCACTCTGTAATATATGTTTGTAGATTTGTCAATCTTGTACTCCCTCCGTCGCTTTAAATTGTTAACATTTAAAATGAAGTGTTCGACACGCATTTTAAGACTCTTATCTATTATAATTGTGTGACTTATTTTAAAAATTGTCTTTTTTTGAATAAAACTTTAAGTATTTAATATTTATTTAGTTAAAAAAAATTAAAAATAATGTATGTAACTATACTATATAGGAGCCCTAAAATGCGTATCGAACACTTCATTTTAAATATTAACTTCTTAAAGGGACGGAGGGAGTACATAATATAGCCTTCGTCTTATTTTATATGAGCCATTTTTTAACTATTCTGAAAAAAATGAATTTCCCATTTATAGTATTTATTTAAAATTATTACAATCACGCATCAATATAATACACTTACTTTAATATTTATTAACTCATTTTTGTGATGTAAATTGAGTCTTGACAACTAATTTTTTATAAGTGTTTATATCGAGTAACTAACTCATCTAAAACTTAAGGTATTAGAGAAAAACTCCAATAAGATCGTATATTTAACACTTTATATATTTAACACCCCATCACTCAAAGCCCATTTATAAATGTTTATGTTGAGTAACCAACTCATCTAAAACCCTAATGTATTAGATAAAGACCCCAATAAGATCATATATTTAACACCCCTCACTCGAAGCCCATTCGATCACCCATCTTTGGGGAATTAATTGTTTTTACTATCCACAATACCCATCTTTGAGATATTAATTGTTGGTAATCGAACCTTAGTTCTCCTGTCAGCCTTAATTACCTTTATTGTCCATAATACCCATATTTGGAGTATCAATTACCGCCATAATACCCATATTTGGAGTATCAATTACCGGGAATCGAAACATAATTCTCCAAACATAATTCTCCCGTGAGTCTAAACTCTGACACCATATTGAATAACCAGCTCATCTAAAAATTTAAGATGTTAGAGAAAGGTCTCAATAGGATCATATATTCAACCGTTTAGATTAGACCATCTCAAATAAAATTATAATTAACGAGGTTGAAGTAGAAAGTGTATTAGGTTGAAGTAGAAAGTGTATTAATCTGGTTCAGGGGTTACATAAAAGACTAGTAGTGGTATTAATGAAAACCTTAAAAGAAACAAGTCGACACACACGGAAGAAATAAAGAGGGGGGGTCTACAGTAAATCCAATTAGGACGCCATTTGCACATGATAATGAGGTTGAGGAGATACGTGAGTTGGTTCTGGGAACCACCAAACTGGCGTATCTGATTTTATGCATTTTTGTTAAATGTGCCTCACATGCAACCTATCTTACAACGTTGTTTTTACATATCTTTGTCAACTTATTTTTTCTTCGAACCTTATTGAAAATTTAAGGAATCATTTTTTTATTATATTCAAATATTATCACGTAAGTGAAATTTGTTTATTTTTTACTCTTTTAAGTATACATATTCTCAGAATTTATATAATATATTTTGAAATGTAGTATTTCACAAGGGACCAAAATCATCAACTTTAAATTAATTCTTGAAAAAATATACTAAAAATACAAAATTGCTCTAAAAAATAATTACAAAATGTTAGGTATCAGACTTTTGTTTATTAAATAAAAATGGTTCCTAAATTTACTTTGTGAATAGTACTGATTAAATTATTTCATATTACCATTTAAATCATGATATATTATATGAAAACAATTTTTTTATAAATAATTTTTGTCTTCGTTATCGTGCTTTCCGATTATTTTAAATTCATGCCTCGTTACAAACGCAAGGGGAGACTCAAGACCAAGTTTTTACATAAAAGTAAACTCCGGTCAATTCATTTGGTCTTTTCTTAGCCCATTTTCTTGATAATAATGAAGTTAGTTTTTTAATTACCAGCAACAACAAACAGAAAGTAAACATACTGTTCAATATAATATAAAAATAATGACCTTGACAAGGATAAAAAAGTGAAAAGTTTTGAGGTTTACTGATAGTCTCTGTTATAGAAATCGGCTGATTTTTCAAAAATCGCCGATAAATTGTTTAAAAATCGATCAAAAATATTTTTTCGGTTTGACCGATTTTCGATAAATCGTCGATTAATTATCCGATTTTTTAAAATCGTCCGATAAATTATAAATAGGTAACTCAACCGAATAGTTCCCATTTCCGAAATCTGTAACACCAATGATAGTCCAGCCATGTCTTGAAAAAAAATATATGCCAAAATGTACTAAAACAAGCAAATATTCTTCCACCAAAACCACTTGAATTTACACCATTAATACTGTTAAAAATCACGGAGCTCGATGTTGTTGAAGACGACTATTGCAAGAAGGTCATCTGATCCCCTTAAATTTTTAATTCAGTTAAATATGAAAATTATGAGTTACACATGAAAATTAAAGTTAGAAATAGACGAAAAAAATAGATAAAAATAAATATTGGACGAATATTTTTAGTTAAACCACTTTAATCCTCACTAATTTTGATTTTGTTAAAGTTAAAATGAAATTGATTTCATATTTATCATAACTTAATCCACATAATTCTTTATCAGTTTTTTATAAGTTAAAATTAGTTTAACTTAAAAAATTATATTTTTCAAAATTTGATCAAATATGTCTTATGATCACTTAAAATTCAGCTTTCTAACTATATAATTAATATGAGAACCAAAACTGATTTTCAAAATTTGAAAGGTATTTATGATCTCGCTCAAAAATGGTTTAAAAACACAAATATATTGAATATCCTTGTATTTATATGTTGGTAAAATTATCTGTGATTTCAACAATCAAGAGATGATTTTCAGCCGAAAATATTAGCAATATGAAATCGTATTTTTAAGATTGGGGAAATATATACACTAATTAAACTGAAAGAGGCTAAAACAACCTGGATAAGACCCCTCCAATCAGCCATGCAGGCAAAGGCCTTGGAGCCTGGAGGTATATAAAACATGGTGATCACTGATCAATCACACAGCTGATAATAAGTTGATCCACCCTTTTAAAAGCACTGGAGCAAGACCTTCACATATAGTTTCATAATTTTAAAAAGATGATGCGGGCACGGTTTGATAACTCAGTTGGTTAAGAGTTTATCATCCGTCCAGTTCCATGATGCAGGTTTTCAAGTTTACTGAATTCATACCAGCATCTGGTATGTCTTCGGAAAATGCTAAATTGCATGTGAAACAAACAATTTGCCCAGTGAAAATTAGCATCTAAATGAGATCAAGGACGATAATTTAGACTAGGCAAGCGTTGTTCATTACGTAGAAAGAAGCTTAAACAAGTTCGTAATCAGCCATGCAAGGCAATCTGGGAGAAAACATCATGATCCATTATACAAATTATTAGATTGCAATCCTTCGAGGACAAGCAGTTTTGGGGCAGCTCTTTATAGTTTGAATCATCTTATCTTTGATTAGCCTTCTCATTATTTTCCCCGAAGATGATTTTGGAATAGAATCTACAAATTGCAGCACTCTGATTTTCTTGTACTGTGCCACATTTGAGGCTACGAAATTCATCACTTCCTCTTCATTATCTTTTGCTTCTATGTTCATCACCACGCATGCACCTGGTATTTCTCCTGCTTCCTCGTCTGGTAACCTGCATTTTTCACAAATTTTCGATATATAATCTTCACAAGCATTCACTCATATTACTACTATCTGCAGAGTCTGTAACTGATTACCCCACAACAGCGGCGTCTTCAACTGAAGGATGTGTTAGAAGAATGCCCTCTAGTTCCGCAGGAGCAACCTATAAATGAAACATATCAGAATTCTGAATAAATATATTATGGAGTTGCAGTTTATTTATGTTACAAGGCCTATATGATTATATGATATCTTTCAGACAATATTTTACTTGAAACCCTTTGTATTTGATTAGCTCTTTAATGCGATCCACAATGAACACATCCCCATCATCATCAATGTAGCCAATATCTCCAGTGTGAAGCCACCCCTCTTTATCAATCGCGTGTGCAGTTTCATACTCATTCTTATAGTATCCTGTAATACAATGCTGTCAGATGAAGTAATTGATAATTTAACCATGTTTCTGATTGTTTAATGCAGCTCGAGACTAAATAGGGTACCTTCCATCACACATTGGCTTCTTACACATATCTCTCCGGGTGTGTTTTTGGGGAGAGAATTGTTAGTATCAGGATCGATGAACTTCACTTCCAAATTAGGAAGTATAAAGCCAACTGAGTGCTTTTTTGCAATGGCATGGCCTTTATTAGGATCTCCATGTGTAAGTGTAATGCAGCTATGTTCTGTCATTCCATATGCCTAGTAGCCGAAGTGAAGATGATTCAATGATTTTAATACATAAAAGGGAATGGAACGAGAAAGGTAGCATAGTTACTTAGTTTTCATACCTCTTGGACTACAACATCTGGGAATTTTTTCTCGAATTCAGCAAGAATTTCTGGAGCAAGAGGGGCAGCTGCTGTCATGATAGACCTGAGCTTAAGCTTACTAAGATCAAACTCATCCACAATGGGATTCTTAACCAGTCCCAAGATGATAGGTGGCACAATTGGTGCAAAGGTGACTTCATATTTGATCAGTGCATTTAGAAATGTCCTTAACTCGTACCTACCCATCACCACAACTTTCCCTTTGTTTCTCATTGCAGCACAGCAGATTCCAGTAAGCCCGTAGATATGAAAAAACGGTATAAGGCCTAATGTGGTGACATTTCCCACTAGTTCAGGACCTACACTGAAGAGAGTGGAGCACAGATTTGCTACCAAGTTGCGGTGGCTTATCATTACACCTTTTGACAGCCCTGTGGTGCCTGAGGAGAATGGCAGAGCACATATATCAGATTGTTGCACTTTTTCATTCATGATGCTGTCACTTGCTCGCTCTGCTGCATCAAGCAAATCATTCCAATATATGGAACCTTCTACTCGTTTTTCACCGACTATAACATGAGGTAGTCCCAGACCTTTCACCTATTATACACAGCAAATCATCATTTAGCCAAAATGTCACACCTAAAAGTACTGCAATCTTGTAAATTTTATGCTACATTTTATACGCGACTTTTCATACCTTTTCATATGTTGCAGCATCAGTAACAACAGACTTGGCATCCGCAGACTCAGCTTGTTTCTTGATTTCAGACACATGTGAAGCTGGATTTGCACCAGAAACAATGCCACCAGCAGCCATAATTCCTAGAGCAACAATCGGATACTCGACGATATTTGGAAGTACCACCATCACAACATGTCCCCTTCTTAGGCCAAGTGATCTCAAGGCCTTGGCAAACCTCTTAACATCTCTATTAACTTGGCCATAAGTATATTCTTTTCCTGTAAAAGCATCCACAAATGCAACCTTTTCGGCATACAGCTCAACATCTTGAAGCACAAATTCTGGTAGAGTGATGTCATCAGGAATGGGAACTGGTGCATATCGGCTTTTAAAAATATGTTCTTCATGATTTGATGCCATTTTTGTTTGTAGATGAATGTGAAGAACGAATAGGTTTGCTCTTATAGGAGACTTGAAGTAAGTTTTGAGTCCTGTTTCACGGATTATTCATGCATTTTTAGTAGGTCATTGGGAGTTGATCACATTAGAAATGAGATTGTCATGAAGCACACTTAGGTAAGAAATTGGTGAGGCATCTCTGAGAACAAGTGCCTTAGCCCAGAGAAGAAGTATATTTTTGCAGTTTCTAGTTGATTTATCGGTTTCTCTGTGATGTGCTCATGGACATACACTAATCACAAATATTTATAATTTTGGTCAGTTTTGATTGATTTTCACTTCTTAATAGTGGTGGACCCTGCATTCACAACAATTACATCAATCAAAATATTCCAAATTTATGAATTTTAGTGCTTAACATATGGCCATGGGCACACACTGGACAAATCCTTGATTTATAAACCTTTCCTACGGATAATGCATCTTATTTCAAGGTGCTTTTATGCAAATTTAGTACTTGGCAAATGATCCAACTGCACATACGATTTCTGTAATATAGCATACCAATATTCGGGCATAATATGTTGTAGCATATGTATGATTTAAATGGGAACTCTCCGGCAGTTTGATGATTAAATTGATTTTGAATCATACATATGTTACAAGATATGCTATAACATATGTCATAAAAGTATCAAAATTTGATAATATTAAAAGTATTAAATTTGATGATACCGTTAAAAATGTTAAATTGTGTATCAAAATTTGATTTTAAATAATTTGACACCGTATTTCAAAAATTCAATATAAATATATGAATCTAATTCGAGGTTATTTAATTTATACAAATTTTTATATAGTCGATAAATTTTCGTACTCAATAAAAATTTAAACCAAGTCAAAATTAGTTTGAAGTCTTTGAACTAACTAATTTTGTGGAATATAATTGTTGATAATTTTGTAAAGGTGGGTCTAGTACTAACAACTCTAATGATGACACGAGTGGGTCTTTTGGGGTTAAGTTGCAGTAAAGAGAGGAAAAGGGAAACGAATATTTAGAATGTGATAATTACTACTGTATGAATTATTATTTCTTGTATTCGTAATAATAACAACAAATATATAAAATAAAATAATAAATAGGTGAGAAAAGTAGGAAAGGGGCAAAGGTGAAAAGGAAGAAAAAGTTGGGCATGTGAAGGAGTGAATGAATGAAATAAAATGAAGGTGTATGATTAGTTAGAGCTTAGAGGGTCCTCTTTTTTACTTACAGTCGTTTAAAATGATGTGATGTTGAAGCAGATCATCGCCCAGTTCGACGACTTTATTCAACTTGCTGCCGCCGCCGACCGCCGTGACTCTACCGACGACGACTACGACTCTCCTTTTCTTGTCAATATTACTTATCCAAACGTATCCCCTCTCCTTCGCCTGCCTCCTTCCAGGTCTCTCTCTCCCCCTACATTTCTCTCTCCCATATCTCTCTCCCTCTCTCTCCCTACATATCTCTCTCCTCTCCCCCTCCTTCTCCCTCCCTCTCTCTCCCTCCCCCCCCTCTCTCTCCCTCCCCTCCCTCCCCCCCTCCCCTCCCTCCCCCCCTCTATCTCTCCCCTCTCCTCCTCTCTCCCATATCTCTCCCCTCTCCCCCTCTCTCCCATATCTCTCTCTCTCTCTCCTCCCTCTCTCCCCTACCTATCTCCGTCTCTCTATCTCTATTTGAATTTATTTCTATCTCTGCATCTTTATCATGTTCTAGGTCTTGCTTTATTTACTTCCGTTTTTGTGTGTTCTTAATCGATTAGCAAAATTTTAGATTTTTATACAATTTGTTAATCATTGAAACCTAGGGCTCGTGTTTATATCACATGGCAGTTAGTAGGTTACTTGGATGCTCCCTAATTTGTTTCTATATGCCATCGATCCTTGTTTTCATGTGCACATAACAGCCATATAAGTGAAATGCCTTTTTGCAATGTCCAATTGGATATTCTGTCTGTATTGGCTTTTACGATTAGCTGCTTCGTATGTTTTCTCGTCTTGTGGTAACTACTTAATTGTTTATGTATGCATACACGTACAGCTAAATTTGACATAATGCAATTTCAGTTAGGGGTATACTAACTAGCAGGTCTCCTTAAACTGAATTATACTGCAAAGATTGGCATTAATTAAGCAGAAATGTTATACTGCAAATTGTCTTTTTGTGAACTTTTTTAAAATTTATAATGCTTACTGCGTATATAATAGACTATCTGCAGAAACACACAGAGAAAGAAGAAAAAAGAGTGTGAGCATGGCTTAAATACCAAATCTTATTTTTCTAGGTTTAATATATGTATATGTATTTATAATGGCATCTTAATATGTATTTTTTCTGCTACCCTTTGCACCTTTTAATCATGTTTATTGCTTACAGATTTCACCTTTCCTGGAAAGTGTTTTGATATTTGATTTTTGTATTCATGTTTCTGAAATTTATATTAATAGTGGTATTATACATGTACACATCAAAAGCACACTTAGAACTCATCATCCTGATATACATAATACTAGCTTAAACTTGACAGGGATCTAGCTAGGGACAAACTAAAAATTAGACGGTTACAACAATACCTAAAATTAACAACTAGATCCAAGTGTATAAAATTAAAATGAGTCCACTTGCATGAATTGATATGAGAGTCAGCCTCTAGCAAACATAATATGTATTGGCTGTTTGTTCGATCCTAATTTTGCTTGGCCATATCTTTACAAAATGCTGTTTGAATTCAGAGAATGGAGAACTGGAGTCCAACAAAAAAGTTTTGGACAGACTGAAGTTATTTGACTTCAGCGTTCAATGTGTTTCTATTTATATTCTTTTATTTGGTTGCTTGCTATCTATAGTACAAAAGGACAATAATTTAGTGAAATTTTTAATCTTGTTTAAGCAATTATAAGAAATAAAACAAAGATTCTTTTTATTAACTATAACTATGTTTAATTTTGTCAAAAAATGTGGTTATTAGTTTCTTTTTTTATGTGTTGAATTACTAAATCTTCACCCTATTCTCTGAATAATTTCTACCTTACTAAATCTAGTTAAAGAGATACTCTTTGGGACAAAGAACCAAGTATTGCACTAGATTTAAGCTTATTAACATTTTTTATTTCCTTTAAGATTAGCATAGAATGTGTTTAGATGTTATACTAATACCACAAAATAGTCTATAAATATAAGCGAGATTTGTACCTCGTGTTACGAACTAATAATTTATACATAGATGTTATGATGCATATTGCATATTTAAAGTCTCTCATAACAGAACATAGAGAAATAGAAGAAACAAAACATGGCTTAAACACCAAATCTCACTTTTCAAGGTTCAGTGTGCAAAAGTTTAATGCGTAGGTACTTGGTAAGATGTTACAGTTATGTCATATACTAGTACCCAATATATGTGTTAATAATGATGGATTTATAGGTTGTTTCTTCATGTAACTTTAGGTAATTTCAATCTTGAACAGTAAGAACTCAGTACGCCAGTACAGAGTCTTAGATTCAACAACAATATATCTCTTAGAAGGCGTTACACATTTTTTTTCAGGGGGTGGGGGGTGAGGGTGTATTTATGTTACAAAGTTTTCAATGCATTAGATTAATAAGCACTCCTGCAAAGAGGGGGGAGGATTAAGGACTTATACCATGACCTAGGTCACGGTGGAGGGGGAAGGAGTCTTACCACCAGGCTATTAGTGAGTCCTTATTTTAACACATTTTTATCGTGAACTGGCTTTTATGGCAGGTCATAAAAATTTGCAGCATGTCTAAATTGTTGCAATAGTTAAAAAGGTATCATTAGCAGTTCTGTTGACATTGCGAGTAATAAACATTTGAATGACCTGTAAAATTCTGTTGATGTTGGACTTGGAAGTAATAAACATTTCAAAAACTAGTAAATTTTGTGTTAATACTGTGACTAATAAACCTTTTAATTACTGGTAGGGATAATTGACAGGAAGAATAAAGGTGATTTGATTAGACTGTGAGGATGGAAAAAAAATTGGCATTATGGGAAAAGTAGTAATCAGGAACCACTATTCCTAATTTCCGTCAAGGACTTGTGCATCTTACTTGGTTTCGACCAATCCAAATCAAACTTTCAGCCCCCTGCATTCAATGTTTATGGTGTTGGGGTTTGGTGTTAATATGACTTCATTGTGGAATTTGCTGGCTGAAATATTGCTGATTGCCTACATAATTTGGCTCGGGCGATGTATTTTTTTAATGGGGTTTTGTAGTGTGTGCCCATGGGTACACCCTAAGCACTAAAGTCTATGCACTTTTGATGAGTTGTCTTATTTTTATGGTGGGAATTTTTGTGCATATAGGGGGTTCCTTTATTATTAATGAGGCAAATACCAATAAGAAAATGCCACCTAAGAGCTTATGGTGTGTCCATGGGCACACCATAGGAAAACCGTTTTTTAATTTAGATGAGTTAGGTGGAGGAATAATTTTTTCATAATCTTAGTTGCTATATCTATACGAATTTAGCTCCGTTTGTAACTTGTTCACATATATATATATATTCATTTTATCAGAAGTTTGAAATCTACCTACCTGAGGGTAATTAATTCTGACAACTTATTTGGCAAAACCTTCTTAATATTATATAAATAATTGGTGTGCTGAAATGTTTTCGGCAGGTGGTGTTCTCTGAGTTTTGATGATACCTCGCATGAAGATGATTGCTGCAGTTTTTCAATAAGAAATGACAAGCTTGAAAGTTCTGGAAATTTCGAGATGTTTGATCCTGGCAAGCCTCCCACAAAAAGAAACCGGAAGGATCTAGATTGGGTAGAACTGATTGGAACGACCGATCCAGTTGAGATAATGGAAGACCAAATTTGGAAAGAACTTCCGGAAGATCTTTTTGAAGCAGTCATTGCAAGACTCCCTGTAGCCTCTTTCTTCCGCTTTCGATCAGTATGTCGCAAGTGGGATTCATTGCCAACATCTTATAGCTTCTCCCGGCAGTGTGATCAAGTACCGCGGGCTCAACCTTGGTTTTACACTGTTACTCATGAAAATGTAGATGCTGCGGCTATGTATGACCCTGCCTTGCAGAAGTGGTACCGCCCTACAGTAGCTGCCCTACCCACTAATTTAAATGTCTTGCCAATAGCTTCAGCTGGGGGTCTTGTTTGTTTTCTTGATATTGGAAAGCGAAGTTTCTACGTCTGCAACCCACTCACAAAATTTTTCAAAGAGTTGCCTCCTAGGTTAATTAAAGTTTGGTCACGTGTTGCTGTGGGGATGGCTCTGAATGAAAATTTCTCTAGCGGTGGCTATAAAATCCTTTGGGTTGGTTGCGATGGGGAATATGAAGTTTATGACTCCAGGAGTAACTCTTGGATACAACCTGGAAGCATGCCCTCCAGTATTAAGCTTCCGCTGTCACTTAACTTCAACTCGCAGGCAGTTTGTGTTGATGGGTTGATTTACTTCATGCGTTCAGACCCTGAAGGGATTTTGAGCTATAATATGAAGACAGGAATTTGGAAGCAATTTATAGTCCCAGCCCCACAACATCTGAGTGATCACACACTTGCAGAATGTGATGGAAAAATATTTCTTGTGGGGTTACTGACTAAGAATGCTGCCACTTGTGTATACATATGGGAGTTGCAGAAGATGACTCTTTTATGGAAGGAGGTTGACAGAATGCCAAATGAATGGTGCTTGGAGTTTTACGGAAAGCACATTAGGATGACTTGCTTGGGCAACAATGGGTTGTTCATGTTGTCACTTAAGTTTAAACACATGAATCGTATAGTTACTTATGATGTAACAAAGAGGCAGTGGGTGAAGGTCCCTCGCTGCGTGCTGCCTCATGGATCAAAAGAAAAGTGGATTTCATGTGGTACATCATTTCACCCTTGCTTCTCAAATTCAGTATGAATTTGATCTGTTACACTTATGAACACCTGACTGAAAGTAGGCGAGATTCTATTAGACACAAAGTTACTTTGTAAACAGGTTGCATACTTTCACCATTGCAGTCTGCATTATAGTGAAGACGCGGTTGTTAATCGATCTCTTGTATCTGGATGCTCTTATTTTGTTTCAAAACTTTATGCTGATACATAGCTGTGTAAGAATCAGCAGCAAGACTTTTTCGTTACTTTAATGTAAGCTTTATATTATCAAGTTTGAATATGACCTGTGCTATTTTTTTGGTAGCAATCTTGTATTTGGCTGTTTACATTTACTGCCGTAGTGTATTGTTTGCCATTTCGACGATTTAAAATGCACTCAAGCAAATGCAGTTTTGAGCTGATAATCCAAGGACTCGCAGTTGAATAGTGCATGTTGAGAATGCAAAACTTGCTTTAATTTCATAGATCACAAGAAAAGGTAAGGGGGAAAAACTTGTTTCAAGTTGAACTTAGAACTGTGATAATTGTTGTATTGTAGGTAAAATGATACAATGCAACTCATTACTCGACATACTTGGGGGTCGCGATGCAAGGATAATGCAACTCAGGGGACAGTTATCTCCTGTTAAAGTTTTAACAAAAACAAATTGGTGCTGTGTATTGAAACAGAGCAAGCGTACAATGCCCAAATTTTAAATTTGAGCAAGCAAAAACTGAAGAATGAGTTCAATGATGGATAGAAGCTCTTGAGAATTACAGAAAAACAAACTTCATGTTTTTAGTCGCTATGTTTACACAACATTAAGACAGTACAGGGAAAAAGTATATAAGCGTTCGAGTAACATTTGAGATGGTGTCTCTTAACACGAACAAGCCAACTTTCACGCTGTATTGTTAAGCCATACCCCTGCTTGTAGCTGTCCTGATTATCTGAAATAGAGCTGAAAAATAGAAAAATAAATAAATTAAAAAGGATCCCAAATTCTTTTTCACCCAGTTAGGGGCGGGACGGGGAGGGGAGGGGAGGGGGATTAGAAAGTGAAATCATACACGAGTGCATGGCAATGATTGAAACCTATGGCTTGTTGATAACTTAAGGTATACCTATATGTTAGCTATGCGATACATTTCATTTCAATCTTATTGATGTAAACTGTCTGCAGTATATATTCGAAGACTAGACAACCTCTTGGCACTAATATTGAATAACTGTCCGAGACCACTGTACTAAAAGTCCGAGACCAAATGCTTATAAAGTGCAAAACAAGCATAGTTAAGCAGTAAGTTAACAACTTAAGACATACAACACCCAGGAGATAAATTATAGTAAACAAGTAAATAGGGGAAGTTATCAATATTGAGAAAAAATAATAAGGTTGCTTACATGATCCAACAACAACGAACACAAAAAACCCGAGCAAAATGGGGCCAACAGGATAGTTGTCCCCTTTTTTGGAAACTGTCTCAGGCACAGCTCCTCGCTTGGTGATATTTTTCTGGAATCGTTGCACCTTCCTATCAGAAAGTCGCTTTGAGGTTGTCTGAAAACAAACCAATCGTTAAACAATCCAATCAGCCATCAGTAGTCATGCCCATCTATTTTTTGCAACAAAAATTTCTCATGGATATGAAAAGAAATCATTCAGAGTAAATGTGCACTATACAACTATGAGTTGAAAAATTCCAACAATGTATATTTTGCTCAACTGGACATACTCAAAAGTAACAACAGCGTGCAGATAGTTCAGCAAAAAAAAATCAGCATGCGGATCGAATATCATGAACCTCTGAAGCAATACCATTTCATGTTTCAAGTTATCATTTTGCCAAGTTCACTGACAGCATTATAATCTTAATATGTGAACTTCGCAGACAGTTAAAGACCCTCCCAAACTATTTAAGAAATCAGTAACGCGTGAAAATATCAGTAAAACAATTATAAAAACAGATGTTAAACTAATCAGACTGACAAGATGTAAGAATGTTACAATACTATGTGACAAATCGATCCAATACAGCTTATAGCTAATACCCCTCTTGGCTAAACACGAAAAGAACGTCTAAACACTGGGAAGCTAGATTAATTTCGAGATCAACTCCACGAAAAAACTAGTCATGTACTCATGTTACATTTCAAAAATCAAGCTCCTGATTACAATTCACTTTATGCTGAAACATGTTTCTAGCTCAGTTTTAAATATATGATCACTATACATCAAAACGAAAACATTAGTGTTAGAATACATATACGGTTAAGATTTTAGACGAGCGGGTTACTTAACAAACAACATAAATCATAAAATCAATATCTTTTTAACATTCATAAATATTTCAAATGAACAAACATTAAAGTTATTGCATTGCGTTTATAAATAAACAGAGCACAGATCAAGATCAAAGTTGCACGTGTAATAAAAAAAAACTAATGTTTTTTTACCGTAAATCTGGAGGGTGAAAACAAGAATTGTACAGGTAAAAAATTAGAGTGATCTAATTTTATTTTTACCACAATTAAATTAAATTAATTTAACAGCACAACTATTAAAAAGAAACGTTTGCAACATTAAGCATGAGGATTTGAATGATTACCATGGCTTCTAGGAGATGTTGAGCTGCCGGAAAACAAGAATCGCCGGAGAGATTTTCCGATGTAAATTGTTTTTTGAAGCCCTGTATTTATTTCTCAGCTTGTTTGTTCACCTGTTTTTTCTAGTGTATTTTAATTGGAGCGGACACGTGTTGTTGGTACGTGGCAAGTCATGATTGGGTTTGCTGTCAATTGCCATGCAGATTTCATGGGCTGGTTAAGGCTCAAACCCGAAGTAATATTTTTGTGGGCTGTGGCCCGATATTATATAATGGAGTACTAAAACTAGTGGCCCAAACATTGATTCGGCCCGGGTTCTAGTTTTCTAATAAAATCGAAATCAACTGTTCCTAGTAAAAATGACGAATTTCAGATACAATAATAGTGATAAGAGGCTATCACTATTAATAGTATAATTTAAAACATATACTTACTTGTAACACGTATAAATTTAATTATAAGGGAATGATGGTTCAAATTTTACGAGAATAAAATTTATTTAAAGAGCATTTATTCATGATTAATAATTCAATTAATGAGAATTGGAATCGCAATTTCATGAATTATTGTTTGAATTAACAATTTGGAATGAAAAAATATGGGTATATTATTTTCTACTTACTTCCGGATATCAAGTCATTTAGATTTTCATCAACCCTTAACCTTTACTGCCAAGTTTTAAAAATGGAGGAAAACAAATGAAGGGTAATTATAATAGTTTAACTTGCATTCATAATTGTGTTTACAAATTTTTAAAATAAGTAAAAAGAAATGATAATAAATGTAAATTTAACAAAATTACACTCTAAAAATGGAATAAAAATATTTTAACTCCTTATTATTTGCTCCATTCCATTTGAAAAACTCCTGAATATGGCCGTAGTCTTATATCCCTCATTTTCATTTTCATTTTTCATTCCAATATCCAAACACCTCATTCCAATATCCAAACACCACCTAAATTGTAACACGTATAAACCTAACAACAGAAAAATGATGAATCAAATTTTACAAAAAACTTTTTTGAGTAATACTAGGTTATCCAAAATTTGTACGAAAAAGTTACAAATTATGTGACATGACACATGTCGTAATTTAATTCGTGAGCGTATATTAATACACGTGAGATCCCATATTAATTTGAGAAAATTTATCATTTATAAAATATTTGGGAATTTTTTATTATAATATTTTGGACCTCTAATATTTTTCAATAAAATTTAGTCCTTTATAAGAAAAGAAAAGAAAAGGATAATATCCAAAAATTAAAAAAATAAAATATCCTTAAAACAATAAGAAAAAGGAATCCAAAAGTCGCTTAAAATAAAAAAATAAAAAGTAGCGTTGATTAGAGGCAAAGGGGCAGGTTTCATCGCTAGGGTATAAAACATCGCCTAGCTGCGGCACATTATATACACACAGAGAGATAGATATACACACACACGAGAAGATCGAAGATGGATCCAGATGCAGTAGCAAAGGCGTTCGTTGAGCACTACTACTCAACATTCGATAACAATCGTTCAAATCTGGGGAATTTATATCAAGAAGCTTCTATGTTAACTTTTGAAGGTCAAAAGATTCAAGGCTCTATTAACATTGTTGCTAAGCTCACTTCTCTTCCTTTTCAGCAGTGTAAGCATAGCATCACTACTGTTGATTGTCAGCCTTCTGGTCCTGCTGGTGGTATGCTTGTTTTTGTCTCTGGTAATCTCCAGCTTGTTGGCGAACAACACGCTCTTAAGTTTAGTCAGGTCTCCTCTCTCTCTCTCTCTCTCTCTCTCTCTCTCTCTCTCTCTCTCTCCCTCTCCCTCTCTCTCCCCATCCCTCTCTCTCTCGCCCCCTCTCTCTCCCTCTCTCTATTTTAGGGCTTTTGTGTGGCCTGATCTGTTACTAAGTAGTACTATTAATCTATTATTACTGAGCAATTAAGGTTTGCTTTTATTTATTGGAAGTTTAAATGTTTTTTCGATGTGCTTGATGTGGACTAACTGCTTAAGACTTCGATTGGTGGAATTATGTGTATGTTAATTGATCTCGGATTCTCCGGTGAATTTCTTTTTGTTAGTAGCTTAGTTTTGAGGTATGATGATTTTGATTTGGTTTTCCAAGTGCCTATATGGATTGGATTGAACTTAAAGTGGACTATTGATCTAATATTCAGTATTTGATGCTTTTTTTTATTTTGTTTAGTATTGGATGTGCACCTTCAGTTGCTGTCTACTGTAATAATTATTCATATATAATAGTTGCCAATGTTTATTTCTTATGCCATAATTTAGCGTTAGTGTTTTCCTTTTAGGGCTTTCCTTCTTGCCTTTTACCGAATTTTGTTGGTGCCTGATCTTTTCTACTTCAGTTTTGACCTAGAAAATCGAAAACAAGAGTCGGTTGTTTAAGTTGAGACCTAACATTTGTCTTAGAGCTTTGTCAACATTAAGTCAAACAACTTGTTTATAACTTAGCTTCCTTTTTCCCGTTATTGAGGCTAAGTTCAGTGCTTCTTTATACTGCATTTTGCCAAGGGAATGGAGATATTTGATAATGAAACATAAATGGTCCATTTCTAATGCATTTTAATGTCTATTGATCTGTGATATAGCTTGTCAGTTATAGGCATCGGTGTTTAATCTGATTTACCAGCATGCTAGAATATTAGACATATCTTTGTTATCAATTTAAATACTAATTACATCCTTGCTTCCTGAACTAAAGTTCAATTATGGATGATGCATCTTCCACATCTTTCAGTGATGAGATATACTCGAGCATGCTACCAGTGAATTAAATTACCCTGAGCCAAATGTTTTTATTTAATCTCAACTGTTGTTCTGAAATTAGCGAGACTTTGATTTGCGGGAATCATTTGGCATAGTAGTTAATTACTTTGAGACTGAAAACCTGAGGGTTTATGATCTCTTTACCGTAAAAATTTTGTGCATGTTTGAATTTAATTAAAAAAATGTCTTAAGTAATTGAGTATACAAGAAAATGGCATTGTTTGCTCTGTGTTTTGAGAGGAAAAAGTAATCCTTACATGGATAATTGTTAGTAAGTTGTATCTTGAACAGAAGGACGCATATAGTCTAGGCGTCACTATTTTAAAGAAGGGCCAAAGGTTGTTTATTTTGGAGGCACTATTATAGTGATCAGATGTGAAAACACAACCAAAACCATGCTTTCATATTTTGCCACCTTTAGCAAATAATCACATGTTACCTTTGAGGAGAAATTGAGAAGAAGACTGGATTCCTCATCAAAAGAATATAATTGGAATTTTTCCTGGAGTGTATTGATGTAGCCTGTTATAATATTGATTTAATCTTTGTGTTGATCTGGTAGTATTGATTATCTTCTGATGGTCTGAGCCTTAGAGATATAGTACTGCTTTTGAGGCAGACTTGGTAAATTATAGAGCAATTTTGAATATGGTGTATTGGTGTTCATGTGTTTTGATCAAATAATTAACTTGAAAGTTTCATCTATTGCACTCTCATGCACATTTAACACCCTGGCATGTGCAGTGTTCTTTTATTCGCTCTTTTCTCTTTAACGTGTGATTATAGTTTTTTTCAATTTGAAAGACATGGTTCTCATACATGGATTTCATACTAATCATTGATGGTTTTCAGGTCTAAAATATTATGTCCGTGGATGGATGTATCATTATCTGCTTTGATTAACTAGTTACTCCACCAATCAGAATATATTATGAAAATGTTCTCTGTTCTGTTCTGAATATATACTTTATTTACCATGTCTCGTCTTGGATTATCTTTTTAAACCTCGCTAACCGTATTCTTACTATCTGTATTTTGCCAGATGTTCCACCTGATGCCTACACCACAGGGAAGCTTTTATGTGCTGAATGATATTTTCCGTTTGAACTATGCTTGAAGCTAGTTGGTGAAGATCTCAAACAGTCAAAAGACATTCAGTTATATTTGTTATCAAATTTAATTTTATGCTTACCCAATGACTTTTAAAACTAGAAATGGTGAAGATTTCAGTTGGGGTTATTCTTGATGATTGGCTGTTATTATGTTATGTCTGTCCTCGGTTGATTGAATGGAATATATTTGCTTTGTTGATTGTCATTTTTAAAAATAGTCATATACCGTTTGTCAAATTTGCTGGTTTCTATGTTAATCATTTACCTACAGCTGCATTCTCCCGGACAAAATTCTGGTCAAGATTTTCTTGAATATAGTATGCTGTTGCTGTACTCAATTATCTCTATGTTATTGTTTAAAATAACATATTTAA
The DNA here is from genome assembly GCF_009905375.1 of Apium graveolens. Classification (NCBI taxonomy): domain Eukaryota; kingdom Viridiplantae; phylum Streptophyta; class Magnoliopsida; order Apiales; family Apiaceae; genus Apium; species Apium graveolens. Next base: position 266,352,756 of record NC_133654.1, on the reverse strand, counting down.
AAAAAAACATTGCACTAAAGTATATCAGAATAAAAGTTCCTTTTAAAGTTTTGCAACTTTTCCAATTTTCTCCCAGTGTTCATAGGTCTAAATAAGTTTGAGCGGAGGAGAATTACACTCACTTGAATAAAGATCATACTAGATTAATATCCTAGATACTTATCATATGGTTTATTACTTGAAGTATTGACCACTACACAACTGTACAGTTGGTAAATGTAACTTTACATGTCAAAATATAAACCAGCCTTTCATTCTTTCAATGGCAACCAAAAGAGAACCTGAAGCTGAGAACATAGGTGTCCTAAAAGAAATTGAGTTTGAACACTAACTAAAGATGCTGGGAAATACCATATCTACATCAGACTAGTATGTACCATCATTTTCCATGTTGGACATATCAAGAGAAGTCGACCCTGCTGCTTCATTTTCTCGACCTCCAAGTTCGGCCTGCATTTATTTATTTAGTCAGTACAGATAAATACCATCTTATATTATTATAGCTAAAAGAACTACACTGGATTTTGTCACATTAACACCAACAAGAATGACAAAACTATGTTATTTAGTTCACTAAAGCATGGTATGAGATTAAGTTGCATCAGATCTCTACTCATCAATCAGGCATATAGAAACTCATATGAATCAAAGGATACAGGACTTGGATTACCTTGGCTTGGCGGTATTTGTCAAGCATGCGGCGATATTGTTGTCGTGCGTCTGAGGATGTGACCATCGATAGTACCCTTGCCACAGCTTCATCAATACTTGCTATTTTTTGCTTACGGAACACCGTCACAATGTCTTCATCTTTATCTTCAATTGATTCTAATTCATTCCTAAATCCTCGAAGACCAACTCCTCCCCGTCGCCACCTTAGAACAACTTTTTCCAGAACACCAACGGCCCAGCAGATTACCTTATAATATTTCCGAACCTGATGGCCTCTGACATGAGCCTGCCAAAAAGAACTTCTTGTAAGGGAAATAATATAACATATTATGCAAATAACCACCGTCAATCAGGTTTCATGTGGACACCAGAAAACAAAAGTAACGTCACTGAAAACACAGTACATAACTTCCAGTTCCATAGAGTATGTCTTTTAAGAAAGCAATTTACAGAAAGTATATTTAGAAGGTTCGCCTGAAACAAAGCAATCCACTCAACTTCACGATGTTGCTAGAGTCCAAGGTAATCTTACAAAATTGTGCAACTTTGGAAGTCATAGTTCCTATATAAAGGCTGGATGTTTTGGTCCATTGGAGCTTGATCGAATATTGAAAATGTCTTTAATATGTCAAATTTTTCAAAATATTCCCTTTATTACAATATATTGGTTATTGATTTGTACATGGAGTCTGGAGTCCAATAACAAATAACTGATCATTTATTTTCATCTTAAAATTTTATTTAATATTATAGCATGTTTGTGACATAGGAACATTAGGATGCTCAAAAAATCTGTGAAATTTTCAGTCAGCGATAATTTATTGGATTACCTGTATCTTCACAACTTTCTGGCGAAACGCAAGGAAATCTCTACGACTTCTCCATCCACGATATTTCTTCTGTATAGATAAAGCAGCAGCATCGTAATCACGGCTATTGCGGAAAAGCAGTTTCGATGCAGCTGAAAGGCTCTGAGCATCATTTGAGAGGAAATCGAACTGATCTTGACTATCAACATTAGCCATAAAAGCAGCAGCGGCAGCTTCTTTCAGTTTTCTCTTCCTGAAAGAATGGGCACGAAAAGCAGCTTGAATGCGTGCAGCAGCCTGAGCTGAATTTCGTACTGCAGCTAAGGAGTCTTTTAAAGACTGCTGATCCTCAGATGTTATTGGACTTATTTCAGAGATGCTGTTTATAGTTCTTTCTGCTTCTAAACTAGCTGAGTTTTTGGACAATTCGCTTTCTTCTAGAGTGAGGGATGAAAGATGGCTTGTTAGAGACACCTCTGAAAGATAACCTGCAATTCCCATGTGTCCATATTCAGCAGCAATGGATGCTGCTGTTTTACCAGTTGGAGCTTGTTTGCTAGGATCTGTAACGGCCTCAGCTGAGGCACCAGACGCTATGAGAGCAGCCACCATTTTCTCCCTAATACAGAAACAGCATTTCAGAGTTCAGACTTATTACACAGAACTAGCATTGACCATGCAAGTTGATTCGTCCGTTTTGTGCCTTAGTTCATACAATTACTTGCCAAAGTTAAACCAGACTTTCAACGAACGGACAAGAAGGCGTCTGTGGGCAATGAGGTGACTGAAGAATAATACGGGACTGAATGTTCAATTTGATGTAACAGTATGAAGCCCGCGAGTTTTAATTTAGTAGTATCTACTTATCACGATTCAAACAATGTTCTAAAACACATCAAATGTAACTAGCAGTGGATTATCAAGCAGCTTTTTTTAATCGAATCTGTAATTTTAAATCAATTTGGTACTTAATACTATATTTAACTTTTTATTTTGACAAACTAATTTCTTAAAGCTAAAATAATTTTGATATGATTTAGGATTTGATGAATTTGATCATATTTTTTTAATTAAAAAAATCAATTAACACTTTAATGGGTCTAATAATTATCAAGATCACACCCAAGTCAGTTGGCCCAATCCTTTATCCCTAGCTACTCTAATAGGTTCCTCGTCTTTCAAAAGCACTGCAGTACTGCTTTTCAAAGACAAGGGTGAATAGTTTTTTTTTCACATATGACCAAAGGGAGTAACAGAAGGGAAAAAAAGAGCATCAACCACATGTCAGGGGAAAAGCAACATATACCTTCCAAAACGTGCAGCCCAGTGGAGAGCGGTAAAACCATTTATGTCGCGAAAATTGACATTCACTCCAGAATTCAGTATTGGTTTTAATGCCCATTCATAGCCCATTCCCGCAATCATGTGTATTATACCTTGCTCCTTCTTTGAAAAAGAATACCTTTGCAGGTCAGTTGCTTCCTGCAGTCTAGAAGAAAGCCATTGTTGCAACTTGTCTTTCAGAAGTTCCTGAAGAAGCCAACTTGTTATGCCGGAAGAAGTCCAACTACCAGCCAAAAGGGACCCTATAACCCGGGCCCACGAATCTTCATTAGCTTTGGCTTTGCCTAACAAATCAATTCCTGATTTAGAGATTTCCCTTTTAGATATTAAGTGATCAAATTGAAGCATCTGCACGAATCTGACAAGTAAAAGAAGTTCTTCTGAATCCTTGCTTGCTTCTGCTTCAAGCAGTGTACTGTGAGGCAAATTACCAAGACATTCACGGTACTCAAACTCCCTGACTTCACTACAAGATTCTCGATTGCTGGAGGTAAGACAAAACGTAACTTTTCCGGGAACGCTAGGTGGGGCATGACAACGAATAACACCATCTCTAATAATCTCAATAGGAACTTCAATTTCACCAAACATACAGGTCCACACATGATCTGATGGATCACACAAAAATGATCCAATAACAACAACCTGCAAATAGGCACTTGGATGTGAATTTGAATTTAAAATTCCACGTAGCAACTACTTAACGCAAAAATTTTAACAAAAAATAATAAAGGTAATTTTGAAATGGAAATGACAGACTATAGTACTTAGTTTAAAATAAAAGATACTCTATTTTAGATGAGCAATTACATTCGAGTAGCACTTAAGAACATGATTGGTAAATCAACCCCAAAATTAAAAAGATATTCGGCAAAAGGATTTTACGAGTACAAAACCTGATGTTTTAAAAGGAAAACGAATAAATTATAAATGATTGTGCATGCATTTATCACAGTTTTTTTATCAGAATGTGATCAGGTGACTAATATTAACGCCTATCATTTATTTATGATCAACAGTGCCTAATAACAAAATGATTTATGCTATTCTGTAAAGAATGGGATTGATTACATAAAATATAAAAAGGCCAGATACCTTGATATCCTCATGGCTTATGGGCATAACCCCATACAACGATATTTTATAAACATCAACAAATTCAATCAGTAAGCAGGGGGCTAATGGTTATTTCTTATGCTATTGTGTATCATTCACACTAATGTAATAAATTGACCACAAAATAAAAAATAAAAAAGAACAAAGATACCTTGGTAGCCTCGTGAGCATAACCCCATTCAGGTGATATTTCAAGAATAGTAACTAGCTGCTTTTGAGAGACAGTCAAACTTGGAGTTTCTTGAAGAGGCATTTCTGTCTGAACTTGTTCAAATACTGTTGTAAAATTATCAGAGTTGATCCCGTAGACATCCATTGAAGGAGAATATGAAGCAACTTTGAAATATTCAGCTTCTTCCGGAAGCATCATAGAAGTTGGCACTGCAACAAAATTTTAAGTATTTAGAATTCCTAAGTTTAGTAAATCTCAGATATTTTAGCAGGATTTGACTCTTGAGATGCATTACAGCTAAGAGTATCGTATACAGTAAAATCTGCCCATTGAGAGTTTTCCTCCTCTTCAACTGGCTTTGTTGTTGGTGGAGAAAGATATACTTCCTGTTGAAAGAATACACATATTATGATGACCAAGAAAATTGAGCTTGATTGGGTGAGGGTCAATCAAGCAAGGCATTCTTTACTATAGGTATAATGATAATAAACTAGAACAGAATCAATATAAGATATTGAAGAGAGAAAGGCATGTGCTTCCATATATAAAGAATAAACAGGTACTACATAATCATAATATTGCAGCTTTCTGTCGATGATAAATATTTAAGGTGATGGGGAGCGATACAATTAGAGCTGACTTACATTCTCATTTCGTGTGTGCAGATGTTTGCCTTGTGACCCAGCCGATGCTGAATTATCATAGTAGCCTAGCAAATCATTCCAAATCGCATTTTCTTCGTTATATGAAAAGTCATCCTCCAATGGTGGCCTACAGTGTTCTTGGCCATCACCTTCAGAGGAGTACCCATCAGATCTTTTGCTTCATTATTATATATATACACTGACCAACAAGGTAGCAGTAGAAAAAGAGAACAATATAAAGAATCCAACACAAGATCTTTTTCAATCCACAACCACGCCAGGGAGAAAAAAGGTTACAAGATATATAAGTTTAATCCCCATAATCATTCTGCAAAACTGAAGGTACCATCTCCAAATTAATCAAAACCAGTAATGGGTCTCAAATATAAGTCAATATTCCATACTTCAGAATTTAGATAAGTGTAAGTTAAAACATCATATATATTAGGATTAGCTAAAAAAATTTATCAAAAACTGTGGCTATGTATAGGTGCTAACTTACAGATGCATCTCTGGACAAACATTTCGGGCAATTTACTAAACCAAAAACTTCTTGCAAAGAATTTAAATTCCTTTAAAAGTTGTACCTTATAATACAAAGTTGTAGATTTCATTACGCAAAGTGTAATTTGCCAGGACTTCCATCCCATACACTCCCATGCAAGGGCGAATTTGCATGGGGGCTATGGACCCCATCAATTCTTTTTAATTTATACTATGTAGAAACAAGTTTTATATTTTACCATGCTCCAAATGCTAAATTTTAAACATTTGCCTGCTACCAAGAGAACTCAACTAATACTCTAATAGAAAGAAATTGGGTCAAACTTCAACTTATGGACCCCATGAGTTTGTACTCCAGATCCAGAATCTACCACTGCTCACATGTGCACAGCTTAGTGTTTATATTTCTTTCCTGCTCTAACATAGATAGAGGTTTGTAGGTTACGCACAGCAGTAGATAGTACAATTCATTTACAGGAGTCTATCAAAAACACTTTATGACTAATAGAATGTTCAGATTTGTACATAGCAATACAGTTGGCAGCTTAGCACGTATTTCACAAATTCATCACTCATCTTAAGACTTTACAGAGCTCATCAATGAATTATTAGCCAATCATAATGCATACATGACATTATAGTTCTTATATCCAATTTTTCAAAGCTACTAAAGATGTTTGTGAAAGAAGCATATAGATATAGCCAAGAAAACATATTTGCCGCTTCAATAATTTTAAGAATCAACTACAGCTACATTTATGGTAACCTTACTTCGCAAAAAGAAAAGCAAACACTTAAAAGTTTCCATAATACTAAGCACCAGATGGACAACACAAACCTGAAAATAGCTGTGTCATAAGATTGTCCGAATCATCTTGCAGTCGATCAGAAATAATAGGACTTTGACTACGTACACTATATTCTGGATCATGTGAGGCACCATTATCATCATAGAATGAGTCATTCTTTTCCGAGCAATCATCTTCTAAGCTTAGCTGCTGTGTGAGCCTTTTAAGTGCCTGATTAATTTCAACCTTTGATGAACTATCCATCTCTTCATTTCTTTCTATTATATAGGAACTATTTACCATATCATTTTTAAGGTCTAACTGACAACTACCATTCACAGAACCAGGGTTAGAGAAAATTGGAGTTTGTTCTTGAGATTCTGGAGCAACAGTTGTAGTGCCAAGAACCTGAGTCGTATATGAGCTGGGGCTCTGATTCAAAGTAGAATAAGATCCAGGAGGAGAGGACTGTAAAACGGATCCTCCTTGATGTCTCACCTACAAAATTTAATATATTCATGATTCAGATTAAAGCTCTTGCAATGCTACTAAATCCTATATATAATATTAGTAAGAGAGCCAATGAAAAGAAGCACCATTTTTACTGTAATATAGGTGTCAATCTGCAAATGCACAATTCACAGCCTGCTCAAATACTAGCTGGAAATTTTAGAAGCAAGTGCCCACAATTATGGAAACAAGTAACAATATGTGGTTTTGTTGTTTACTACTAATACACTAAAAAAGAATATAGTAATTTCTGATAAGGTTATGTGATGTGGAGCAGGAAAACTAAACTTTGATATATGATTATTTTGTATTAGTTTATACTATTATATTAAAGCCGGACTAAAAAAAACTATTGGTACGTTGGTCGGTACTAAGGATTTTATGGACATTAAAAATTATACATAAGTACCAGGTAGAAAACATGGGCTTTTTAATATAACTTTCTTATAATTATTACTCTAACTTAAAACAAAAGTCTATAAAATTACATATTATTTGTGGTGGAAATATATTAGAAATTTAAGTTACAATAAATATGATTTTTCATATATGTACATGTATATTTAAACTTATTACATAAAAATAAAACAATACCGTATTACAAGAAATTGCAGAGGATATAAGCTAGTATTATGTACAAGCATCTTTGTAATTACGTATTTGTATCATATGTTAGGAATATACTGGAATTTAGATTCTATTAGAAATTTAATATTTAATATTAATTTTCATATTGGAATCTACATAATTATTAGGGTTAGTTTCGAATTGTCCAATATACATTTTTAAGCTTATATAAGGAGAACGCTTATATAAGGAGATATGATCATCAAACACTAAGTAGATTATAAAAATTAAGATATTAATGAATAATTAATAAATCGAAGGATTTATGTATATATTCCCTATTCTCTGCTGGGATAATTTTAATTCTTGTTTTCAACCATATACTAACTTCTTCCTGCATCAAACTGAATGCTTATATTCATAGCCCTAACGTCTAGCCACAATTCAAGGAAAGAATAATATTTTCTAGACACTAATTATCAACCAAAAATATCATTTATCATCGATCATGTTCACCAAACCCACCACGCCATGTAAACAAGATAATACCTTCTTACCTAGAAAGCACCGACACTCCAAAAAGGATGCCGTATGCGTGTCGGACACCGCCGACACGGCCGACACGGCGACACGGCACCGGCACGGCTGAGTGCGTGTCCGACACGCGTGTCGATAGAAAAAGGTGATCGACACGGGTTCGAGATGCAACCGACACGGCCCACCGACCCAGCCCATATAAAAAAGCCCAAAATCATCTTTAAAAAGCCCAAAATTAGTTTTTAAAAGCCCAAACCATCTTATATCAACCCTAATTTTATGTCTCTCTGTCTTCTACAATGTTGGGCTCTGGATTGGAAACAAGAAAGAGGAGGGCTGAAGGTGGTTCTGCTTTGGAGAAGCTTTTAATAATGAAGCCAGAGAACAATTGACTGCTGAAATTGCAAGAATGTTTTATTCTTCTGGACTGCCATTTCATTAGGCAAGGAATCCATATTTGACATATACAAATCTTTTATTTTTTATATTTTTTTTACTTTTTTTTGCCGTGTCCCGTATCCAGGACACTTTGATAATTGACGAATCCCCGTATCCCGTGTCCCGTGTCCCGTGTCGCCGTATCAGTGTCGGTGCTTCCTAGCTTCTTACATATATATCTCACATTACCCAAGGTTCAAATTTAGCTACTATATAAATAACTGTTTTGGTTTTAGGGGCATACAAACAACCTTGTTCGCCATTCGGAGTATGATTATAAAATCTAATTTGAATAATTAAACAGTCTTTAAACGAATACAAAGTGATGAAGTGGTAAACATGCAAGAGAGTGTGAATGATCCCATGTCTCTCCCTGAAGATGTCAAAGGGACTTCCCTAAATGTCAACATTGACTTTGTTGTTGCCAAATGCTTTCAAAAGAGTCAGGTCTATGGATAACATTTATCAATGGCTTCCATAAATTCACTCCATCAATTATTTGAGGCTGCACTGCCTCTCATGCATGCATCTAAAAGACCTTGCTTTTGCGGGCTTAAGAAAATTCTTCAAAACAAATGAATAATAGTGAACTCTGTTAAAATTTAAAATATTATTTAGGTAACAGCACAGATAACGTGACTTTGATACATACTGCAAATATTACCAAATTAAGATGGACAGCGAAGTGACATTAATAGAAACAGTTTTCGTAATAATTCTCACCTCTGTTGTATCCCTGTAATGAACAAGAACGATATGCTCATATGCCCTGCCAACATATCAATAGGAAAAATAAAGAAAAGAATCTGTACAAAATGAAAATAAAGGATACCAATTTTACATTAGTAGAAGATAACAACCAGACAATGGTAATATTTTAAGGCCATAATAACAAATCTTAGAAGTGGTACGAGACTTTTAAGTAAAAAAACCATGGTTATAAGTTACTCACGGATCTAGCATCCAGTAACTACGCCTCTGAAAATTAGAATTTAGCTCTCCATGTGCATAATAACAATTTAAAGCTTCAGCATTTCCAACCTAGACAAAACATAAGATGACCAGTAAAATGTCTATCTCCCAGATTAATAGTCATCAAATAAAGAGTAAAAAAACTATCATAATTTTTTTAAGCACAGAAAAAATCTTGCAAATGCTTAGACTACATATATATTTACACATTAGAGTGTGAGGTACTTCATGTAGCACAAAATTAGTCTTATGAGCCTTCAAAATTTTTTAAGTAAGACTTCAAAATTTTAGATGAGGTTGTTACTTATAGAGTACAATGAAAATAAATTACGACATTTATTTAGCATTATTAATATGTTCTCTTGATAAACAATAAAGCAATATGAAATTGTTTAAGCTTGTAAAACCCTAAGATAGCTTATCACAGTATTAAACATAAGCTGTGTAGTGAACCTTTAGACGCTCGTGTGCTTCTCCAACAGTTCTCCCATCCTTCTTCCTACGCCAACTATGACCATCTTTACGAAAATAACGAAGAACCCTTTTGTTAAAGAGAAAAAGCGATCCAGCTGGAGACACAAAAAGCAACATCCATAAATTTTAGCTAAAGAAGCTGGTGAAATGTTTCAGTTGAAGACTAAGAAATGGAGAAGAGGGTACCAGGTGGCTTTTGAAGGGGCTTATTAGTAATCTGGGTATCCTCGTAATTCTTCAATATAAACAGAACTTCCGGTGGCTTCAGCCAGCGGTGTTGAGCTTCTTGTACTAATTCACTAAGGTTATAACCTGAAACTTCAAATTGAATGTAAATGCTCGAAACAATTATCACAGAAACAAAACAAAACCAAAAGCAAAGGCATCAGCACACACATAATAACATAAAAGGCACAGACATATTCATTAAATTACATAAAATACATATGTGCACATTGTTCCTGTGTAATTAAACCGCCTAACGAAACACCTAAAGCAAGCCAAATTACTAATAGAAATAGTAATTAAACCGTGTAACGTGCAACAATTAAATATCGAACAACGCCACTACGAAAAAACTAGCAGAGTTCCTCCTAAAGTGTATTATTCAGCTAAATAACAGTGAATACAAACAATCTAATATCTCACTCAATCATGCATACAGACAAGTAATTAAGCAAAATCAAATTAGCATATATCAATTCATATATATATATATATATAACAAAATCGAAGAATTAAAAAGAAAAAATAAAGAAAGGAGTAAGCACAAACCTGAGTTGATCATCATCATAGTTGTAGTTGTAATGAAAAAACAAGTTGAAAATGGCGCATATCAGTGTGAGGTCAACTGAGCTAGTAAAGAGATCAAGAGGCCTCAGTAATATTTAAATTGATCCTGGTGTGTTTTTAATTAAATAAATTGATTGATACTTAGGGTTCTTCTTATTATTTGTTGTTATTATGAGAAGAACAGAACACTCTGTTACCAGGAAGGGAAAAGCAAGCGGACAAAAGCAAATGATGTCAAGCGCCCACACTTATTCGCTCGGGGCCAGATTTTTTTGTTAATTAACTACCAGCCTGCAAGTGAACAATGAACCAAAATGTCATTTCTGAGTATTAAATGACCCGAAATGTCATTTTTGAAAATAATGGTCCGAAATGTCACTGTATAACGGTACTTTATCTTCTGTTTTGACACTTTATTTTTTTTAATTTTTTTTATAATGTGCAAAAAGTTAGTTGAAGTAGCGTTTTTACTCAAAACGGTATATCATATAGGGTTTTGACTCAAAACGGTACATCATATCCCAAAACATTATTTTATTTACCGTTTTACGCATAAAAAAATTCAAAATATCAAAACGATACACGAAGTACCGTTTTAGGTATTTTACATAAACGTTACACGATGTACCGTTTTAAGGTGATATTTAAGATCATTTTCAATTCCAAAATGACATTTAGAACCACCACCATGTACAAATACAGAGTTAAACTCCTAATCTCCCCCAAGTAGTACAAGCTCGATCTCGATACTTATAATTCACTTCTGTATTACTTTGAATTTCGATGGTAATTCAAGTTGATGGAATATTTTATGACGAGGCTGAATATTTTTTAAAAGTTACTATTTAAATAATTTACGTGAAATTCAAATCGAATGAATTTGTTAATCGAAATGATTTTATTTATGAGTTCAATAGTTTTAGTTAGGGATTTTTGCATAATTACCCAACTTGCAGAAAATATTTGTAAGAATATGAATTAACCTCGTATGCAACAATATATACAACCGTTTCAATTTTATATGCAACCATATATGCAATCCGCGTCCGTATTTTTGTAATTTTTTTCATAAAAAGTGGTATTTTTAGTAAATTTAGGTATATTACGCAACGTGAATATTTTAATCATAAAAATGGTTTAGAAAATATTTTATTATACTGAAAAAGATTGTAGTTCAGACTCCAATTTACGAATTAAAATCAAACTTACGCATAATCCAATTCAGAAAATAAAATGCTCTTCAATGCAAATTGACAAATTTGAATCGACGGGCAATTCGTTTCGTATCATTTATTTTATTTATATTAGGAAGAGTTAATCTCTTCCCGTCTAAATTATATTTTCACTATTTAAACAATATTAATATGATATTTTTTTACAAAAATTTTAGAGCATATTTACCAATCACCTCACATTCTGTCAAAATATTATGTACATCATTAAATCTTAACTATTTAAGATAATATAATATAGTTCAACGATCTTCTTATCATGTCTCTTAAATTATTATTATTATTATTATTATTATTATTATTATTAATGTACTAAGAAAATTTGAACAAAAAATATAAATTGATAAAATTTTGGCACATCTCTCTCAAAATTTAACTCAAGAGTAGATTTGGGAACTTGTTCGTAATGTTAATAAGGCTTATCCCGTACGTAGCCGAAGAGTAGCCGCTGCGGACACGATAAAAAAAAGTGCTAATAAGGCTTGTATGTCTATAAATTAAGAAAACAAAGAATAACACCGCGGAGCAAAACGAACACTAAACTAAGATATAATTAAGCAGTCTTTTGTTGACGCTTAAAATAATGTCACGTGGATAGTGGGCATTGCAGGTTTCCATCAGAGTAGGACTACAATAATAGTCAATTCTTTAGTTAAGTCAAGTCGACCTACAAATAGACCTCTAGTAGTAGTTTTGTAATTCAATTCAGTTAAATCATTATGTAATCATCCTTATCATGGCAGAGATGTAAACATACTTAAAACCATGCGTGTATACAGTTCTGTTACTTTCTTCTTGTTCTTGATCATTATTTGTGCGCTTCTTTAAACTCTAGATATATACTCTCTCCGTCTCGGTGAGTTGTTTACGTATACTGTTTACACGTATTTCGAGACTTCAATAAAGTATAGTTTTATTATGTTTTTCTAAAAAAAATCTGAATAAAAGTTTAAACATGAAACTTTTTTTCAGATTTTTTTAAAAAAATATATATATTATGGAAGTATACTTTAAACGAGAATTCCAATCTAGTGGGACTGAGGGAGTAACATGCTAAAGAAATAGTTGACGGAGACCAAATGTAAGTGCCAAGAAGACAGCTGCGTATCGGATGCCTGCCATTTCTTCGTACAAGTAATTGGGTGTGCACTTATCAGTCCATATGTATTCTCGACAAAAGTGGTTCACAAACAACAAACTGAGGATCCCCGCATAATAATTCGTTATTGTAAGATTAAAATTTTTGGATATTACAAACATTACATGTGTTCCACCCATTTTTTCGGATCTTCTTGAGATATTTCTCAACTGCAACATTTGGGTTATACTTGCATGGTTATTGCAATTTTGAAACAACCACATCATCAGAAGAGGATTCAGCATCTGCGGTGATGTTGGTGCTGTACCTTTTAATTCTCAAGGAGATGAGGATACTTGAGGATATCCCGAGAAGAGGAAATATGTATGACCAAACTTTTGGTTTCTCAGTTCCAGAAGCTGAAGCTACAGCAGCACTAGCTAGACTGCCTATGGATGTGTTCTGCAATATCATAGGCAGGCAGCCAACTACTGTAGGAAGCAGAAAATCCACAACAAATCCAATCTCAGTAGCAGACAACGCATAATTTATAATATAGGAAGGAATGGGTGAGAAACGAGCAAGAAGAACAAATTTCCAGCCATCTTTTTCAACTCCTTTAGAAAGCAGGTGGAAGTATCGATTTCTTTGGACCCATTTTGTAGCTGAGCTAGAACTCCTGAAAACCAGCCTGGAATAGAAAAGGATAGAAAGTGTCAAAGCAAACCATTGGGGTAAAAGAACCCAATTGTTTAGCACATTTCTTAAACATTAAGACTATATATGAACTAGGCACCATACGTCCAGAACCCATATAGATCATTTCATCAAATTAATTTGAAATTTTAGAAGTCACTGCTAAAGCAAAACAAGCTTTCTGCAACTTATTTAGCCTAATTTGCATACCCCGGTAGAATCGAAGTGGGACGCACACCCCTGTCTATATTAACTCGAACCTAAATTCTGAAAGAACCAAAGTCATTTAAGTAAATTGAGTTTTAACCTATTGGCAAACAAATTAATTTATCCAAAACCCAATATTTAAATATGAAATCTAATAATTATATATATATTTAAGTATAACTTAGAAAGCATGTATTTCTTTCTTGTTATTTGTTCCCAAATTTCGTGATCAGTGAAATGATTGTTAACAATTCGAGCACCTACACAAGTCCTTTTTCTTTATATTAGTACTTACCCAACCACTAGGAAGGATTCATCTATACTCAAACCTCCTAAATCTCTTGGTAGCTTGCATTAACATATATTGTATGCACTAGATTGTAGATAACCTCAGAATATATACCGGGAAGTTTATATTACTTAGATGGGTATATTAAGGGGTATTAAGAAGTTCCATGCGATACCCTGGCCGTACTGGATTGGAAACCACATGTGCTGCAACGGGTTCATATTCGAAACGGCACAACAGGTGGCATCAACCACAATTATTATGGTAAAAGAGGGGGTAAATAACCTATCACCGCAGAGAATCGGTGGAGTCACAAATATATCCTCGAATTTATCCAATAAAATCAATTCATATTCATCTCTACCCCAGTATGAAAGACTACAGAAAATTATACAGACCTGAAAACTATATACTTATCTATATGTACTGACATAATTAATTAAAGGAAAAAATACTTTGCTTTATTCTACTACTATAATCAATAATCTAGTTCCTAACTAGATCATATAATTATAAATTACAGACATATGTATAACTAAATAATAATTAGCAAGTAATTTAATTATTTTATGCTCCGCGTCAAACAGTAATGATGTATGATCAACCCATATATGTATCTGCGCTTGTGTTCGGGTTTCCAAATCACAAGATTTGAAACTCAGAGTCCGTGTATATAGGCAAGAAGATCTCAGCACTTTCACAAGTTTCGTCATGACTACTTCCTCCTAATTGATTTCTTAGACTCGCCCTTACCCTTTGTCATTATAACCTCCTTTGATGCTTCCAAGGTTTGTGATAAAGAGACACCCTGCTTAATTGCCTTTGGCCTTAGAATGAATGGCTCCTTCATTCTTTTTAGTTTGTTTGATTATAGTGGCCACTTACTGTTAATGTGTTGTTCATTTATTTGGCACCTGCTATATGTAACATGCCTGCCTCTCACTGCTTTATTTTTCTATTCACCTCCGTGGCTCTATTTTTCTTTTTATTGATCAGACCTAACCTAGAAAGGTACACTAAGATCTCGTAATACAAAAGCTCCTAAAAGAAATATAAGAAAAGAGTCTCCAAGTACTTTTGAATAATGGACCAAAATATCATTTCTGAGTGTTAAATGGTCCAAAATGTCATTTCTGAGTGTTAAATAGTCCAAAATGTCACTTCATAACGGTACTTCGTCTTACTTTTGGTTTCTTTAATGCAAAAGAGTACATAGTGTGCCGTTTTGGTACTTTATTTTTTTTTAATTTTTTTATAATGTGCAAAACGTTAGTTGAAGTAGCGTTTTGGCTCAAAACGCTAACGGTACATCATATAGCGTTTTGTACCAAAATGTTACACGAAATAACGTTTTAGGTCTTTTGCAGAAACGTTACATGATGTACCGTTTTGAAGTGACATTTATGACCATTTTTAACCCCCAAGTGACATTTAGGGCCACCAGTTTCCAGATGTGTTTGATTGCGGTGCTAAAAAGGAGTAAAGTAGTCTGAAAATTGAGAAATAAATAAAGCAAGTAGAAGGGAGAGTAATCTAAGATATAAGATGAAGAAGCAATTAGGGTTACCTGCCAAGAAAGAAGGAGAAAGAAGCAGCAAGGATCTTGGCAGAGAAGACGCAAAGGAGGGCAGTAAAAAAACCAAAGAGAATAGAAGCAGCAGCCTCGAAGAAGACAGCATAAGGGAGACACAAAGCGAGGGTGAGAGTATGTAGAGCTACATAAGCAGGGATCGCCCAAATGCCCATCCAATCTCTCATTTCACTCATAAACTTGATTATGTAATCCTTACTTATAAAACTACTACTATCACCATCACTGTCACTATTTCTCAACATCCATACACTTCCTCCCACTACTATCATCGCCCCCGCCGCCATCATCTTCTTCCCCATCCTCCCCTCTTTTCAATTCAAGTCGCCGCCCACCCCTTTTTCCCATTTCCTCGTCTTTCGCCTCTTTTATCTATTTTATTTTTTACTTTTCACCGGTCATTTTCATTATTCTAATAAGCAATTTCATTCAAATACTTATATTTTTCAAATATTAACAAATTAATATATTCTTTATCAAATTTGTTAATATACAAAAGATGGGTCATACAATACAAAATCGTGTTAGTTATTAGTTATCAAAATTATGGACCTCAATTATGTTAATATTAATTTTACGTCATTTGGTTTACGTTAATGATCTAAATTGAGATTAAAAAATATGGTAAACTAGTACGATGTTGAGAAAAATCATTTCTTATATTATGTGTTAGATTCGTTAGGCGAATAAAATATATTTAATCTAAATATTTTTAGTCATTGATTGAATGAAACTTTTATATGAAAAAGATATTATTTAGATGCTTTATTTTATTGTTATTAATATCTGTAATCACTATTTATTTTATTTTAAACTCATTTTCTGTTTTTATATTGTATCTAAGTATAGTATATCATATATATCGAATATAAGTTATTATACAACTCAAAAACAGTGTTCCAAAAATTCATGACTTAACTTATTAATTCGCAATTAATCATCTATAAGCTGCCCGACCGATTCATGTTAGGTTTGAAATTTTAAAAATAATCAATAAAATATTAATATGGGTTCGGAATGATTAAAATAAATATGGGATACCCGACTGAAAATCAATCTGTATATATTAAATTGAGGTTCGTAAATGACCAAATTTATTAATAGTCAATTTATTCATGTGATAATAAATATTCCCATGTGTTTATTAAATTTTAAAAATCTGAATTTTATACGAATTGAACCCAGGTGTATCTACTGTCGAGGAACAGGGCCCGATATATATATGCTACGGGGAGTGTAAATTACTTTAGGATGGGTAAATGAAGGGGAATGAATAAGTTCCCGGTGATACCCTGGTCATACTTGATCGGCAACTACATGTGTGGCAGCGGCTTCATATCCAATCCAGCACCAACCCAACAGATGGAATCCAACGCAATTATCAAGGGTAGTAAAATCGGATGGAAGAGTAATGATGTATGATCGGCCCATAAATGTATCTGCGCTTGTGTTTGAGTTTCCATATCACAAGATTTGCATCTCAGAGTCATTGTATATAGGCAAGAAGATCTCAGCACTCTCAGAAGATGATGAGCTTCAGTTGGGTCACTACTACTTCCTCCTTCCCATTCATTTCTTCGACTCCGCATTAACCTTTGTTACTATAACCTCCTTTGCTGCTGCTGTCCAAGACTAGTAATATAAACACAGTACCCTCTTTGTCCAATTGTCAGCTGTTTGAGATGCAGAAAACAGATTCTGGATTCCTCAAAATACGAGTGAGGGAAGAGTTTATTTTCAGACTGATGGAGGCTGCAGCCAAAGAAGATGAGAAAAGGAAGAAGATGATGTTGGTGGAGAAGAATTTTATTAAAAATCCAAGTAATAACAATTGGGTTAAAGAAAGTGATTACAAGATTGATGGTGATGGTGATGGTGATGATGATGAAGTGAACTCGTTATTTTAAAACAATATTAGTCGTCAACTTTGCACGACACCTGAATTGTGGAAAGAATACAAGCAGCTTGTGTTGGTGAAGCGTAGTAGACCTTCGAAGCCAAAGCTGAAGATTATAAGAGAGACTCATAGCAGTGAGACTAAGAATTGTTGCAACCGTAAGAGGGTGGCACTACTCTTGGTTGCTGCTTCATTTCGGATTAGTGGAGATGCAGGGCTAGCAACAATATTAGTAGTGGTGGTAGGGGTGTTACTCCTGTGAATAATGACAGGCACTAGAAATAAATCATGCAGTCGGACTATACCACCATACACGATGAAAAACAAGAAGAAATTGAGTTGGCACCACCCTAAGTTACAACTACTGCCATTGTCTCCCCCTGTCAAGCTTAAATCTATGTAAAAGCTTACTTCGCAAATTGAGTCTCAGAGATTATAGATACGTGAATAATGCACCAGGCAGATTCAGAAAAGAGGCAATGGGACTGAAAGCATTTTAAATATAATAACCCGGAATAATTCTAAAAAATCTGTTGAACAATCGAACAGAAAGAAGCTCCGAAATGACAATTCATTCATTATAGAAATCATAGTAGAATTAGTATTTTCCCCTTAAACCTTTGACTGAGATTTTGACATCTAAAATAGCTTCTTGAACAATATATATTCAACTATCTGAAGACCAGCTAGGTTTTGCTGAAACAATGCAGAAGGCTTGCACTTTGCAGTCCAATTGCCTATCATCTTGCAAGGCGGTGGCGGATCAGTTTCTCTTCTTCATCCAACTCAAAGTTGGCTCTAGTGAACTCGTTGGATGTGAAGAATGCTTTAAGATCCGTAATACCATAATCTTGTACCTGCACCACAAGATGATGTCAAACTCTGCATTACCTGCTGCTGGAAAGTGGAAATAAAAGCAAACAATTGAAATTTACCTTGCTTTGTAATTCCTCAATCTTCACATCAACATGGGTAAGATCCGTTGTAGAGCCAGATACGATTTCTTCAAAATGCAGTGCATCCTTCACAAGTTGTCGGAGAAGATGCAAGATAATGCCATTGAAATCTCTCTTGAATGTCATATACTTTTTGAAACTCTACACCAAAAATCCAATTCTTTAATATCAGCTATTTACAAGTTGAAACTTTAAAAAATGTTACAAAATCTGACAGCATACAAAAACTTAAAGAAAAATCATCTAAACAATTGGTATGTGGGATTAAGACAATACATGTAGCCATATAGAGAACTTCGATTAAGGAATCATTATAACAACATCAATGTATAAAGAAAGACAGTTTCTGCTTACAAAGACTAAAAGGCAAGAATATTTATAAACTACAAATAACAACTCGGACAGTACCATAAACACCTATATAAAAATTAAAAAAACAAAAAAAGTCTGAACAATATATAAATTACTACTCTTTTATCTACAACAACACAAAAAACCCTGATGCGTTGAAAGGTTGTAAAAAGAACTATCCTGGAATATGTTTGTTTTGTTGGAGCAAAGGATAAGATTATAATCCCCTCTAGGGCCATGCTTGTTTAATGGTATTAAGCAGGAGATAGGATTATAATCCTTTAAATTTTCCAATCCCATGTTTGTTTTGTAAAGAATTAGTGAAGAGTTATCCAAGGATTATAATCCTTTAAATTATCCTATCCCATGTTTGTTTTGTTGAAGAAGAGGATTGGACTATAATCCCATCTAATGCTTGGTGGGAGGAGGTATTATTTTATCCCCTCCTACAAGTCATTTTTTAAAAGATTATAATCCCCCTCTTTGTTATCCCATATGAAACAAACATAGGATTGGAAAATTTAAAGGATATATTTCAATCTCAAGTACTATCCCACAAAACAAACATAGGATAAAATTTTAAAGGATTATATTCTAATCCTACACTTAATCCTTCCAAACAAACTTAAAATATGATTATTTAATCCATATGACTAATTTTGATGGGATTAGTTATCCCCGAATTATTAACCCGGGATTATAATCCCACGAAACAAACATGGCCCTAATACTTGGTGGAAGGAAGTATTGTTTTATCCCCTCCTACAAGTCATTTTTTAAAAGATTATAATCCCCTCATTGTTATCCCATGTGAAACATAGGATTGGAAAATTTAAATGACTATATTCCAATCCCAAGTACTATCCCTCAAAACAAACATAGGATATAGTTTAAAAGGATTATATTCCAATTCTACCGTTAATCCCTCCAAACAAACTTAGGATAGGATTATTTAATTCATAGGACTAATTTTGATGGGATTAGTTATTCCCGGATTATTATCCCGGGATTATAATCCCATGAAACAAACATGGCCTAGGTTACAAAAAGTGACAAGGGATATGCTTCCTCTGTTAAGAGAATTTACATTACTCTAAATTAGTGTATAAAAGTCTAAACATTCCTGATTTACATTATCTTTGGTCTTTTTATTTACAAGACAGATGGGGCACTACTGACACCACTACCAAAATCATACCAGTATATCTCATGCATGGAACTTTTAAAGATATTAATGTGGAGCATCTGTTATTACCTTCTGCAGTGCTTTCTGCACCCCAAACTTTTGGGTTGAGATAAAGGAGTCAAGCAGGACACGAATTGCCATATCGACATCTTCTTGAGTTACATGTTGTCTAAGGTGCATCCTAGCATGTGCTTCAGACATCCGTATCATCGATTCTATGTGCCTCACTGCTATAGGAACGCCTTGTCCATTCTTTATAGTCAAATAAAAAGTTGAAATATCATATAAAAGCATTTCCAAAAGCTAAATTACTAAATTAAAATATTAATATGTTGAGGAACACTCACAGAAGATTCTCTCCGCAATTCTGCATAAACTTGAGTGAGTTTGTCTAGATCAGCATCATGCAACCTCGGGAAGACGTTTAACTTGGCAAAAGTTATGTACTTTTTCAGCATGTCTTGAGGGATTATCTAGCATTACAAAGGAGGAATCAAGTTCTGATAAACTACTACATTTAGGTATTGTCAAGAACTGTATCAAGTTCCAGGAAAGTACTACAATCAAGTATTTGCAAGTGAGTACTACAGTCAAGTATATGTATATAGGTGTGAAACCGAACACAGTTTTAAACCTCAGGATCATCTGTCATGGCAGAGGCTTCAGCATCTTCCTGGGAATGACCAAGGGGATTGTCGCCAAAATGAGCACCCTTCGCTTGCGACTTAAAGTGACTATCAACTACAAACTTCGCAAGCATTTCATCTATGACTGGATCAACCACATCCTGCAATAAACCATTCATTCCCAATTAACGATATAATATAATAATGAAATCTTAAAGCAAGTATCTCATCTTTGAAATTACCTTGACAACGCATAAAATATCAAAACGAGAAACAATTGGGTCAGTCAATTCCACATTTTGTGAGAAATTCTTGGAGGAATCGTATCTGCAAGAAAATATTGGTAACTGGTTATAAAAAACAAGTGAAAAGAAGAGTAGCACTGTAGTTTAAAACTGGAAACAACCTATGATTTTTTCAAATTTAACAGAACCATCAAATCTAACATCAAGTTCTTGCTAGTAAACTCTGATAAAAGTACTAAACAAAACAAAACTCTGAGCAATGTCTTGAGTTCAACTTCAAACATTTTTTTTGTGATTAAGCTTTGTTGTATTTATTCTATTATATAGTATCTCCTCACCTTCCTCCAATAGGATTTGCAGCAGCAATCACTGAACATCGAGCTTGAAGAGAAGTGACAATCCCTGCCTTCGATATGCTAATACTTTGCTGTTCCATTGCTTCATGGATACTTACTCTGACAAAATTTAAAAAACAGATTTGTGAGAATGCAAAAAGTTAGATGGCCCGATGAACAAATGTATGTGTATATTGCCAACTTGCCTGTCCTGATCATTCATTTTGTCAAATTCATCAATAAGACAGATTCCTTTATCTGCCAAAACAAGTGCCCCTCCTTCAAGCGTCCATTCCCTTGTGACCGGATCCTTGTGAACTGCAGCTGTGAGCCCAACGGCAGATGCTCCTTTCCCTGTTGTGTAAACAGCCCTCTGTCCAGTCTTTTCAACATACCTTGCAAGGATTATTATTTTAAAAGGTTAATTTTAATATAATTGTTATAAGAATCAATTATCCACAAGTTTGGACCTCTTACTTGAGGAACTGTGATTTGGCCGTGCCTGGATCACCTAGCAAGAGAACATTTATATCTCCTCTCAGACGGTGTTTCCCTTCAACATTTTTTTCCTGACCTCCAAACATTGCAAGAGCTATTGCAGTTTTTATATCCTCGTGACCATATATGGAAGGGGCCACAGATTTGATTATCTGAAAAAATAATATAAAAGCATCTATACAGTTGTATTCTGAAGAGCAATTTATAATCTGATTCCAGTCAAGAGATTCCTAGTAGTAAGCTCATTAAAAGGAAGAAAATGAAAACACAAATAAAAAAAAACAAAAGCAAAATAGAAATATTACCCTTTCTCCTATCCTGGGATCTTTAGACAAATTTTCAATTTCTTCTTTGTCCTCCTGGGTGAGTTTATAAGCTGAGAACAGATCTTGCTTCTTAGTAACATAGTTGGCTTCAATCACTGTGGCAAAGACAGGAAATCCATTTTTTGTATTTAAAGACAAGTCAAAGTTGTTTGTGTAAATGCCTGTGACCTCCTGGAAGAAAAGAAAAATAGATATTATACTCCTGTGATTACTTTTTAGTTTTTAGATTAGCATACAAAGAGAAAGTGAGAGCTGTACGATCTCTTCCCCAGGCCGGGCACAATCTATCAGATCATTCAGCAATATCACTTCTTTGTATCTCGGAAGCCGACCAGCTGGCACAATTCCCGGACTCTCTTGCAGAGTAAGTTTCTGATAATTCCTGTACAATGTCTGCAGTAAACCACCGAATATTAACACATCAGTATTTCATTGTTGGTAGTTTTGACTACAATAGAAGTATAATAACAACTGTACCTGCTCGATGTTAATGGTAAATGGTCCTTTTGATTGGCACTCAGGGCAAGAACCAACTTTCACTTCTGCATATGAATTTTGAAAAAATGGGCCCAAAACCATTCCACACTTGTTGCAATCATACTTCACTTGCTGCAATTGGGGAAACACTCCAGACCGCCTCGTTACAACTCCACCAATACGGATCATGGTGTTCAAATGTATTTGCCTAGGAAATTAAGACAAAAATTAGCACTTCAATACAAGTGCATTCTAAAGCAACCTCCAGTTATAAATGTTATATGACTACCTTATGTTGCGTATCTGATCATACACAGGTAAGTTGGTGATGCGGACATAAATTTTCTGGTGAATTTGCTTGTAGTTAGGATGCAACTCAAAAACAACTTTATTAGCAACTTCTTCCATAACCTCAAGGACAGATTGGGGTGCGTCTGCAAGCCATATGGCAATATTTGGGTGTATATAGATGAACTGCTTATAGTCAATCTCAAGGCTACACTTGTTAACTGCATTTACAGTTACATGTATTAAATTCAAAAACATAGAAACTAGCAAGGAATGATTAGGGCATTAACTTAAAAGGGGATGATTCTGCCTCAAGATGGATAATCTTATAGTAAATTTGGTGATTGAATGGAAGAGAAACAATACCTGATACCATTTCATTGATTTGCTGAAGATATTCTAACTCGGTGTTTTCATTTTTGGGGTTCGCATAAGTCAGTATAAATTCCTTGAATTTTTTTCCTATGAAGCGACGCACTTCATCCCTTGTAACCCACTCCCTGAGTGTTCCCTGAACACGGTACATTTCAAACTCACCTTCATCATTGTCTTCATCCTGCACAAAAATCCATATATTTTCATGTAAGTGACCTATGATGTGATTTTACAAACTTTTTTACAATCTTTAAAAGTTCATGTCCAACAAATTTTTGAAGCCAAGAGATGAAGAAAAACTTGGGCACCTCATAAGGATCATCATCGGTCTGATCAGTCATGTGCACATCCTCTCTAGAGTTACCCCATTGTGATCTACCTGGTGAACTGTGCATCGCATCAGTGTCATCAAAGCTTCTAGGAGTAGTAGGTGGAGGTTTGAAATCAGCTCTAGTTCTTTTGGGAGGCCTAAAGTTGTCCTCATCAGTATCTGCAACCAACATTAAGAACATTAAACTATTCTAGTAAGTCAAATTTTCTCTACTCATTTATCATATAAAAGAATATGACTAGTCAGTATCAGCATGTTAGTCATCAGAGGAAGTAAACTAATACCTTCAGTTGTAGGAATTCCTTTTTTTCAGGAAAAAACATTGTGTTGAAATCAAGCCATCAACCATCATTTTCATATTTAAAGAAATGATGTTACTGATATGCAAAATTGAAAAGTACATAATGATCCATTTATTACGAGTTTTTGAAATTGTACTTTCAAAGTGAGGAAAATTTTTACAACACTCTGTGCAAATAATCAATTGTAGCAATCTAATAATTACTTTGTAATTTGAAGCTAAATAAATCAGGTTAAGCATTATGTAATTAGTTGATCAGGCACTTCTAAACTTCAGCACAGAGAAACATAAACCGGTGAAGAAATTATGATTGTAGAATTGCAGGTATAAATTAGCTAGAACAAATTCTAGAGCACGGACATTATAATTTTAAACCAAAACGAGAAGGGTACAAACAGATGTAAATGTTTAGTAAAAACAGTTTGAGTAAAGAGATCTGGCACACTAAATAAATTGAAAGTAAACTAAGCACTAAAAAATGATACAAAGAATGGTAATTATCGTAGATTTAAATTGTAAGTTGTTGAAGCAAAAGGATGATGGTGATAATATATTATCGCAATTACACGTGTGGGGATATACATAGGGCATAGAAAGGGTAGTTAATAAGAATATAGGAGGAAGAGGACCTTGGTCATGGAGAAGGTGAGGAAGCTTGCGGTGAGAAAGAGTGGGCGGGGCAGTGGTGGCAGCATCTCTAGCCTCAAGCTCAACCTCAGCAGCCCTACGGTCAGCCATAATCTGATCCAGATCTCTCTCGTCTTCGAGGGATTCATCAAGCCCCAGTGATTCATACTGATCGTGCTCCTCCATTCTCCGATAATCGCTATACATAATTGACACATAACATCAAAATTGATTATTGAAATATTGAGGAAATGTCTAAAAAATGTAGAGATTAAAAGGGGGAGGTGACTAACTCCATGTAATTGTCGTTGAATAGATCCTCTCCTTCTTCTTCTTCTTCGTCTTCGGGTTCTTCATCTCGTATAATACGAGGATCGACAGCAGCTTCCTCTTCTTCCTCAGAGTAAACATCGGAGGTACTATTAAATGGAAGCTGGTCAGTGTTAAACCCCGCAGATGTTGGTGAATTTGGCGTTGACGGCTGATTACTTACACTGTTACCATTCACATTTCCTTCTTCATCGGAAGACGATGATTGATTTGATCTAGCCATCTCTCTCTCCTCTCTCTCTCTCTCTCTCTCTATCTCTCTCGATATGCCTTCTCTTCTTGATATCTGATATTTGGATTGGGAGGCTAGGTTGAAAACACTATTTCTTTCCCCCTTTTTTCCGTGTTTCTGGCGGGAACATTTGGCGCCACTTCCTTCTGGGCTCAAGTGAATTTGGACCAACTGGGCCAGCCCATGTATTACCTTGTACGGGCTTTTATCTAATGAATACTTCACCTATAAACCGCCACGGAGTACATACATATGCTAATACATTGAAACCTTTGTAAATTAATACGGGCCGGATTGAAAAATTTTATTAATTTATAGAGATATCATTTAATCGGTAAATTTATAGAGAGTTTTTGATATAAAATAAAATTACAATTTATATAAATTTATATAAAATAAATGTTATCCGCGAGAGTTTAAAAGAAATTATAGACAACATTCTTGAAAATAATATTTATTGTTATGTCATAAAATCGTCATAAGTATTTTATCGGGTCAGTAAAGGTAATGGGTCGAATCGTCAACGAGTAATGAGTAAACCAAGTTTCGAAGAATATGTCGTTGGAGCTCTCAGCGTCAGCGCGCGCCCAACAACCACAAACGCGCCCCCGCATGCGCAGCAGCCCCAGGCGCCGCAACAACTCCAGTCTTGTCTCTGCATTCGACCAATTGTCCTCGTCGGCGGACTTTAAGATTATCTCGCACTTTACACTTATACGTTTGGGATCAATTATCCTCTGGTCTGATAGGTTATCTTTATCGGGGGCAATGATGCGCTTGAGCATCTGGGATCAGTCTTGATAATACATGCGGATAAGATCGACGAATATTGAGTAACATATGGGATATCCACTGGTCAGAGACTTTTCTTATTCATGAAGTTCCGAAATTGTAACCGATTTTTGGGCCTTTCGTGACCCGTCCATATCGTTAGGCACTCCTAAAGCAAATCAATGTTCGAGTAATTATAGAAAGTTGGTTCGACGAATCTTATTAGGTCACGGGATGAAAAGTCAAATCCGTGTAGGGTTTTTTTTACCCCGAGAACTACGTCCTGCCTAATCTTGTATAAAAGGAGGTAAATAGCCACATTGTGAGGGTACCTGTTTGAGAACCCTGAGAACACAAATATAAACCCTAATAATTTCGGTCGCTTTTTTAAGTACAAATCAACGCATTTCGGTGATTTTCCCGATCACCGACCACGGTTATATATCTAGATTTCGGCCGCGAATTTCAAATCTTTGTTAACCAATCACCTTGATAACACTTCATGCTTAAAAAATACTTAATATATCGAAAACACTTGACAACTTTTTAATCGCGTTGGAAGATAATACCTCAAGTATTTTAGGATGTAATAAACAAGATTAAAACATTTAATGGTGTTCCAAAACAGCAACCCAAGTAATAAGCAATTACAAATAAGTTTCAGAAGTATTTATACTTTACGAAAAATAGAGAATAATACATGCATATCTTATATAATTGTAATATAATTTTTTTGTAATTATTAATTTATGAATTTACGGGACTATATATTGATATAAGAATTTGACGAAAAAATATTATTTTATTATTTTATCAAAATTGATCAATTTTTGAACTAATTAAAGTCGGTATTAGAGAAAATTATTATTTTAAAAATGTTATTAATTTATAGGGTATTTATGTATAGAGATTTTACTATAGCCTTGTTTTTATAGATGTCATTTCGTGAAGTCAAACCACAACTAATACTGTAATTCATGTTTCCCATATATCACACATTAAAGTAGTGTATGTATATCCATGATATACTCCCTTTATCCCTAAATATTTTTCTCATTTGTGTCGGACACGTTTGTTAATGCACATTTTTTATTATTAATATCTTTAATTTTGTATTAGTATTAAATATAAAAACTTCACTGTATTAAAGTACTCGTAAACACGAATACAACAAGATCACTCGTGACTATATTTGATCTTATAGATTAACCGCAAATTAATAGTCAATCGTTTAACGTGAATAGTGACAAAAGTCAAAATGGTAAAAGTATTGTGGTACGAATGAAGTAATATATATTTAAGTCTAGTTATTATTGAATATTAATAAATTATTACTCAAATATTAATATATAATATATGGGAGATTATCAAATAGAAACCAAAATAAAAATAGAAACTAGAAACTAATTTTAAGCCATTAGATCAATCTAATCTAATGGTCCCCTAAAATCACAACACACAACTAATCTACAGCATCCCACACCCAATTTTAGATTTTTCCCTCTGTTTTTAATTTGATTTTTTCCGTCAAACGGTAAGTTTTTTTTTAAATTCGACTTCACTATATTTTTCTCCATCTCTCAACGATCGATTTGCATACGATACGTGTTATGTTTCGAAATATTTTTTTTAAAAAAATTATTTGGTTTCTAATTTATATTATAAAATGGTTTCTATTAGAGTAGCCTCCTATAATATATCATATAATATGCTTATATATACACATGAATGTAGTTTTAATATTAAGTTTGAGTTAGTTTATGAGCTTTATAGTATGTATTTTAACTAAAGACCCGATCACATGGAGTCCCATTTTTCGACTCATAAGGTCCCCTTACATAAACATAAAGTCCCATGTTAGTTTTATAAGCCCTGAGTGTTAGGAATATGTGTATTAGTTTGATGATAAGTTAAACAAAACACTTAAATAGAAACAAGTTTACTATTGCAGCTGGCAAAATCACAAGGCTTGACCCCTACCCTTGATGATAACAAAAAGGGGGAGAATAAAAGGGAAGGGGAAGGAGAGTCATCAACAAAAGTTCAAATATCTAAAGTGCTAGTTCCTGCCATCACCACTTCTCCAACACTTCAAATCAAAGGAAAGCTTGATGGAATTGATCTAATCCAGATAGCAGCAGCTGAGATAAAAGTCAAAGAGGAAAGGAGGAGGATTGATGAAAGGATGCAATAAATTTTTGGTTCTACAACTTCAAAATCACAATCTGTGAAGCATAGCAAAAAGGTGGAGCCAATCATTATGGAGCTCAAGCCAGTAAGGAGGAATAATGTTGGAGAGACTTCTTCCAAAAATCTGAAACCTATGGTTCTCAAGCCCAACAACAGATCCAATAAGGACTCTACAAAGAACCCTCTAAGTCTTGCTCAGTTGAAAGGAGTGGATTTTCCTCTTCCAAAGCCTGATGAAGACAAGGTTTTGGGTGGTAATATCATAAAGCACAAGGAGACCAAGGATGTGGTTGAAAGAATGAACATGGCTACTATCTTTAAAGAGGGAAAGAGTATCTGTGTGATACAAGGACATCCCAAATTCTCAATAGCCAAAAGGGAAGAAGCCAGAAGGTTGCAGGAAGAAGCTAAAAAGCTAAAGGCTGACAAAAGAGCACAAGCAAAACTTGAAAAACAACTAAAGTCAAGTCAAGCTGAAGAAAAAAAGAAATTGAAGACAAGGGTGAAGATGTATGTATGGGGGACATGCTCAGTGATGATGTGAAAGAAAGAAGTAAGGAAAGAAAGGAATGGTAGAAAGGGAACAGAAAGAAGGCCAGTGCAAAAAGGAAGATTGTAGATGAAACTGAAGAAACCCAATCAAAATCTAAACCACTACCTTCTATTCCTGAACCCATTGTGCCTGACCCCTTCATAAACATCCATGGTGAAACAATCACTCCTAAGGAGGAACCAATTGATCGGGACACCATCAAATTGCCCACTTTCTTAACCACTTCTCCGCCATCAAAAAAACAGAAAAGAAAAATCAAATCAACACCTCCTCTAACCTCAATCAAATTCACTCAAAAGCCTAAGCCACAAGCCTCAAAGGATGATTATGTTCACATTTGTGACATAAAGGAATTTACAGACATTGAACTCTATTTGGATGAGCTGGAGGAAGTAAGGGGAATAGATGGCTACATACAGCTTCCATAAAGATTGGTTTTAAATATAAAGGAAGTGGGGAAAGGACTTGGCCTATTTACAGAATTCTGAATGAAGGCTATTCTACCTTGGTTAGAGTCTACTCAGCTATAAAAAAGGATTCTGGCTTTACCAGGACTGCCAAAAACTAAGATTCTTAACAAGATTGTCAGCATAAGGAAAACTTGGTGGGAGCCCAATGCCTTGCCTAGAACATTACTCATCCTAGATAGAGGAATTACAGTTCATAAATCACCTCATTGGTTGATGGAGTTCAGAGATAATAAAGGAGTCAGAAGATTTTTCAGACTTGAAGATCATCTCAAGATTGCCAGTAATGAAACTCTCAAGGATATGCAATCTAAGTTGGACATCAATGAAGAAGATGAAACTGAATTCTACAGACAACTCCAACTCCAAATATAGGAGAATGATAGGAGGCTAGGGAAGAAAATAAGGGATCAAAGGAAAATAAATTAATCTGCTCAGGCTAAAGGAGCACCGTTGGAAACAATGTAACTCTTCAATTTTATCTCATTATACACACTTTTGCAGCACTTTTGAATTTCTACTTTATTTCAGTTCATATGTTTGTTAAGTGTTTTGTTATCATCAAGTTAAACCCAAGTTTATGCCTACAGTTCTAGTAGACATAAATAGGGGGAGATTGTTAGGAATATGTGTATTAGTTTGATGATAAGTTAAACAAAACACTTAAGTAGAAATCTAGTGTTTGTAGTCTCAACGGATAAGACCATTCTGGCTATCCGTTGAAGGAGTAGCTTTACTTAGAAATAAGTTTAGTATTGTAGCACATTTCATTCTCTGTATTTAAGTTGTAATTCTTAGATGTTGTGGGAAATTATCAGTCATGTTGACTACTAGTGGATATGCAAATAGGAGGGCTAATTGTAAATATTTCATGTCTTGTAATTTTGTATAAGTGAAGTAGTATCAACTGATATTAAAGACCTTTAATGGATGAGAAACAAAGCTTCAACGGATGTCTCTAAAGTTTCAACGGATAACATCCATCAACGGGTGAGTGCTTCAACGGATAAAGCTTCAACTGCTAATGCATCAACGGATAAAGTTTCAACGGATAAATTATCAACGGATGAAAGTTTCAACGGATGCATAGTTCAATAACAGTTGATCGTGACAATTCATAAGCTGACAGATGCACATGGGTTGACAGAGACAAACTGGAATGTGGTAGCCTCTAGGAGGAATCAAGAAAATGCAGTATTTCCATTATGGTGCAAACAAGGAAGTATTCAAAGATTCACAGTTAAACCTAAATTGCATTGGATAGAGAAATGAAGAAGAAACATGTGAAGAATCTTTTAATTGTATTGTACAGTTTTGTCTTCACTTGTAAACTTGGTGACGTATAAACCAAGTAGCAACTAGTAATTAGATGGTGAATTTTCCAGAGCTGTTTAGAAAAATCCAGAGAGAAAATCATCTAGTTTGTACTAGGAAGCAACTGTGATTTAATTATTTGAATCACAGATTTTCTGAAATAACACATATCTGGTGGATTAACAAATCCACCGGAAAAGTTTTTAAGTTCTTTGTGTTCTTTACATTTGTATTTGAATATAAACCTGTCTGTATTAGCTTCAAGCAATTCACACACATTTGTTCATTAAAACACCTAGTCTTAGAAACTGCTCAAAATTTGAAAAAGTTTTGAGATTTATATTCAACCCCCTTCTGTAAATCTCATTGTTAGTCCAGTGGGAATAACACTGAGCCTATATTTAGGTTCACAGATAAATAATCTAATTTTTTTTAAACTCACTAAATCCCGAGTTTATATTCGGTCTGAACATGACAAGAAAATTCACACAGCACTTGTCAATTAAAATTAAAATAACATTTATACAAATAAGCAATAAATATAAAATATTGTATATGCAATTTTGCTCTGATTTTTTCATAAATTATATTAAAAAATATATTAAATCCAAATATGAAAATTTACGGCCTTATAAAAAATACCAACATGCACTTGTTAGTTTTCGAAATTATATTACATCTAAAATGTGACTCAAAATATAATTTTTCTTATAAAATGTAATTATAGTAGATTAACATCATTTACACCGAAGGAATTAAATTTATTCAAATTAGAGTATAACCATCTGAAATCAAACTAGGGTTAGCCGATTTAAATAAAAGAATTTGTAGAATAGTGGCAAAAAAAAAAAAAACATTTTGTCTTTCAAGCAGTTAAAAAAAATCTCCGATTTTTAAAAAAAGTCCCGAATAATTCTTAAAAATATTTGGGCAATCTATTTTTTTGAAATTCGATTAATATTTATAAATTATTTTTGAATTATATATTTTATAATAAATAAGATAATTATATTAAATATTATTTAAATATTTAAATATATCCGATTTTTGTTCCGATTAATCCCCGATTTGCCGATTAATACCTAATCGATACCTAAACCGATTAGTATCTATTATCGATTTTCATTTTTTAATAAATAATTTAAACATTTATGGTCGGTTATTTGGATGGGTTCGAAAGTGCAAAAATAATTTAAAGAAAAATGAAAACTAGATGGATGTAATTGGATTGAAAGTGTTTAAAAGAAAAGAGAAGGAAGGCCCAAAAGAAGAAACAGTTGTAATTTGGTGGGCCGACGCAGGAGGACTAAAAATGAAGAGTGGGGGAGGAAGAAGGGGCTGGATTGGGTAAAACAGGAGAGGAAATTGATTTGGCCTGAGAAGGAAGGGGAGGGCTGCAGTGTAGTGTAGATCCGACAGTTTGTTGCTGCTTCTACTAGTGCTAGTCAAATGTTACCGCCGGAGCTCCAACCTCGTTCTCATCGCCCACCCTACATCTCCACCTCCATCACCTTTCCCACCTCACCAAACCCTAATTACTCTAACAACACTGTTAGTCGTACTCGTGCTACCAAGGCATCATCTTCTTCTTCTTCGTCAGCATCTTCATCTCGCTACTCTCCGTCTTCTTTTGTACACAATGGGAGAATCGCATTCGCTCTCGTCCCCTGTGCTGCTTTCCTTTTAGACCTTGGCGGAACTCCCGTGCTTGCTGCTTTAATTCTCGGTCTCATGCTTGTTTACATCCTTGATTCACTCAACTTTAAGTCTGCTTCCTTTTTCGCTGTCTGGTTTACTCTTGTTTCCGCTCAGATCGCTTTCTTTTTTTCTTCTACTTCCTCTTTGTATCTCACTTTTAATCATTCCGTTCCTCTTACTGTTATTGCTCTCTTTTTATGTGCTTTTTCTAATTTCTTGCTTGGTGTTTGGGCTTCTGTTCAGTTTAAGTGGATTCAGATTGAGTACCCTACTATTGTCCTTGCTCTTGAGCGTCTTCTCTTTGCCTGCATTCCTTTCGTTGCTTCTGCTCTCTTTACCTGGGCTACTGTTTCCGCTGTTGGTATGTCCCCAAACGCTTCTTCCTCCTACTATCTTATGTGTTTCTCCTGTCTCTTTTATTGGCTTTTCTCCATTCCCCGTGTCTCGTCTTTTAAGCTCAAGCAGGAGATTTTATACCATGGCGGTCAAGTTCCCACGGATAACTTAATCCTAACTGATCTCGAATGCTGCCTTCACACATTGCATCTCCTCTTCTCCCCTCTCCTTTTTCATGTTGCTTCTCGTCACTCCGTTTTGTTCTCTTCTGCCTCCTCAATTTCTGATTTGTGCCTTCTTTTCTTCATTCCTTTTTTGTTTCAACTCTATGCTTCCACTAGGGGTGCTCTCTGGTGGCTCACTAAAAACGACCACCAGATCCAGAGTATAAGGTTGGTCAATGGTGCTGTAGCTTTGGTGGTGGTTGTCATATGCTTGGAGATTAGAGTTGTCTTTCGTTCTTTCGCTCACTACCTCCACATTCCCCCGCCATTCAGCTACTTTCTCGTCACCGTTACCATGTTAGGCGGGGCTGCTGGTGCTGCTGCTTGTGCCCTTGGTATTATATCCGGTGCTCTCAGTTCAATTGTCTTTACTGGTTTGGCAGTCTTGGTCAGTGCTTCTGGAGCAATTGTTGTTGGCTTCCCCATACTGGTAATTTTCATTTACAAAGGCAGCTTCGAAAGTCATATAGCACTTGCATTCAAATTTTCATTCCTTTATATATCAAATACGTTTTCTTGGTTATATGTCTTGTTTTTCCTTTTTCTGTTATTGAATCGCTTTGTCACACGTATTGCCTGCTCTTAATATTTATTTTATCTTACCCAGCACTGTAATGAAGTTTTATATTCTTTAGATGACATTCTAGATAAAATTCAACGCAGTATGGACCTGATAGGGAATTGGTCTTTCCCCCAATCTTATCTACATACTACATTGACCAAGCTCTATTTGAATAGTATGTTTTGTGTTATTTGATGTTATATCATGACCTGGTGATATCCCTCATGAATGAAGACCTGATATAAATCAGGGAAGTCGATAGATTTTAGGATAGAGAAGATGTTTACATAGACAAATTTTAAAAGATGAATGTTGTTCTTGTGCAGGTAAAATTAAGTCATGGAAATTAAATTTCATTACTCTAGGATGAGGTTAATAAAATGGTCGAGGACAAGATAAGACCCATCTCTGTAGGAAACGCCAATTAATTTTTAGATTCATCAATTATTTATCATTTATAGTGATTAACGTAAAAAAAATTGTATCTCTATAAGAGTATTTGATTAAGAAAACTAATCTGATTGACAACTATCATTCTATTACAATATAGCTAAAATGAATAATGATAATTAAATGTTTCAATGTGTCTAGAGTTAATCTATATTCGAGGTTATTTTTTAATTAGATAATACATTTTTCTAATTAACAAGGGTGCCCGAGGACCTTCACAAACAATATGGGATTCTGCGTCCTTATGGCACCCAAAACATTCATATATATATATATATATAAGATAGTAGTTTGTAAATATATGATATATATTAGATATTAATCTAATATTCTGATTACTAAGTAATTATAACACAAACACTATAAAATGAAGGCATGAGTACTTACAATGAAGACATAAGTACTTACGATGCCAACAAGTCACGTGTCAGGTCTTAAAAGTTGAAGCATACACTTTCAACAAAGTGGGGGACGTGGGGCAGTAATAAAATAAAGTAAAACAATAACTAGCAAATTCAACTAGGCAGTGGCAAGTCAGATGTATTTATCAAACATCAAAATCATAATTAACAACACTTCCATCCCCTTAAGGCTTCCACTTTAATGTGCAACAGATGGTTCACCACAATTACCAACTTCTTGATGATAGGAATACTTTCTTCCTCTATTTCAACATCCACGTCCGTGTCTGAATCATAGTTCAACCTTTGTTTAACTTTGGAGGCAGTCCTCGTAGATTATTAAGGTTTTCCAACCTTCTTATATTGTTAACTCAGTGGATCGGATCACTGGATTGGGTAAAGCCCAACGGGTCAGTCTTTATTTTCTTATTATTTTCAACCTTTTTTGGCATCTGTGATGCGCGTACGAAACGACCGCTTTATTCATGTACATGAGTTGAGGACCTTTTTTATGCCTTTCACCCGTCACAATCAGGATTTGGTTAGATCCTGAGCTGTTTTACTACTGTTTTTGGTGTTTTAAGTAATATAACAGTACAACTAGTATTTATACTACAGCAAGTAACTAACTTCTCATTAGTGAATAGAGTTGAATTATATGAACTGAACCTGCGGACTTATAATGTGTTCTTGCTGATTCTCTGAGGATATAGGCCTTTATCCCCTTGGTTAACCCTTTTCCCGCCTTGTCCTACATGATGAATTATGCTTGCCATTAGAGGCATCAGGCATGTATAACACCTGTACAATGGTTTGACGATTGCTGTTAAAATTGGTGATGCAACAAGTACTTGTCTAGTTGTCTAACTTTCTGAATATGAAATAGTGGTCAACAAAGTTAGCAATCTGTTACCCGATCCCCGGCATCATTGCCTTTTTAAGGTAGGATGGGATGCTTCAGGTCATGTGGTTATTTGGTTGCCAAATTCCTTAATTTCCTGTCTTGTTTTCTGTTTAAGCTCCCTGCCTCTTCTTCAGTTGGATCACTAAAGATCCCTCCTGATTCTCCCTTCAGTCATGTCCTTTGCCATACGGATCGGAGATGTTTGGATTGTTGACTGGAATGTGAATATGATTGATCGGCAATTTCACGGGGGGATTAACTTTCGTCCCAACTATATAAACCTCCCAACCAAACAGCAACCCATATTAATAACATTTTGATTTCTATTAATTAGGTTAAAATTTTATGAACAAAACGACCCATGGTTGTTAAAAGTAAAAACTGTGTTGAGTTACATTTAGAATTTATCAAATCATCTTGACAATTTTTTTTTGATCAAATCATATTATCCACTTTAAAATTTTAAGTGCAATGTCTAATTCTAAAATCTAATCCTATGCACTAAAAAATAACAAAGAAATTGATAGTAGAGCTGTGGTACTTTTTTTCCTTTTCCTAGTTCACGTTGTTTCTTTTTGTCTTCCCTTCCCTACTGAAGCTTGGATGTTGGTACTGGTGTCCCTTCTTTAGTATTCCACACAAAACTTTATCTAAATCTTTGCGGGGATAGTGTTTTCAATATAACAATTAAAACTTAAAGGCAAATTACATTGATGTCTGTTCATTCTTTTATCAAAAAAATTCTTCATTGCACCACGTCACAGTATACCAATTTTAGCAAAAGCATAGTATAATGTGTTTAGTATTTCCTGCTTATTAAAAATGGTTTGTGCTTTGCAGCTCAAGCGCACTTTTCACAACTGTGATTGTACTTGCTAAATATTTATGTTTTGTTTGGTTGGACATGGCGAGAATAGAAGGGGAAGGGATGGAAATGAAAAATTGTTAACAAAATTAGGAAGAAAGAAAGGATGTAAGAGGGAAAAGAAAATAAAAAATACGGAGTGCAGAGTTTCTATATTGAAGTTCGTAAGGAAATGAGTAGGAAGGAGAATGGAACATACTTGTTCAAATTGGTAGGTTTGAACTCTAGTTTAGACCTTTATTTGCTTGGGATGCAATGGAAAAAGGAATAAAAAATGAAAAATTTACCCATAATGTAGTACACATTTCATTACATTCCCTTATAATCACATTCACCCCAACCAAACACAAGATTGTTGTAATCGGTTTTGACTGGAGTTTGTTCTTGCCTTATAAGTCTATTCCCTGTTTAATCCGAAAAGCCTATTGGAGCATCTTTTTCACTTTTATCTGCCAAAAGTCTAGTCCTAGTAAAACCTGGGTTCACGAGTAGTTACGGAACAATTATAACCATACAAGTTATCAAGGTTTAAATAAAGTGTCTGCACCTTGTAGCTTTAAGTTGCTATACACTTACAGGGAACAAAATTATGGAAATGATTTGTGGTTTTTTTTTGTCTGAAATCTGAATTATACATACGTCCGTCTGTACAAGTTTCAGATCTACCAAATCAGCTCAAGGCAAAATGCTTAAAGAGCTTGAAGTGAACTGTATGGAGATTTGCCATAAAAAGTTATGTTAAACATGTTACTGACATGTGCTTGTATTCCGGATAATGTACAAAAAACAAACGATGTACTCATGCGAACCCTTTCTAGAAGCTAAAATGTGTTAAACATGCGTTAAATTGTAGATTTAACTTGATTTGAACAATTGTAGTTGATGCTTGAGCAATTTTCTGAGTTTGAATTCAATTTAAACACAATCTTAAAATTTGAGTTCTAGATTAAATTATTTGATGAAAGGGAATTGATATCTTTTAGCTGTGGTGAATTGCGAGTAGGTAAATGTTATATGATGACGTGAAGGTGCAACATATCTAGGCTAGTCTCACTGGTTCGAAACTAAGATCTAAAATCTTGAGTAATAAACCTTGTATCATAATTATAGGACTAAATGAATCAAAAGGGAATTACAAAGGAGATGCACTTAAATTTAGAGGATAGATTTGCAGAGTAAAGAGATGCGATGGCAAAACAAGGAATGATTAATATAAAGTAGATTTAATGAGATGATAAAAAGACCATAGTTTCCAGTATAAATTAGGTGAAGTGGACATGGTGAACAAAATAAAGAATAAATTATGAGTAATTAGGGTAAAGAACATAAGTAAAGATAGATAGTTGTACAGTTAGGGGGAGGGATTGTCAATAGTCACGTGTCACCATAATATATACACAAGTATACCTTTTTCTAGAGCAGTACAATTTCGTTATATATTATTAAGCAACTTTTCCATTTACCTACTAATTTTACTAGAGAATAACTAGAATTACATGGAAATTTGTACAAACCTTCTCAGTTTCGTAAGTATTGTTGTTATGGGCTCATAATAAAGGTGAAAAGGTGGGTTGATTTTAGAATATGGATAGCAATTCCAAGGGTAAGATGAACCTTGGAACCTCTGAATATGCAACTTCTGCTTTATCTATCTTCATCTTAAACAACGATTATTTACCTGGGCATGGCAAATGATATGTGTTGACCTGTTTCCAGAATGAGACCAAATAACTCAAGTAGCAACCTGATATATACCTCAATTATACTAGGTCTAAAGCATAAATTTAGGTGTATTGAAAAGATACCTGGAAAATTACATGTAAATAATGTAATACATGATCCATTGTTATTCTAGTTTAGATAATTAGTTAATTACTAATTTATAAAGGACTAATATATTATTATTGATTAAATAGCTATTAATAAAAATTAGGCTACTCACATGGGCTTCCTTGACATGTCATGTTGATCCAAGTTCGAATATCTTGTTTGGACTGTCTTTAATCAGTTATCCTTTTCCACAATGAATTCCATCCGCGAACTAGGAGATGATTGATTTTTATTGTCAGTATTTATTTGCTTAAAGATAAATGACCGAGCATGTTGCTCGAGCTTCATTACCGTGTCCCCAATAAGGCACTCTGCGGTCAGAAAAACTATGTTGCCCTTGCCCAACTGAATACGACAAACTTTAACCTGTACCTCTATTCAGATGAGGGTGATAGCTAGCTCTGTCTTAGTTAATGAACAACATAAGGAGACCTGCCTGTGTCAATGGCTATGATAATGCATGTTAGTTTGTTACGATATATGTGGTTCTGGAAGTACTGTCTGTCACTAATATTAATTGATTTCCTCGTCATGTGTTAGAGATGGGGCATATTCAAGCACTTCTGTTCCACAGTCTTGTTTGCCAACATATTCATTATTTAGTCCAGATGACTGTGTTCACATCTTATCTTACGTGTAAGAATTCTAGGATTTTTATCTAAAGAAATCTTGTCTTTTTGGACAGTAAGTTGAAAAGCGTCCAAATCTCTGAACTAGTTCTCGTAGAACTGCAAGGCTATCTCCATTAAAAAGTATTAGTAGAAAAACACTCTCTCTAGGTATACGATCAATAAATATATTCGCATCTGTATTAACTTCGTTCAAATCCCATTTGTATTAGTTCATTATGTCTTTTACGGTCAATCGCTACTCCTTGAATCAATAGTGCAATACTTTGTAGTTTGTACAGTCAAGATCCAAAAAGGAATATTGACATAATAACTTCTGGATTTCTATTTACTTCTTTAAATTTAAATTGTCAATTAGAGAACCCTAGATAGTGCACGTTAGGATAGGTACCATGATCACTAAATTAACTGATTAGGTTTGTAGGCTGAATGAAATTGAACCAAATGCACTGCTCTTTTGAATTTGTAGTGATAGCTTCTTATGTTACAGATTTAGCTTTTAGCATTCAACAGAGCTTGACAGCTGAAAACAACCAAAGATTTTTGCAAAGTAATACTGAATGTGTAGCCATTTTTTTTAAATTGCCAATTTTTTAAACAGTTCTGTTTTCGACTACATTTAGTGTAATGCATTTCAATGTTTTTCTGTAGGCATCTTTTGATTATTTGCGTCTCTTTTTGCAGTTCCTTCCAATTCCTACAGTTGCTGGATTTTATTTGGCTCGTTTTTTAACCAAAAAGAGTCTACCGTCATATTTTATCTTTGTTGCCCTTGGGAGTCTGGTAATTACATGGTTTGTGCTGCATAATTTCTGGGATCTCAATATATGGCTGGCAGGCATGTCCTTGAGATTCTTTTGCAAGCTCATTGTTGCCAGTGTTATTCTGGCAATGGTTATTCCTGGTATAGCTCTTCTTCCTACTAAACTTCACTTCTTGACCGAGGCTGGGTTGATGAGCCATGCTATACTTCTTTGCTACATTGAGAATCGCCTTTTTAGTTACTCTAGCATATACTATTATGGGTTGGAGGATGATGTGATGTATCCAAGCTACATGATTGTATTGACGACTTTTGTGGGTTTGGCTCTGGTAAGGAGGCTTTCACTGGATCAACGGATTGGTACAAAAGCTGTTTGGATTTTGACCTGCTTGTATACTTCAAAGTTGTCCATGCTTTTCATGACATCCAAATCTGTCTTGTGGGTGTCGGCTGTTCTTTTATTGGCAGTTTCTCCGCCATTGCTTCTATACAAGTATGTACTGAACATTGTCAAGTCCTTTATCCATATATGTCATGATCCTGCAAATTTCAACTAATAAGTGATATTCTATATATATATATATATATGTAATGTTCTTCTCTCACTAAATTTTCAGGGAAAAATCGAGAGCATCTTCTAAAATGAAACCTTTGCAAGGGTATATACATGCCTGTGTTGTTGCTTTAGCAGTCTGGTTTTGTCGTGAGACAATTTTTGAAGCTCTTCAGTGGTGGTATGGTAGACCTCCATCTGATGGTTTACTTTTGGGCTTCTCCATTCTTCTCACAGGATTGGCATGTCTACCCATAGTAGCTCTTCACTTCTCTCATGCCATGGTAAACAAAACGTTTTTGTACTTCATTCTCGGCCATCGTTTATATATATATTTTTGTGTGTGTGTGTTCACGGGATAGCTAAAAAGTTCTTCATTCTATGCAGCTGGCTAAAAGATGTTTGGTGCTGGTAGTAGCAACAGGTCTTCTGTTTATATTGATTCAGCCGCCAATTGCATTTTCATGGACATACCATTCTGAAGTAATCAAAGCTGCTCGTCTTTCTACTGATGACATTTCTATCTACGGTTTCATGGCATCTAAACCTACGTGGCCATCATGGCTGCTTATTGCTGCAATCCTTCTTACTATAGCGGCAGTCACCTCCATCATTCCTATCAAGTACATTGTCGAGTTGAGGAGTTTCTATTCAATTTCAATGGGAATTGCCCTTGGCATATATATATCTGCAGAATATTTTCTGCAAGCAGCCATCCTGCATGCACTTATTGTTGTCACCATGGTCTGTGCCTCTGTTTTTGTGGTCTTCACCCATTTTCCATCTGCCTCTAGCACCAAGGTATTGCCCTGGGTTTTTGCATTACTTGTGGCACTATTCCCTGTGACGTATCTTTTGGAAGGCCAGGTCAGAATCAAGAGTCTCCTTGCAGAGAGTGGGGTTGGGGATGTGGGAGAGGATGAAAGCAAGCTCACAACATTACTAGCGGTTGAGGGGGCAAGGACATCTCTTCTTGGTTTGTATGCAGCAATTTTTATGCTTATTGCACTAGAAATAAAGTTTGAGTTGGCGTCACTGATGCGAGAAAAGGTATTAGAAAGGAGTGGTCTTAGACATGGTCAATCTGGTCAAAGCAGCTCTGCTATATTGCCCCCCAAACTGAGGTTAATGCAGCAGCGTAGGGCCTCTACTGTGCCATCATTTACAATTAAAAGGATGTCTGCTGAGGGATCATGGATGCCAGCAGTTGGCAATGTTGCTACAGTCATGTGCTTCGCTATATGCCTGATCTTAAACGTCAATCTTACGGATGGCTCAAATCGTGCTATATTCTTCTTGGCACCAATTCTGCTTCTGCTTAACCAGGATTCAGATTTTGTTGCAGGTTTTGGGGATAAGCAGCGATATTTTCCGGTTACAGTTGTTATATCTGCTTATT
Organism: Apium graveolens; assembly: GCF_009905375.1. NCBI lineage: Eukaryota > Viridiplantae > Streptophyta > Magnoliopsida > Apiales > Apiaceae > Apium > Apium graveolens. The sequence goes on along the minus strand of NC_133654.1, from coordinate 266,312,034 downwards.
TGGCATTGACTGCCTTATATAGCATATATGAAGATATATGGCATGGAAATGCGGGCTGGGGACTTGAAATAGGAGGGCCAGATTGGTTTTTTGCAGTAAAGAATGTGGCTCTTCTTATTCTTACATTTCCTAGCCAAATCCTCTTTAATCGGTTTGTGTGGAGCTACACAAAGCATACTGATCCTACGCCGCTGTTAACAATACCCCTTAATCTACCATCTGTGATCTTGACAGATGTATTAAAGATAAAGCTATTGGGCCTTCTTGGAATTATATATGCCCTGGTGCAATATCTGATTTCCAGACAGCAATACATCTCAGGGTTAAAGTATATTTAGTTGAGCAGACATTTTGTAAATTATGTCTAATGTGTTGACATATTTTATGTGAGATATGGAAGTAAACTGTGAACCCCTTTACACAGCTGAATGCAAAAAGTGTACAAACTTGTTGCATTGTATACTTTAGAGAATTCTTTAAGTTTTAACCTCAAGTGAACTGGTGTACTGGGCCAAGAAGATGTGGTAAGAGTACTAAATCTTACCATTGAGTCATGGTCTATGTATTGTACTGACCTTTTATTTTATGATTGTCATGCATGACGAGAAAAGCATTGGTCTCGACTCTCGGACCCTCGGTTAAGAAATACTAAAGGTTTGTAGGTTAAGAAATACTGAAGGTTTGTAGTTTATACTTATAGTATGGTTAGCATGTTAATGAATGAGTTGTATTTCTAGTACCTTTTGTAATGTCCACGACTACAAGTTGTGTTAAATTTACAGTGAAGTTAATATTTTATGTCCACAAAGTACTTTGTGATGGTGCATTCTTGCGGAATAACACATGCATATATCAAAAATAAAATAAATATTAATAAATTTATTTATTTATTTTTGGATTTCTATGTTGTTGTTGGCTGAGGATAACGAATTGGAATGAGTCGATGAAAATTGTTGAGAAACAATGAAATTTTAGGAAAAAATGAGTGAAAGATTGATAGGAAAAATGAATAAAAATCGGTATGCATTCTCAAAATGAGTATTTTTCACTCTAGTTGATGTTACGAATGAAAAATATAAATACTGTAAAATCTGTATAAATTTAATAATATTGGCAGATTTTACTAATTTATCAAGATTTTAATTAGTCAAGGTTAAATATACATTGTCTGAACCAAATATTTGCATCTAAAATATTAATTTATCGTGATTTTTACAGTAGCCACACATGAAAATTTTCATTTAGAAATAAGACTGAACATTCTGAATGAGACCTTATTTCAGATTACATTAAAATCAGCATAGTACGAAATTTTGGTATGATACTTACTTAACCTGCTTTTACATTTAAAGAACTCTAGTAACTTGACCAACCTCTTTGCATAGATTATGCCTTTCCAGGATACATTACAGGGTGACAACACCACTACAGAATCAGCTGGCACCCTGAAATAGGTATAATTCAGCTTGTTGCAACTTTTATGAGCTCAATATCAAACAAAAGTGTTTTATCTATCAACCCTTGGTTCCTCAGCACGAAATCCAGAGCTCGTTGGCCCTGTTAAACATAATCAAACTAGGCACTTCAAGGAAATTTTACAAAAATCAAGCAAGGAAAGACTTTAGTACCGAAAATGTTGTTGGTCTTGGACCACTCTTGTTGTAGTCATTTTCAGGATATCCCAGTTCTGGAGGCACTATGATCCTGCACAGTTTTAAATTAAGAACGGTGATATCCATAGGCAAACATGTGTATATGGCTGAGATCCTATACATTCAACGTTCAACTTACATCCATAGGCAAACATGTGTATATGACTGATATCCTATACATTCAATGTTCAACTTACATCCATAGGCAAACATGTGTATATGACTGATATCCTATACATTCAACGTTCAACTTACATCCATAGGCAAACATGTGTATATGACTGATATCCTATACATTCAACGTTCAACTAATGCATTAACTTTACCAACTTTAGAGATTTAATAGCTCTTAGCCTCTTCTCGAAAAGTACATGTCTGAGATCATAGACATCATATATAAATATATTGCTGGAGGAACCACCTCCCGCAATGCAACATTGATGGAGGTGGTTGTCATCCATGGGTGGCTGGGGTCATAACCGTTACATATATATATATATATATATATATATATATGCATTAAATCCCATAATCAACTAGCATATACGGATGTCAATAAGCACATTAGTGTACTTGTGGGTGTGTACAGCACCTTCTAATGCCACCCAAAGACATGCCTGAAACAGCTTCCTCAAAAGCTGGAATCACCTGGGGATATCAAATTATAAACTTAGATTGATCTGCAATTGTATGGAAGTAACAAAAATATTAGTGCATGTTAATTGACTTGGGTTTTAGCGGTAAATATACAAATTCCAACATATAGCATTGCAGAAAATCCAAAACTTTGTCTACTGCTTTCAACAGAGAGATACTTCATGTGTACTATTTGTTTCACCTGCTTGAAGCTTAATAATTTAGAACACATCTCTATAATGGTAAAAAAGATACTCACCTCATGCGAACCCAACTTGAATTTGTAAAAGGCTTTGTCATCTCCCTGCAGAAATATAAACATTACTTGTCGCGTTTGGATAGCAGATAAACGTTTTTGTATTAAGCTTGTGATACCTCAAAGGAACCACCCTTAGTCCTGTTGCGCGCTTCAAATATACGACCATAATACCCTATGGTATAACCATCCCAGTCAACCTGAAAAGTATCAACACTTACAGAATGCTTTGCATTTATTTCTCTCTATTTTCATTTTGCTTATTTTCAGTCGCCTGAAATAAGCATGGACAGAGTACACACTACATAGTAAATAAGATATTCACCTTTTTCATTATCCCTTTGTTAATAACGTTTTTTTCACTAATTGCTTATCAGCATCTCTTTTATAGTTACCTAAACTAGGTGGCTGCACCAGAAATTAAGTTCAGACCGGGTATAATACATAGTTTCAATCCATTTTTGTTTTTGTCGTTAAGAAGGTTATAGTTACTTTTATAGTCATCTTTTTATAGTTTAAAAGTTGCCTATCACCATCTGTTTTATAGTCACCTCCTCATAATTGCCTGAACTCAAGTGATGGCACCAGATATGAAGTTCAGCCGGGTAGTAATATATAGCTTCCATCCATTTTTATTTTTGTCGTTAAGAAGGTAATAGTTATTTTTATTAAAAAAAAATGCAGGGTTCTTCGTTTGTATGGACTCCTTTATAGTCACCTCCTCATAATTGCCTGAACTCCTAATCACCCTTAAAGTGTATCTTTAAGAATGACATCTAAAATCCACAACACGGCGCATATTGAACTCTTCAATTCTTAAAGAAGCAGTTTCTAGATTGCTATCTACTTATTTTGAAAGACATGTTCACATTATGGTCGGTCAATGTTCTAAAACTTTCACAAAATTAAAAAAGGCAGACATGCCGAAATATCAAGAAAACTACTGTCTTGTGAAATACTCCTACTTCAACTATGAAATTTACATACATACGAAAAAACTGTGGAAACGTGGCATACCACTACCATATCCCCTTTCTTTGGCGTGGTTCCATTTCCTACTCGCAAATCCTGCATTCTTCAGACAGATTGAAACTAAAACCAAATCACTTGATCATGTGTTGTGCAAGTTTATACTTATTATATATAAAAATATAGCAAGTGACCTTGTACTGGAGTCCGGAATTTGTTTCAACATAGTCGGGATATCGCATCTTGGTCTTGCCATAATCCTTCCCCTTCAAAGCCGGCACTGTTAATCAAAAGGAAGACAATAATCATCATTAAAAAGTACTCCACAGAACTTATGAAATAAATTCCACGGACCAATGCTTTACTAGTTATTAGTGACAGACATATTTAAACTTATACGACCCTAGTGTAGTGATTGGGTCTCTTTTTAGTTAAAATAAAAACCGTTGAGTGAGGATACAATAGACAAGTGAGGATACAATATACACATTCCCTGTCCCTTTCTCATACAAAGTTAAACAGTCTCGCAGAAAAAATAATAAGAGTGGTTAAACTTACTGTCAGCAAATTCAGAAGCGTGAGCGGCACCATGAACATCAGAAATATTATTAAACAGCGTGGATACTAACAACCCGATAGATGACATAACAGCTGTCCTTCGATCAACTAAAGGAAGTGATATAAAAGGGCCACTTTGTTCTAGTTAAACACAGCATAAGAAAAAGGATAAATGGAGGGAGCAGGTTAAGTATCTGGACAAATTAGAAAATGTAATTTAATAAAGAGAGAGAAAAAAGAAAAACAAATGGTGCTAACCCTGTGAAATGGGCATTCTGGAATGTATTGTAGGTCTTAGTAGTTGGTGCCGGAGCTGAAAATGAGAGGAGGCATTATTCACAACAAGGGGGGTTTGGGAATTGAATTTAAGAGTATGAGAGGCTACTGCTGCTGAGTCGATAATTTAAGAAAGGGGAAATACAAGGTAGAATCGAGATATAAAATAAACAATTTGCAATTATAAATAATAATGAAAATCGGATTACAAGATTGTACCATTGATGTTGAAGGAGGTTGTTGTGAGTGTGTGGTGATGGAAGAAGATGCAGGGTGAAATCCGACAACAACTGAAAGGGCCATTTGTAGGGGTGTAGCCTTATTACCAACCAACCACCCTCCGCTAGTTCGAGCTTCCTTGTCTGGTTTTGTAAATGATACTTGTATTGTATTAGGACAACAAGTACAATATTACGATTGTATTTGCCTTCTGTGTTTAGCTCTCGCGGGAGAATAGCGGCCTCAGCTTTTGTAATACACCCCCTTCTTTACCTTCCAATCTTTGCTTTAACATTATAATGTAATATATATTTTAAATTTGCCATTCATTTACATTATAAATTAGTTTTATTATGATTTAATATTAAAAATATGAGATAGTATCAATGTTTTTATATATTACGGATTATTATATTATTTTTTTTATATACTAAAAATACAAAATTCTTATTTTTTATTATTCCCCGTCCCCGTAGAAATCCCGTTCTGGTGGAGATCGATAATGAAAAGAATTCTTGTTTCACATTCAAGGTGTGTTCTGGGATCAGGAGCGGGGATAGTAATCCCCGACCCCGAAGTGACCCTATGCATATCCCTATCAACAATTTCAAATATTTTTGTTATAATGATATAGTTTGGATTTTTTTTTATTAATTAGTATCATATTGCTTTCAATAAATATCTAATCTAAAAATTCTCGGGCTAAGTTAAAAATCGAACTGTACGATAAAAAACAAGCTTTCACCACTAAAGTTATCTAATACCGCTCTAATAGTATGTATGAAAAAAAAAATAAGACAATCCAGTGAAAAATTAAAATAATTATTTATCGTATTCAAAGATTATTACTGTATAGATGCAGCCTCTTTATCCTGTATGCAACTTGGAACAGGAGACGGTGCTTCATACACTGAAAACTTGTCCTCTTGCAGCACAATGTTGGCAGCTCACTGGATACATAATTCACAATCATCACAACAGTACACTCATTCAGTGGCTAAAAATGGTAATACATAGATGTACAAAAGCAAATCTGGAAAAACTGATCATGACCTGTTGGGCTCTATGAAGGAATCAAAATGACATTGTCATTTGACACTTTTCTTGGATTTGTGACTCAGTCAAATGTGAGACCTGACCTAACTTGATGAAGAAGATGAAGTTATGTAAAGATGCAAAATGTATACACAATGAAGAGTTTGTTACAAAACTTAACGAGTAAGTAATCTGGAGACTATGCATAGGTATATATACAGGTCTATTACATTCCATAACTTACTAATCTGTCAATAACTAACTAATCATTACAATAATGGTTGACTAACGCAGCTTTGACTTGTGTGATGTCAGCAGCATTGTCATCAGTTCCAACACCCCCCTCAAGTTGGAAGGTGTAGAATGCACACCCAACTTGCCAAGAAGATGATGATGTTGTAATCCAGTCAGTGGCTTAGTAAGAACATCTGCTAGTTGAGTTCGAGAAGGAGTAGATGACAAAGAAATCAGACTAGAACTCAGTTTAGTGCGAACAAAATGACAGTCTGACTCTATATTTTTTGTTCATTCATGATAGACCGGGTTTCGAGCAATGTAAATGGATGCTTGATTGTCACATTTCACAGAAATAGGAGTTATATTGGGAACATCCAGTTCATGTAAGAGGCGAGAAAGCCACGCCAATTATGAAGTTAATCGTCGCAAAGAACGATATTCAACATCTGCTGAAGATAGTGAAACGGTATGCTGCTTCTTATATTTCCAAGAAAGTAAACTGCCACCCAGCAGAACTACAAAAACACTAACAGACTTGCGAGTATTCGGACACGCAGTCCAGTCGGCATCACAAAAAGCTTCGACTTGAAAAGATGTATCTTTAGTGAATAATAAACCTTGACTGGAATGATGATAGATATATCTGAGAACATGGAGACCATCTTCCTGGTGAGGTACTCGAGGTGTGGACATGAACTGACTTAAATGTTGTACGCAGAAAGATAAGTCTGGACGAGTGTTAGTTAAAAAATTTAACTTGCCAATAAGACGTCTATAATCAGCAGGGTGTGGAAATAGTTCTCCTTGATCAGGAAAAAGCTTAACAGTAAGATCCAAAGGTGTAGAAACAAGTGCAGTATTTGTGCAACCAAACTCAGATAGAAGATCCATGGTAAATTTCCGTTGAGAAACAATCATACCAGTTGGTACTTCAACAAATTCAAGTCCCGGAAAATAATGTAATTTTCCCAGGTCTTTGATTTTAAAAACATCATCTAAATAAGCTTTGATAGAGACCGTCTCCTTGGCATCATTGCCAACAATCAGAATATCATCAACATACACTGCTAAGTAAAGCACCAAATTATCATGTTTCTTGTAAAATAAAGAAGAATCATTTTCTGAGACCCTGTAGCCTTTTGTGAGCAATGTAGATTTAAGTTTAGTGTTCCAGTTTCGAGAAGCTTGTTTTAAACCATACAACGACTTGTCCAATTTGCAGAATAAGGTGGGATCAGAAAGATGTAAATCTGAAGGTGGAGTCATATACACGTCTTCATACAGGTCTCCGTGAAGAAACGCGTTATTGACGTCCAAGTGACTCATTTGCCAGCCTTTCTTAACTGCAGTAGCAACAAGGCATCTAATAGTTGTCATTTTAACGACTGGAGAAAACGTTTCAGTATAATCCACTCCTTCCTTTTGAGTGTAACCACGAACGACCAATCTAGCTTTATAGCGTTCAATCGTCCCATCAGAATTTTGTTTGACTTTAAAATACCCATTTACAAGAAACTGGTTTCTTTCCTTGAGGTAATTTGACAAGTGACCAAGTATTATTAGTTCCCAATGCCGTAAACTCAGCTTCAATAGCCTTTTTCCATTCTAGGAATATTTCACTGCTTTTGTATATGAAGAATGTTCTGATGGTGGTAGCACATAAGATGGTGAAATAACGGAGGAAGAATGACAATAAGCCTGGGTTGAGTATGAATTTGAAGGTGTACAGTCGGATGTAAGAGTACAAAAACAAGTTGTACTACAAGTAGGAGGTTGATAAGTATGAATATAGTCATTCAAATATGTTGGTAATTTCACATTACGATAAGATTTTATGACTGGAATTACATCAGGTATACTATGATCATGAACATGAAGCATGATAGGAGAATTCTCAGGATTTTCATGAGTAGATATAGTGATATCTGAACTGGTAGAAGGTAAATCATGATCTGGAACAGGTAAAGGAATAAAATTTCCAGAAATTTGTGTGACATATGGAAAAATTGACTCGTGAAAAACAACATCACGAGAAAGTAAGGTTGTTTTGGTATCAAGCCTGAGAAACTTATAACCTTTTTTACCATACGGATAACCCAGAAATACGCAGGGAATTGCCCTTGGAGAAAACTTATCTCGGTAAGGTTTAGTGGTAGATACATAGCTCAAACAACCAAATGGTTTGAGATTAAGATAAGAGGGAGTTGTTCCAAAAAGCTTCTCATAAGGTGAACAACCTTTGAGAACCTTAGAAGGAAAATGATTTATCAGGTAGGTTGTTGTGAGTACATAGTCCCCCCAAAAATGTTTAGGTAAATTTGATTGGAATAACAGGGCACGAGATGTTTCCAACAAGTGTTTATGATTCCGTTCCACCACACCATTTTGTTGTGGTGTGTGTGGGCAGGAAGTCTGATGGAGAATGCCTTTGGATAAGAAAAAATGTGTGGCATCTTTACTAAGACCTAGTTCTAAAGCATTATCAGTGCGAACCTTTTTTACTGTACAACTGAATTGAGTAGAAACTAAGGCCAAAAACTGTTTGATAAGATCAAAAACATTGTTTTTACAACTAAGTAGATGAGTCCAGGTAGTACGCATGAAATCATCTACAATAGTAATAAAATATTTGCATTTACTGTAAGTAGGGATTGAATATGGACCCCAAAGATCGACATGAATCAATTCAAATTTAGCACTAGAACATATAGTACTTCGAGGAAAAGGAAGTTTATGTTGTCTTGCTTTAGCACATACATCACAAGCAGAAATAACAGAGAGACTATTATTGTCTATATTACAAATTTTGTTCAATTTTGACAAAGACAGATGGCCCAGTCTGGAGTGCCAAAGAAGAGCTGAGGTATTGACAGAAGTGAGAGAAATACTGGATAAGCACTTAGTATCAGCTGAAGAAGGAGTTGTTGAATGCAACACGTACATGTCTCTCTGAGATTCACCAATTTCCAGTGTCTTCCTCGGAGAAGGGCCCTGTATATAACATTTATTATGAGTAAACATGACACTATAGTTAAGAGATTGAATTAACTTGCTAACAGAAAGCAAATTATACTTGAAATGTGGAACAAATAGAACATTTGTGAGTGTGATGTCAGGAGTGACAGGAACAGTATCAACAGAATCAATGCTCAGTACTTGACCATTAGGCATATATATCGTAATAGATTGTGATAAAGAAGAAAATAAATTTTCCTAAAAACACATATGGTCACTTGCTCCACTGTCTAGTATCCAGCTAGCATTTGTGGAATTAGAAAAACAAACAACTGAAGATAAGGTGGTAAGCGTACCAGCAAAGTTAGCAGAAGAAAAAGTATCAGGTGTACTGGTGTTTTCAGACAATGGTTGAGATGATTTCAGAAGTTGCATAAGTTGAGAACATATCTGAGGAGTGAGTCCATTGTTGAGATTTGATGCACTTTGATGAGTAACAGATCCATTTTGATTGGAAGCATTAGACTGTTCAGATGATTCAACATGAGATGCCATCCTCTTCGGCTTTGTTAACTTAAAATCTGGTGTAAATCCATGCAACTTGAAACATTTGTCAATGAGATGCCCTGATTTCTTGCAGTAGTTACAGAATAACTTCTTTGAATCAAACTGAGACCTATTAGTGCTACCTTGATTAGAATTTCCAGCAATATAAGGTCTAGATGCATTGAGAGATGCAGATTCAGGCAACAAATGCCTTGTTGTATGAATTTCCCTCTGAGTTTTTTCTTGGAGTAAGAGGCTGTATACCTGACCAATGGATGGGAGAGGTGAACGCATCAAAATCGATCCTCTAATAATGTTGAAACTGTCATTCAACCCCATGAGAAACTGGATAACTCTCTGGTCTTGTTGAAATTTGGATAGTTTCTGAGAAGCTCCACAAGAACATACTGGGATCAAACATAATGCATCAATATCGTCCCACGACATTTTCATCTTAGTGAAATAGTCAGTAATATTGTTACTTCCTTGAGAAATTTCAGCAAGTTCCTTATGGAGACCAAATAATTGTGCACCACTGGAGACTCCATATCTCTCTTCCGATTCCAACCATATTTCATGAGCAGAGTTAGAGTATATAACGCTCCTGCCTATTGTTTTTGATAAGGCACCAAGAAGCCACGAAATCACCATGTCGTTGCATCTCAACCAACTCTTGAAATAGGTGAAACAGTGATAGGTTTAGGAATAGTACCATCGACAAAACCTAGTTTGTTTCTTGCAGAAAGTGCAATTGTTATGGACCTCTTCCAGTTGCTAAAACCAGTGCCATCAAAAGGTTCACTAACTAGTTTCATCCCAGGGCTATCACATGACTGAAAATGCAACGGATTATCTTGATTGAACTGAGTATGAGTATTATCATGATTATCTCTATTATTATGATGTTCGATGTTTGTATTAGAAGATTCTGCCATTGAGTAACTTGACGAAGTGTTTGAAATCAATCGGAAGAAGATTAGATCAATAACAAGAAGATTTGTGACTTATGAATAAGTGATTTCTATGTGAATTACTTAAGAAATGAAGGAAATATGATAAAAAAATCACAATCAGGAGTTTTTGAACAAGAATAAAAAAAACTCATAGAGAAGATCGAACAAATATAAACAATCTCTATATGTATACTAACAATTCATAGATGAAATTGAACATAATGTGATTAATTCAGTAATGTAAATCGAGATTGCAAAGAGATTGACATTGAAGAGAGATTATGCCATTACGGAGAAAAGAGATCTATCAAGATTACAGAGAGAGATCAAGAAATTAGCTGGAAAAATGTACCGGAACCTGAGAACATTGAAGAAAAACGCGGAATTAATCAATTGAAATGACTACGCCATGAACAGATCTTCATATGCTCTGATACCATGTGATACCTGACCTAGCTTGATGAAGAGGATGAAGTTATGTAAAGATGCAAAATGTATACACAATGAAGAGTTTATTACAAAACTTGATGAGTAAGTAATCCGGAGACTATGCCTAGGTATATATACAGGTCTATTACATTCCATAACTGTTAGTCCCTTAACAATATGACAAGAATTACAGAAGGGGGGTTGAATAGAATTCTTGAAACTTTTTCTTGACTTAAAAATGTTCTAACTCGAATGTAAATATAAGTGTATTGATCAGCACAATGCGGAATAAAAACTTAAGTGAATCAAGACACAAGTAATTAAAAACAAGAGTCTTTAAAAACTTTCTGGTGGATTTGAATGATTCCACCAGAGATATATATTATATATCGAGAGAACCCTGTGTGCAGAAATGCTCACAACTGCTTACAACAATTGAACTTCTAAGACTACAGAGAAATGCTAAGAATCCTGCTTACAAATGTTTCTCTGCTTTCTTGCTTATAACTATATTGTTTTAGATGCTACTACTTGGTTTATATATCACCAAGATTATAAAGTAATAAGATAAGATAATAAAATAAAAACTATCTAATCTATTACAATGCTACTTCATCACTTTATTCCAGCATATTTGAATATCTTCATAATAGCATGAAAGTGGTAATGCTTCTTTGTTCTCGAAAACCCAGTTGAATGGGCTACCACATTCCATTTGCATCCACTCGACGCATGTGACTGTGTTGTCACTGTCAATAGATATTTGAATTCTTTATCCGTCGGGTTCATGATCATCCGTCGAGTTGTCTATTTGATCATCCGTCGACTTCATTGTAGGTCATCCGTCGGGTAGCAAACTGACACTTGACTTCATTTTATTTATGCAGAATTACAAGACATCATCTATGTACAATTAATCAACCTATTCTGCATATCTAGTTAAAGTCAACATGACTTGAATACTACTTACAAAATCTATACAATGGTGAATGCAGAAATGTGCTACAGACTTATTGTTACATAAGCTACTCACTTGATGGATAATAAGTCATCATCCGTCGGGACTATAATGAGTCATCCGTCGGGACTATAAATCTTATCCGTCGAGTGCTACATTATTTCACTATGTAAAATCTACTAAGGTATTTTGTTCATGAAATCATCAAGTAGACAACATATACACAACAATAACTTACTAATCTGTCAATAACTAACTAGTCATTACAATAATGGTTGACTAATGCAACTTTGACTTGTGTGATGTCAGCAGCGCTGTCATCAGTTCCAACATCAGATGGCAAGACCACCGGAAGGTACGATTAAGATCAATATTGACGATGCATTGTTTACGGATCCTAGTAGGTACAATTATTCCTTAATTGTTAGAGACCATATAGGCGGTTTAATAAAGGCTAAGTCAGTATGCAAGCAAGAGGATATTGACCCAGTCTTAGCAGAAGTCTTTGGTGTTAGGGAAGTATTAAGCTGGCTAAAGAATACATTAGTTGAGGCGGAGACAAATAGCTTAATGGTGGTGCCGACAATATGCTGCTCATCTGTCAATTTATCATATATGGGTAGGTTGGTAGACGATTATACGAGGTTGTTAGATAATTTAAAAAATATAATGTTACGTTAACTTTTGTTAAACGGTACACGAACAAGTTGACTCACTTTATAGCCAGAAATTCTAGTTCATTAGCTGAACGTGTTTGGTGTCATAGGAATATCCCGTCAAATTTTTTACATGTAATGATCGATGATTTGAATCAGTAATGCAATTTCAATTTGTTGCCAAAAAAAACCATTACCCACGACGGATTTATTGAAATTTTATCGACGAATCTAGGTAATACATATATATAATAATAATCTTCTTCCAAAATATTTCTTCTGTTATTTTCTTTCCGTACTAATTTTTTTCCAAAGGGCTTCTAATATTTTTTTTAAGATAAAAGAAGAAAAATATGATATACATTAAAATTTGAAAATAAAATATTGTATATTTATATTCAAATTCTTTCCCCCATTTTTGGAAAGATTTAGGGGTCGTTTGGTTCGAGAAGTGGTATGAGGTTGAAATGAGGAATCAGGTTAATGTGGTATGAGGTTGATGTATTATTTATGATATCATGTGTTTGTTTGAGTGTTGGAATGAATATTTTAGATTAAAAATACTTTTTAAGTTATTAATTTTAATTAATTTAAATATTGTTTTAATTATCATTTTAATAAATTTTAGTTCATTAAATTATTTTTGTATTAAACATTTACATTTGATTGCTTAAATAAAGTTGAAATACTATAAATAAAATTGATTCCTCGTACTCCTTTCCTCATACCACCTCTTCTCTTAGGTATCAAAAACTCATACCTTGGGGTATGAGAAATGGGTTTGAAGGGAAAAAATTATGAACCAAATATGAGGCATGGAATTGGAATGAACGAAGTCCATACTTGATACCGGAATGCCTCTAACCAAACGATCCCTTAGAAATGAAATAATCTGATCCCAATCTTGGTCTATTATATAAAAAAACACTGACACAGTGTGAAGGAGCTTGATGAAAAATCAATTATTTAAAATATAATTTTGATAAAAAATGCAGTCCGTTGAATTTGTTGGAATAAAAGATAAAATGAACAGGAGAGTAAAGTATGTAGGTTAAATTGTTTTGAAAGAGGGGGAGGCCAAAACGGAAAGAGGGAAATTTCAAAACCAAAATTCTAAAATCTCAAAAATCGCCGCGCACTGCTCCCTCCTCGTGATATTATATAAAGGGGGTACTAGACTAAACTAATCGTATCATTTCATTTGATTTAGGGCTTGAGCAACCAATCGTATCAGTAACCTAAACTAAGTATCTTCTCCTTCTGTAATGGCGCAACAGCTTCTTCCCTGCGATGGCGATGGTAATTGTATGGTTTGCAAGATCAAGGCAGCCACAGAGGAGATAATCAATTGTAAGACTTGCGTTACTCCCTGGCATCTCCCTTGCCTATCCGGAACCACCCTAGATGCTGCATCCGCTGCTGATGGCTGGGATTGTCCTGATTGTGATAATCCAGTTCCAATTCCAATTGCTCCTACTGCCAGATCTGATCTGATTGCGTCAATTAGGGCTATTGAGAGTGATTCCTCTTTGACCGACCAAGATAAGGCCATCAAAAGACAACAACTCCTTTCCGGTTCCCAAGTTTCAAACCCCCCACAATCTTCCAACCCTAATAATCACATTCTTCAGGGTTTTATTTGTTCCTTTTGTATGCAGCTTCCTGACAGACCCATTACGGTACTCTCCCCTCCCCCCCTTTCACTATCATTTCTGTCGTATATATATATTTATAATCATTTCCTTTTGTACTATTTTAATTGTTCAATTTGCTTCTTAATGCCTTCCTGTTTTTGTATTATTACTAGTTCGTTACTAATTATAGATGATGATATCATAACTTAATTTACTTGAATTTGCTTCCCCCCCGCCAGACACCTTGCGGTCACAATTTCTGTCTCAAGTGCTTCCAGAAGTGGGTTGGTCAAGGGAAGCGAACATGTGTTAATTGCCGTCTTCCAATTCCACCCAAGATGGCAAGCAATCCTCGTATTAATTCCTCCCTGGTTGTTGCTATTAGAATGGCAAAAATGTCAAACGATGACACCTCTAAGCTTCACCCAAAGGTTTGCCAGTTTATTCATAATCAAGATCGACCTGATCAAGCATACACCACAGAGCGTGCAATTAAATCTGGAAAAGCAAATGCTTGCAGCGGAAAGATATTTGTCACTGTGCCTCCAGATCATTTTGGACCCATTTTAGCTGAAAATGATCCCCAGAGAAACCAGGGTGTTTTGGTTGGAGAGACCTGGGTAGATCGCTTGGAATGTAGACAGTGGGGAGCTCATCTTCCGCATGTTGCAGGGATATCTGGCCAATCATATTACGGAGCTCAATCTGTAGCACTCTCCGGTGGTTATGAGGACGATGAAGATCATGGGGAGTGGTTTCTTTATACCGGAAGGTCTGTTGTTTTCTTCAACTTGGTACTACTTTTTTTTTTTACTGTGTTGTGAATATCTGTTTTGTTTCTTTGAACATGACTGTTTATTTTACTCTCCTTTGTTCCCCTGAGTAATATTCAAAACCAAAGGAATAATTTTATGATTTCTTCTTTATAATTATGTTTAAAAATTGAAAATATGTATTTTAGCTCCTAGCTTTGTTGTCATGGCGCTCGACGAGTCAAATAGTTGGATTCAAAAGATCAACTAGAAATGTTGACTTGCAAATTATTGACTAGTCGATTGACTTGGAATGACTTATGGGCTAGTCGGACAACTAGTGCACAAGCCGGTCATTATAAAAAAAATATTTTCTAAAATCCTACTGTAGTATATTCAAGACTCCTTTTGTTGTTCATTGAACTGAAACTTGTATGTGTCTTTCTTTATGTGTGTATAAATTGATTAAAACTGATATATGTGTATGTGTGTATACGGAAAGGGATTAGAAAAAGAGATGTTTGTAATTAACATGTCTATTTTGTAATTAATATACATATTTGAATGTTGGACTTTTGATATAGGAAACTGCATATATATTACTTACATATGATTATGGATTATGTAATTTATTATTATTAATTTCTCCACTAGTTAGTGAGTAGTCTACGACTAGTTGAAAAGTTGTACCTCTATCTACTCGACCTGACTTTCGGACGTGTCAACCATGGCTCCTTGCTAGTTTGCCTGTTATAGGCACAAGTAATCTACTGCCATGCACTGTCTTGTATGCAAACTCGTGCACATGACAATGCAGCTTTGTTTGCTTCTATTTTTCCAGTTGGCATGCTGCTCAAATATTGCCCTTAGTTGAGATAATTGCTCAAACAACTTACCCTTAATCTTGAATTTGTTTGATACTTTTAACTTTGTTTTAAGTTCTTACAGTTTGGTGGCCTGTTGCCTCATAGGAGCTTTGATTATTTGATAGCCGACCTGGCTTTTTGCATACTTCATTTTGGACACTCTCTTTTACCTATATTCAACTCTTTCTTTTAAATTATTTAGTCTTAAAGTTGAAATTGTCTTGCATAATCTAGGTTGACATCCTTCTGCCTTCTTGTTCAACTTTGTTATTTTTGTTGTTTTTACAGTGGTGGGAGAGATTTAAGTGGAAATAAGCGGACAAACAAGACACAATCATTTGATCAGAAGTTTGAGAAGCAAAATGAGTCTCTTCGAGTCAGCTGTCGAAAAGGTTATCCTGTCCGTGTTGTAAGGTGAGCTAGTATACAGGATGTTTACTGTAATTTAAACTTATAAATTAGAACTCCTGGTCTTCTAGAGTACTGTTGATCTACTCATTTCTTATTCTAATTCTTTTATTGAGCAGATCGCATAAGGAGAAACGTTCTTCTTATGCACCAGAAAGCGGAGTTCGATATGATGGGATTTACAGGATAGAAAAATGCTGGCGAAAACCTGGAATCCAAGTAAGACTTCTAGTGTATTTTTATATATCCACATGGATAGATGATAATGTATGTCTTGGTCTTGCCAAATATAGCATCTGACAGTTAATATATAATATATCAGGGTTTTAAGGTTTGCCGATATTTGTTTGTTCGATGTGATAATGATCCAGCCCCGTGGACAAGGTTTGCAATATTTTCTATTTGAAGCACTATTATCTTCTTTCTTTTTGTGGTTCTTCCTTTGATTTTATGCCTATTGATATAGTAACATTTTTAAACATGCAGTGATGATCATGGGGACCATCCCAGGCCATTGCCAGATATTGAAGAGTTAAAGAGAGCAACTGACATTACAGAAAGAAAAGGAACTCCTTGCTGGGATTTTGATGTAAGATAATGCAAATTCTTTTAATCCTACATCTTCTATCATAATTCATTTGCTATCTTACATGCATTGGAGATTTATTATATCACTGCGTTTCTTCTAAATATGGATACAAGTCCTTATTAAATGCATAATTATGATAAACATAGCTTAAAAAAAAAATCTACGCAGAGCCAAGCTGGCATTTGGAAGTGGTCGAAACCACCCCCAGAGAGTAGAAAACAAGCTGTGGTGGATGGAAAGGGCACCAAAAAAATTAGGCATTCGAAGCAAACAAAGACTATAAGAGAGAGACTTCTAAAAGGTATGGTCTTGTGAACAATTATTGTCCGAGACACATGGGCGGATCCAGAAATATATTTTTAGGGGGACACCAAGGAAATTTTGAAAAAACGCTCTTATGATTTTAAATTTTATGGGGCACTTTCATATATGTTTAAAAAAATTAATGGCGAAAAAACGTAAATTTTGATTTTAGGGGGGACACGTGTCCCCCGGTGCCCCTTACTAGATCCGCCCATGCCGAGACACATGCATTTCTTCCACACCTGCTGTTAGAATTTACATATATCGAACATAGATAAAAGAATTCGGCAAAATTTTTGAAAGAATTTTTGGAAGTGAAAATCAATTAACAATCAAAACAAAGCATATAAGAATAAGACTGATAAAGTAAATATAATTATCATATTTCAAATAGAGTTATTCTACTTTAACAATTTAATAGGCCCATGTTATATTTTAATTCATTTCAGCACATCGGTTGGCTTTTTCATGTGCTATCTTATAGTATTTGGGTTTAGTTTGTCACGAGTGTTCACTCTGTTTCAGTCTCAAAAAAAGTTATGTACATGCCACACAAACTACTAATTCTTGGTCTTAATACTAATATCATTGAATTTGTGTTATTTTCTTGGTTATCATATTTGTGACAATACATTGTGCAGAATTCAGTTGTTTGCTCTGCAAGAAGATAATGGTCATGCCACTTACTACTCCTTGTGCCCATAACTTCTGCAAGTCATGTTTGGAGGGTGCCTTTGCTGGTCAAACTTTCATAAGGCAGAGGGTTTGTGAAGGTAGACGAACGTTAAGAGCACAGAAGAATATTATGAAATGTCCATCATGTTCAGCTGACATCTCTGATTTCCTCCGGTCTCCGCAGGTACTTCTGAGTTTGTGTGCATATATTGTGTAGTTTCATAAATGTCATTGTATTTGGTATTAATTACAAGTAATAACCATAAAAACAAAGTGGAGAACAAATTTGCTCCTCCAAACAGCCCTATATATTAATATTAATCTATATATGAACTATGTTTACCCAAAATATTCCATTAATTATGATATATATGTTGGCGATAGATAATTAATTATTTTTTTATTGAAATTCATGTTAATAGAAAAAATGATGTATATATTTATACTAAATGTAATCAATTATGTTTTACCCATTTCATTAATTTTAAACAGAAGGAAATTTTTACTAACTCTTTGTGCCTACTAAAATTAGAATGTTGTTTATTATAGTTAAATATATCTCATGGGAATTATTGGAACTAACTCATGTATGAATTTGAGGTGGATCCGTACAAGTTACAAGTCTAGATAGCATAGGGGTTATCTTACCAATGCTTCTATAAACATTTCACGATCTAGGATTTGCATGTGATTGCTTTAGTATGAGTGTCTTGATGCTAAAGTTGTACATTGCTTGAAGCTAGTGAGTTATTTTGTTTGCAGGTTAATAGAGAGCTGATGCATGTGATAGATTCACTCAAGCGCCAAAGCAAAGAAATAGACGGAGATGAGGAAAATGTAGATTTGGATGAAGAAATTGTTGATGCTGAGGAAAAACATTCTCAATCGGCTGAGGAAAATGATGCAACTGATGGGCTAATCAAAGATAAGGAAATCTATAATATTGATAGTGAAATTCCAAAATGTGATGAAATTGAGAATCAAAGCCCCACCAAAAGTCCAAGTAAACCTCAAACCCACAAGAATAACAAGAGGAAAAATCTAGGAAATGATGACACCATTCCTGAAGTTTCAATTCATCCCAATAATACTCAGAAGAATTGTAAGGGCGGGGCTAGAGATGCTCCTGAAACAACTATCTGCACCAATGTACAAGCAAGTCCAATAGGCAGGAAACTCAAGGGATCTGAACCTGAAAAGAATGATGCAGATACAACTTGTTCATCAAATCCGCCAACTGGAGTTCAAACTAGAGGCAAGAAAAAGAAATTGGTTGAAAGTTGAATTAGTTTATTCAGCTATCCTTCCTTTTCTTTACCTATTTGCCTGTAAGAAACTTGTTTATCGTTATCTGTGTTTGTTATTTCCATTTAAGGGTGTTGAACTTTTTTACCCGTTCATGTGGTGGTAAACAATTGAGGTCATTCATCATTTTGGATTGGATTTTTGTAATGCACGTCAGTGCTTAAATTGATCTAGAAGTATTTTAAATTTGAATTGTTCGTTTTCTCCTTTCATGACTTCTTTTCTAGGATTGTTGTTGGCAACTTTTATAGTTCTATTACAATAATTTTTACCATTTTCTTATAATATTATAAGATATTATCGAACTTTATGTAAACCATAATGTTAGTAGTGAAAAGTGCAAATATAAATCTCTTACGAGCCCTTCAAATGTAAATGGTGTTTTTTTGAAAGAAGAGATAAATAATCATACAAACGGGGTAGTTGGAAGCTGTGGCGGATCTTGATTTATTTTAATAAAATATAATGTTTTCTTGAAAGAAAACGTAAATAATCGTACAATGAAATTTATTTTTATATACAAGATCCCCATTTTTGTAATAATATAAAAATATATTTAATAAAATATAAAATGAATATGAATAATTTAATTTTTTTTTATAATTATCTTTTCTCATAAATTCTCCAGGGTGAACGACGATCGAATCCGGGACCTGTTCCGACAGGAGGATAAACTGTTAATAAATTGAGCTATCCAAACTTTACTGACCAATATTTTAGTTAATACCGAATCAAACAAGAATGATGCGGTGAGAAGGGAGCAAGCCGTAGGAGAAAAGCTGCAGCCTGCAGGTCGTAATAGAAGTGTAAAAATTTCCAAATTGTTAGTCGTTTTAGAGAAATGAGCGGCTGGGGTTTATCGTTAAATCCTTCACAACATGTGTTGATGGTATCAGCATCTCTAAACAAGGGCAAGCTCAAAACTAACAATGCCATGATTATCCCTTCTTGGGTCTCTCTCAAAACCAACATCAACAACAACAATTTTCAGAAAGCTGCTGCTGATCTTGAAAACATGCATTTAGTTTCTCTTTCTAAACAAGGCAAGCTCAATGAAGCTCATCACTTTCTCAATCAAATGGACCAAGCTGGCCTTAGCGTTACTTATGGTTCCTATTTATCGCTTTTCGAATCATGCGCTCTTTCTAAATCCTCACACTATGCCAAGTTGTTTGATGCTCATCTCACAGCTAACATGCACAAGAATAATACTAACATTCCTGCGTTTCTTTTTGATTGTATTTTGAGAGTTTTTTGTGATTGTGGAAGCCTTTCTTATGCACATTACTTATTTGATAAAATGCCTGACAAGACTTTTACCTCCTGGGATACTATTATATCTGCATTTGCCAAACAAGGAGATTTCAGGAATGCCTTGATGTTTTTTGCAAATATGCAATCATCGGGACTACTTTTACATCCACACATATATTTCCCGCTCTTTAAGTCTTTATCAAATCCCGCTTATTTGCAACTTGCCAAACAATTACATTCTCATGTGATTAGAGCCGGATATGTTGATGATGATTCTATGGCCACGGCAATTGCCAACATGTATGCAAAGTGTGGGTTTTTGGAAGGAGCTGAATCGCTCATTGATCGGAT
Source organism: Apium graveolens (assembly GCF_009905375.1). NCBI lineage: Eukaryota > Viridiplantae > Streptophyta > Magnoliopsida > Apiales > Apiaceae > Apium > Apium graveolens. Next base: position 266,291,562 of record NC_133654.1, on the reverse strand, counting down.
GCATGAAAAGAATGTTGTAGCTATGACTGGCTTGATGGTAGCTTATGTTCAAGGTGGCAACAATTATGATGCTTTTAGGTTGTTTTCTACAATGCTGGAGGCTGGTGTTCAGTTAGATGAGTTTGTGTTCTCGATTACTCTTAAAGTGTGCGCACAGCTGGAGGACATGGAAATGGGACAGCAGATTCATGCTTATATTGTGAAACTTGGGTTGGAACCAAATGTATCAGTGGGAACTCCTCTCGTAGACTTCTATGCTAAATGTGCAAGTATGGAATCTGCCAGTAAAGCATTTCTAAGGATAATCGAGCCAAATGATGTTTCCTGGCATGCTTTGATCTCAGGTTATTGTCGAATTGGTGAGTTTGGGGAATGCATTAGAACTTTTACATCTCTAAGAAGGAATAATGCCGTTCTTTTAAATTCATTCATGTATACCAGCATACTGCAATGTTGCTCTGCTGTTGCAGATTTTAGTTTAGGCACCCAAGCACATGTAGATGCAATAAAAAGAGGTTTAATTTCATATCTACATGGAGAAAGTGCTATGGTAACTATGTATGCAAAGTGTGGCAGGTTAGATTACGCTTATCAGGTCTTTGAATCAATAGATGAGCCTGATGTTGTGGCCTGGACTGCTATAATTGCTGGTTGTGCATACCATGGTCATGCTTCCGAAGCTCTTAGATTTTTTAGAAGAATGCAAGCTTGTGGGGTTGGGCCAAATGCTGTTACATTTATAGCAGTTTTGACTGCTTGTAGTCATTCAGGTTTAGTCAGAGAAGCTGAGCAGTATCTAAAAGCTATGAGCAGCGCATATGCCGTAGAGCCCACTGTTGATCACTATGATTGTATGATTGACATTTATGCTCGTGCAGGCCTACTAGACAAGGCATATGAACTGATAAATTCTATGCCATTTCAGCCTGATGCAATGAGTTGGAAAAGTTTACTGGGTGGGTGCTCTGTTCACCGCAATTTTGAGCTTGGAAAAATTGCAGCGGAGGAGCTTCTTCGACTAGACCCACAAGACATCACTGCTTATGTCCTCATGTTTAACTTATATGTTTCATCTGGAAAATGGAATGAAGCAGCAGATGTTAGGAGGAGGATGGCTGAGAGGGACCTACGGAAGGAGGTTGGTTGTAGTTGGATTACCATCAAGGGACAAGTACACCGCTTCATCGTGGGTGATAAATACCATCCTCAAACAGAAGCGATATACTCGAAATTAAATGAACTGAAGTTTCCAACAAAAAATGAACATGTAATACTAAGTGAGGACGATGTAGGCAACGATTTGTTGGAGCGGAAAGAGCAACTTCTTGACCACAGCGAGAGACTTGCAATAGCTTATGGCCTTATCTCAGTTCCAAGTGACACAGCTATTGTGATTTTTAAGAATCTAAGGGCTTGTACAGATTGCCATGAATTTGCAAAGCATGTATCAGGCATCACAGGACGTGAAATCATTGTTAGAGATTCCAATAGATTTCATCACTTCAAATCAGGGGAATGTTCGTGTGGTGACTACTGGTAATCACATTAGACCGTCGCCTCAGCTTTTATGAGAACCAAGACCGTAGAGTGATACTTGTAAATAAAAGATCAAACTCACTGTTCTTTCATATTTCTACCTTGGCAATGGAAGGTAAACTTGTTCCAAAAGACATGTGATAGAGCTGCTTGTTATGTTCTGTGAGCTAATGTAATTAATATCATGAATCTGATATCTTTAAGAAATGTTTATTTTGGATTTCTTGGCTTTGGTCAAGAATACAGTTGCTGTGTATCTGTTTAATGCAAGAAATTATTCATTTTTCTCTCAATTTGGATTAATGGAGTTTTAGTAAGATACAACATAAATGATCAATAACTATAACTGGTTGGTCTGCATATTCCTCACAATAGTATGCTCTTTTGTAACATTTTGCACTTTGCTGTCTTCATTTCGGACCATGGTGAGTCTAAACATAAGTTTTTGCAGTTGCATACTTGCATGGGCTATATTTAACTGCTCGGCTATCCTGTTATATGCATCCGACCTGGTATCTGTACCATAACTCTACACACTCATGTTAGCATTGGCCTATTGAAGTTGAATTAAATACGTGCAGTGAGTTTGAAAAGGGATGGACTTTCTTGTTCAGAGCAATCTGGTTGTATTTTTTGTTGTATTATATCTTCCATCAAGTTTCCTTCACTCTCCTCAACTGAGTTGCTAAATTCTGAAACTGCCGCGGTGATGTCCTCAACTAAGTCAACAATCACACCATCCACGCCCATCAGCTGTTGCGTGTAAACCACCTTTGGCACATTACTGCAACAATTTGGTCAAGGTTTCCGATTATTTATGCATAATGTTACTAGTGTATGGATTCAAGAAGCATTTCATCTATAGAGAGGGAAAGGATATTACTTTAGTTGACCATAGGTTATGAGATGGAGCTTTGTTTGATCCTTGATTTCAGCTATTGCTCCTGGATTTCTTAAGATGGCTGTGACCTCTGAAACAATACCATTTAAGTTGTGTTCCCTGCATAACTTTATGGCCTCATCCAGAGAGTTCCTCCTCGTATCAGCATAAATTTCAGATCCCCCATTAGTGATAAAGAACACCTAGAATAACTTGTATTCAGAAATTTTAGCTTCTAAAATTCAAAAGTTACGGGAATTTATCTATACTTACAGGGTAGGAACTTTGGAGTTTCCTCAACAACAGGGCAGCATCAGGTTGGAAACTTGAGAATATTATAGGCCTGTTTTTGGCAGACCTGAAAACCACCTGGCCCGTACATATAAGAGTGAGTTCTGGGTACAAACGACATTACTGACAATAAACTCAAAAATTAGTTTCAGAGATCAACATTAGGCTAGACATGGGATTCATCTGGTAAACCTGGAGAACTAGTTGAATAACACGAACGAGTTGGTGTTGTTTGTAGACTATGTTGTTGTCAAACTTGAGTTCAATATTGAACCCCAGAGAATGATTAACATTCTGAAACACTTGTTGCAATGTACAAAGATGGTCATCAGTTTGGACCTTCCACTCAAAGATTCTGCCATCTTTTATCTTTCTGAACAGAGGCTTACTGACCTGTTTTCAGAACACAAGACAAACTAAGAAATGTATTAATACTGATTCTGAAGTCAGAAAAACCTTGTTACATTTGCTGGCTCCCTTTGGGGTCCATAGGAAAGAAACTCAGCTAAAGTGAGATTCGTCACTCTTTCCTCTGTTATTTCACCCTGAATTGGCCAAAACAATATACATGAACATAGAATTATAGCCATCAAGTTTTAAAAAAGAAAAGCAAGTCAATTGGGTAAATAACCTGCTTGTTTTTAGTAAAGATGAAGTCATCATGGAATATGACTGGACAGTCATCTTTGGTGACCTGCAAATTAAACCGGTTTATAGTTTTGTTCCCAGCTTCTAAATTTGTTTAATGTTTATCCGCAAGGAAAGGAAATGCAGGAAATAAACATATTATGACGTGTGAAACTAAAAAGAGGAAGACCTAAACTGGAGGAAAATATGTATACAACAATCAAACACTAGGAGATAAAAAAAATTCACTTGAAAGTTTGGCACGATAAATTTTCCGGACACCCCAGAAAGATTTTCTGCTAGCCGGAGCATGTAACACACATCAAACCATGTAGCTGGTTAAAACTTAAAAGTAAAGATAAAGGAGAGAGAGATTGAATAACATGAGAGATGACCTGCACATCGAATTCGATGAAATGAAGATTGAAATTTCCGGCAGCATTCAAAGCAAGAATGGAATTTTCCTTGATGAATTTCATCCGATTATTAGACGACTGCAACAAATTCATACCGCTTCCCCTGTGTCCAATCACCATCATCTTTTGTCTTCTTGCTTTAGTTGCAATTATCGCATTCTTGCTTCCACACCCTTCTTTCTTCTCAGTTTTACAACCTGCACATACAATGATACAAATAAAAATTATTATGATAGAATATAGACACCGACACGCAAAGGAGATTGAATTACAATGATCACCTGAGGAAGCTAATGCAGCTGCAACAATGTTATCTACAACATCTTCATTGAGATTATAAGGATCAATATCTGAAATGTGAATGTCCCTTGGGGCTGCCATGCCTGTTCTCTTAATTCATTATAATCAGACAAGTTACTCTTTAAAAATAAGGAAAATTTGTATATATAAGCGGACAAGATGGAAAAACCAAAACAAAACACAAAAGCCTTCCCCCGCAGGCGGAACACGCAATTTTTATATACTCATATACAAATTGTAGCTGACAAAAGAAGACTCGAATATAAATGTAATTTGAATTATAATAGAATTCAAATGTTCCCGATTATTCAAAAGAGAGAGCGTACCGCTTAATTTGAACCTGTTCATGTCATTTTTTATTGCGGAATTTTCTAAAATAATCTAGAATATTATAATAATCTCTTATATATATAGAAAGTTCTAAAAACATGTGAAATGTACTTAAAATATATTTTGAATAGATATTTTAGATGAAAAACCCGAGACCCTTCTTTTCCTTAGTGGAAGAATATTGTAAAAGGTTCTTTATTATAAATAGAGGAGGTCCCCTCATTTGGAGGATTATTCAAGAAGTTGCAAAATCTCTCTGTTGTAAACACTTGTACTCTTAGTAATAACAAAATCCTTTAATTTTTCAAATACTTTAAGCATTCTTGTGAAAGGCTTACTTAATAGTTCTCAGGGGAGAAAGAGCTAAGTGTCGTCACGGTTGAACTAAAGTGAGTTTTAAGTCCATGATAACGTGGTATCAGAGACAAAAGTTGCGAAGGGCGTAACTTTGAAGGAAGACATCAGGGGAAGTGGAGTGGATGAAGTCACTGATGCTAGCAATGTCAATGATCAAGAAAGGGATGCTATTTCACGCAATGATAAGGACAAAAAGTCTCGAGATTCAAGTAAGTCTCGTCTTAACCTTGATCAACTTGAAGAAAAAGTTTCTACTCTTGAAAAAACTATGAGTGATCTAATCCCACGTATTGAGCAAATGACCTATAACTTTGAAACACTTGAGCATCATATGTTTGAGGAGGCGGAGGAGACAAGGTTAGATCTTGAAGGGATGACGAATGATATCCCGAAGCTTCAAGATCAAGGCAAGGTCCATGAGAAACGCTTGAATACTGTGGATATTAGAATGGAAGAGGCAATCAATGAGATCAAGGATCAACTCTTAATAATTAAGACCGAAATTTATAATGGGGGTGTGGTGACTAAGGAGACACCAAAGATCGAGATCCCGAAGCCGAAGCCATTCGAAAGAAATAGGGATGTTAAGGAAGTAGAGAACTTCTTGTGGGATTTTAAGCAATATTTTGAGGGCATAAAAGTCTCGAATGAGCAAACAAAGGTACGTATGGCTACTCGTTATCTTTCAGATATTGTTACTTTGTGATGGCGTAGAGAGCGGGCCGACATTGAGAAAAACATATGCACCATTAACACTTTTGAGGACTTCAAGAAGGAGCTCAAACGCCAATTTTATCCAGTGAATGTGGTGTATGAGGTCCGGAAGAAGCTAAGTGAACTACATCATAGGGGCACCATTAGTGAATATGTGAGGGAATTCACTACTCTTATGCTACAAATCCCGATCATGACGAGTGAAGACTTACTATTCTACTTCACGGATGGACTTCAATCATGGGCCAAGGGCTACAACGTCGGAATGTCAAGAATGTGGATGAAACTATTGTTGTAGCTGAGTGTTTGACGGAGTTTCAAAAAGGAGAATCATCCAAACCCAAGTCCAACACTAGGCCTACTACTTTTGGAAAAGGTGGGGGAGACAAAGTCCCTAAAGTTGACAAGGACAAATAAGATAGGTACAAGCCATTTGCCAAAAAGGAAGTTTATGAGGAAAAGAAGAAGAATTTTGTGCCGGAAGGGGGATGTTTCGTTTTCAAAGGTCCTCACACCATGAAAGATTTCCCGAAACTTGGCTCCCTTTCATCTATGATGGAGCAACAGGAGAAAATTACTGATCAAACATCCGATGCGGGGCATATTGGATCGATTCGCTTACTCAACGCCATAGAGGCAAAACCGGTGCCAAAATCACAAGGAAGCAAGGGGATCATGTATGTGGAGGCACTTGTGAATGGGAATAAGGCCCAGGCCATGGTAGACACGGGAGCGACTCATAACTTCATTACCTTGGAGGAGGCCAAGAGGGCTGGCTTGAAGATCTCTGGCGCAAGTGGGTGGCTCAAAACCGTTAATGCTAAGGCCAAGCCTTTGGAGGGGATAACACTTGGCGTCGAGTTAGCACTTGGAAAGGGAAGGTAGTCTTCTCGGCGGCCCCAATGGATGACTACAAGGGTGTGTTGGGTATGGACTTCCTAAGGTACGTGAATGCTATCCCGATGCCCTATTATAACTCAATATATATTATGAAAGAAGGGGTTCCTTGCATGATCCGCACAATAGAAGGCCCCAATGAGGTGAAGACATTGTCGGATATGCAACTATCGAAGGGGTTCAAGAAGGGGAACGAAACCTACATGGCGGTAGTGATGAAGAATGATGAACTTGAAGAAGATGGAGCGACTTCAACTTAAGGCTACATGAAGAAATTTTTTGTTCATTCTATAATCTGTTACTTTCTCTATCCTGCCATTTATTTACATTTTCTTTTTTAGATGTTCCTTCCAATAATTTAAATTTCAAAATTTTCTAAAAATAGTAATTTTTTTTATAATTTTTAAAATAACTACATTGTATCTCTCTCCACCATACCTACTTTATGCATATAATAATAATCGTTCCATTACTTTATTCACTTTTTTAACTTTTCACCGCTACTTTATCATTTTTCTTAAATTCCTTCCCCAGGCCAAATGTACGAGGAGTGTTTTCATTTGGGAGGGAAGGAAGGAATACACAAGTTACACTAAATTTAATTTACTGCAACCAACTTAACTTCTGTAACTCGAGTTTGTACTTGCTTAGGTTTACTGTGAAAATAAAACCAACCAACTTTCTACAAATGAAGACAAAAAGAGTATTGGATAAGTACACAACCTTTGCTTCTGGGCATTCTTTCTCCCCCTGGTTTATCAAAATAAAAAGTTTAGATAAAAGTTACAATTAGCGCCTTTCATTGTACAATTGGATTCTACTCATTATTAGCATCAAAACTGTCCTGTTGTCTTCTTTTTTCTCTTAAATTCTCTCCCCACATTTTAGCCTCTGCAACAGCTCTTTCTCTTTCCAAGTCCCGGTTTTGCATCCTTGCAGTTTCTTTGGGCGAGTCATCCTTCTCAGAACCTTCCAAGTCCCATTTGAGGCCTGATCCTCCGCCAATATCATTCCTTAAGAATCTTCCACTGCCTCTGTTATATTTCTCTTCTCTATCTCCATTTAACCTGTAACCATGTCCAGGAGCTGAGCCAGGGTCATATGCCTGGTTCGCAAGATAAGATAAGGCAGTAACAACATCCCCAATCAGAGGACGGGCAGCGGCCTGTTCTTGGATACACATGGATGCTACAGCTAGAGCCTGGTATAGCCCTCGCATTGGATATTGACCTTGAAGCCTTGGGTCAGCTAATTTTGCAAACTTTCTGCGGTCGTTGAACAGTGGTCTTGCCTGCAGATACATAACATCGAGAACAAGTTAACATCCTCCAGCACCAAGAGCTCTATTAGGTAACTACAATGAGTAGACTATATGGATTACCCATGTGACAAGGTTCTGTTGTCCTTGTGGTTGAGTACTGTCAATGGCTTTACGTCCCGTTATAAGCTCTAAGAATACTACGCCAAAACTATAGACATCAGACTTCACTGTCAATTGACCAGTCATGGCATACTCAGGAGCACAGTAACCATAGGTTCCCATCACCCTGGTGGAAACATGAGACTTGTCACCAGTAGGGCCAAGTTTTGCGAGTCCAAAGTCGGAAAGCTTTGGGTGAAATCCTTCCTCTAATAATATATTGGATGATTTGAAGTCCCTATAGATGACTGGAGGGCTTGCCTTGTCATGGAGAAACTCTAAACCTTTGGCTGCACCTGCTGCAATCTTCATTCGTATATTCCAGTCTAGAGGTTCTTTATCTGGTGGAAGATCTGCACAAAAGATTAGGATATGTGAATTAAGGTTTAGCTAGAAGGCAGCCTGATCATACATATTCTGGAGTGAAATAATCTGTTCACACACAGTAGACGGCGGAGCACTGTAATGTTTTTAAACAAGCATATGCAAAATTCAAACCCCCCCTTTATATCAATTCTTAGGGTGAAACAGGAAACGGCATTATATCATCCAATATATAGAATTACTGAACAGTAGGTGGACTAAGACATAGAAGTGTGTGCTTTACTTTTTTTTCTTATTCGAAATTTACTACAGGGCACAAAACTCTCATGATATTAGGATTTATGTGCACTTAATTATACTGGATATCCTCTAATCTACTACAGTACAAGATTATAGAGATTCAAGTGTCCACCCCACAAACAGTGAAAAAACTGTACAATGACATTGAACACTGAAAAAACTGCAATATGCCAACATAACAGACATGCTTTTACTTGTGTGATATCTTATATGTATATAGTACATATTTGCATTTGAAGTGCTAAACACAAACTCCATGCATACTTTTTCTTTAAAGTAAATCTATATCATCCTTAATTTGATATATTGAAGTACTTATTCCCTTTAACATGCTTATAAGAGAAAATTGGAAAAAACAAAATTAATAAATGTCTAAAGTACTACCATGAAGGTGGTCTTCCAGTGATCCCAATGGCATAAACTCGTACACAAGAAGCCGTTGATCCCCATCAGCACAGTACCCAATTAAATTGACAAGGTTGGAGTGGTGCAGAAGGCTAAGCATCAGCACTTCAACAAGGAATTCTCTGTTACCCTGAAGCCCATCTCTATCCAATTGTTTTACAGCTACAACCTGTTCAGCAGAATTACAGTTCTCTCAGAAGTGATCAATTTCGAGGTAAAAATGACTGAACTGCACATTGCTGATCGGTATAAGATGAAGCACCGAGGTTCACATTCATGTGAAGGTGGCCTTTTTCCAAAATTTAACGAATACAGTGATTATCGGATCGTTCCAAGTTGTGTGTATATAATTTTGGTGGTGAATATCAGGATTAACTGTATTCTATCTGACATTAATATCTAGAATTGATATATATATATAACATGACCTCCATATTTTGTTATGCACCAACCCCAGATGTCTTAAATTATCAGATAAACCTTACTGTACAAGTTAAGGTGTAGCATAACAATTGTTGTACTTGCTTAGTTGTGTGGGCAACTTTTATTAATTTTATTTTTTATATAAGACTCAGAAATTATCAACTTACAGACTACTACTGGTTCGGGGTGCAATAGAGTTGGATATGAATATCAACGTGCTAAGGCTCTAGTCAAGTTCATTCATTGTTACTCACTTGCACTTAGTTCATCTGTGAATTATTTCTTTTACTTCCACATTTTCAACTTGAGTTTGTATGAGTTCGTACACTACTACTCGCATTTATTTGGGTTCATATGAGTTTGTAGTTTTGAATGCTTGTTAGATCAAATTATAATGATTTATGTTAAAGAGTATTTTCAGTACATAATAACACTCACTCTGTACTCTTTAATTTGTTTATTGACAAAAAATTCACATTTTTCGTAACGAAGTAAGAAAAGGGGGCAAGGGGTAAATAACCTTTAACACTGACTGTCACCAAACCTTTTAGGAAAAGTACATTAGTAAATGTGGTCAAAATAAGTAGGACGAGGGAGTATATTATAGGAAAATAACTGATAATACTAACGAGTTGGAGTTAAAAAAAATATTTACTTAAATACTTATTCAAGTCATTGTTGTCACGGCGGTCGACTAGTCTAGTCGGTTTGAGAAATTCGACTGGAGAGCTCGACTTGCGAATTTTCGACTAATCGGTCGACTAGTGCAAATTCCAATCACAATTTAAAATGAAAAAATAAAAAAATAAAAAATTCTAAAAACATGCTCAATATTAGCAACAATTAACATGCTAATTTCAACTAATGTATCTTTATGTGGGTGTGTTTTTGTCCGTAAAAATTGATTAAAAATTAACATACATGTAGTATAATCTGTTATATAGCCAGCTTATCAATGTGAGCATATAGAAAGGATATAAGATATGTTTGTGTGTAACATATCTATTATGTGATTGATATACATATGAGTTTAGGATTGTTAGGCTTTTGCTGCGGGAACCACGTATATATAAGATATATATTATTTATTTAATTTTTAATTTATTATTAATTTTTCGACTAATCAGCAACTAGTCTACGACTATTCGACTAGTCGACAAGCTAAACCTCCATCGACCCGACTCGACTTATCGACGTGACAATCATGATTCGAGTACTCTTCAATTATTCAAATACTCTAATATGGACGAATATGAGAGTGGTGGGATTCAATGCGATATTCTGTTTGTTTTTTGATATCAGATTCAGTTCAACCCGATTTACTAATATTTGTTTTCAGCCCTACATGTAACCAGCACAAAAAGAAAAATAGTAAGATCCACATCAAATGCAATAACCTTTACTATAAAGCCTAAGAAGAACATACTGGCAAGACATGAACGAAATCATAATGCGAATAAATCTAAAGTAGTAGAGATGTAACATATGATCAGAATGGTTGGTATCTGTTCCAAAGGAACTTGAAAGTATCTGCACTTTCCAAAGTCGCTATTTATGATCGCATCTCAATTAATAAATTGGTTTAAAGTGATATTCATATGAGATAAGCGGATCAACTTCTTTATGGGATCACAGGTATAAAGTTCAGAAAGAATATATATCATCTTCTTAAAGTTTAGCACATAATAGAAAGGCATCTAAGTTGGTTACTAAATTGCTTATGTCGCTCACTTCAAATGAAACTTAGGACTAAAGCATTTTAATATGTATCAATACGCCTTTACACTCTGAATTCTGAGATGATATCTCTTGTAACAGATTATCTTGTAGTTGTTATTCAATGAGATGACAAAGAGAAGAGTATAAGAGCACAGATTACTCATTATGAATCTGATGTTTTCATTACTAACAAAGTGAACAGTACAAGCGGAAATACAGAAAGTAAATCCAGCTGGTTAAAGAAAACATCAAGTAGCAGAGAAAAGAATTAGTATATATGTCTAATCATATGAGTTAAGGGTAGTAAATCAGATTGAATTGCTTTCTTCTCTTACGATATTTCGAGTGACAACAAGTATGTGATCTAATGCATACAGGCAGCCTATTGATGGCATAAAATGTTACCCAAAAAACATACCCAAAAAAGAAAAGGAATTTACCTGACCCGTGGTTTGAAGCCTCCCTTTGTAAACACGTCCAAATCCTCCTTCCCCTATGAAGGACTCTGGCCTAAAATTATTTGTTGCAGCAGCAAGCTCACGGAAAGTAAAAGTTTGAGCTGCAATTTGAGCATCCGCTAGTTCCTTGAGACCAGGCTGTTGTTCCCTCTTTACACCAACATTGCTTCTAGACTTATACCTATCTGCTCCTGCAAGTTTCAACATAATAAACGGTAAAGATCCAGACCTCAAGGTTTTAAAAATACAATCTTTAATTAAAAAATGAAATATAACTAAATACATCTCAAGAATCAACTGAGTCAACCCCAAGTCTGAAATAATGAATCTCATAAGCAGATGAGATAAATGAATATATAAACAACAAAGAGGGGGGTAACTAACCAGAAGCTAATCTAGAAATGTTAGTGGAACTGGGATGAGTATCTTTACGATCATTTGATGATTGTTTTTGAGGATTTAATGTTTCTTCTTCTTTTGAATCAAAGCACGGAAAACAACCCATCTCCCCCTCTTCTTAGTAGCACCACATGTCCCGAACCGATTACCAAATTTCTAATGTTTGGAAAATATAAACACCCTTGTATCAACCCAAATAATCTGGCAAATATATTAAAAGGGGTCCAAGGATTATTTCTTGTGGTATAAAATATATTATTAAACTGTAGGAGTGTTGTTGTAAAGAGGAGGAGGAGGAGGAGGGAGCTAAGTGATCAGGCGAGGTAGAAGATAAGGTTTATTACATGAACAAGAAGAAGAAGAAGATGATTGAGATTGGGAGGCACTTGCAAGATTTACAACCCCTATTATAGTATTATATATAAATAAAAAATGTAAGTAATAAAATAATAAAAAAATATGTAAATATTATCAAAGTACTCAACTCAAGTAGGCTAGTAGACTTTGTGACAGCCGGCTTTGCTCCCCCCCCTCACATCTTACACAGCTCTCCCTTTCTTCCCTGCATTCACGTTTTACATTTTTCTTAACCTTATACAGATCATTCCCCCACCTTATAATTGTTTTAAGCTGGTCACTGAATCCTGCACATGTAAAAATATTCTTGTAAAACTGAAATTTTTCTTGTCAATATTATTCCGTCTTAATGATATGTTTAATGAATAAATCTTGTGGTACATACTTATTCATTAGCATCTCTGATAGGGGATTGTTAAAAACTTAAAATAACTGCCAATCTTGTCAAATTATATTTATTAGTATTTTATTTTTACTTCATTTTATTTTAATTTATCAACATTCTACTTGAATAATTAACAATCTCTAAAAATTGCTTATTTCATTCCTAAATTAAATTATAAATATCACGTAAACTAACTATTATTGATATTCACTTTTTGCCTTTTTGACAATCTTAACAAGTAACATATTAGCAATCATGCATATCCAATAAGCTAGCAATCAAGTTTATTTTAATTAAATTCAAATTCAAATGACCCAGTCTAAGATTTTTAATTAGAAAAAGTATGATATTTTTATTGTCCTAATATGTAAATCGTGAGTTTGGGAGTGGATTGAGGGGGAAAACCCTATTTATGGACATGTGAGTGGAAATTATTGAAAGGATAACTTGGAGACTAAAAATGTCCAAATTAACCAATGATATAATTCAAAAAAAATAATGAAGTGCCCAGAGGCGTTTGAAATGTTCCCAAATGTTGGTTAATGATTTAATATATTATTTTCAAAACTTAATTAGAGTTGATAGTTGTCAAGTAACCGCTCACGTTAAAATTTTAAAGTGGTAAATTAAGATCCGAACAAAATTTTATACTTTTTAACATATTTCCTCAATGGTAAGATATTTTCCGCTAACAAATACAACCAATATTAATATTAATGTCAACAACCAATATTTAAATTAAATAAATGGGGGTGAGTGAGACTTAAACTCCAGTCACTCTCTAAATCGAATTCTGATACTATGTTAAGTAATGAGGCCATCTAAAACTTTAACGTGGTAGAGAAAACTCCGACACTATCCTATTTATCGTTGTCAATCATAACAAAAAATAGAGTACAATTAAGGAGGAACATTAATAATATAAGATCATGTTCGGGATATCCACTACCACCTTAAGATTTTAGTTCGACTGGTTATTTAATATGGTATCAGAACTCGGTTTAGGGAGGGAGTCGGATTCGAGTCCTCCTACCTCATTTGTTTAATTTAAATATTTGTTATTGATATTAGTCTTGATTATATTTATATATTTGTAATTGTTAATCGGTACAAAAAATATCATGCAATTGGAGGGAGTAATAAAGAGTATAAAATCTCGATCTCTAATTTAATCTAGTTCTAGTCATCAACAAGTTATTGACCTTTGATGTGTTAAATAATATGGTTTGTTGGTTTGTGTTTATGTGCACGTGTTAAATACTAAAATTTATAAATTTATAGTCATCAACAAGTTATTGACCTTTGATGTGTTAAATAATAGGGTTAAATTTATAAGTTTATAGTCATCAACAAGTTATTGACCTTTGATATGTTAAATAATAGGGTTTGTTGATTTGTATTCATTTGCACGTGTTAAATACTAAAATTTATAAGTTCATAATATTTTGATTGATGTAATTGTGGTGAATGCAGAAAGTCCACCAATATTAAAGTCCACCGATATTAAAATGTGTTAGGATAAAAATATAAAATTTATTCTAATGCCCCGTCTAGCTTGCATTTGCAATAGATACCAGAAGCAAACAGAAACATCCGGGTCATCGCTAGATCAACACCACAAACAAATTATCAAATGTAATAACATATTTACATTGACAGACAGCCACAGAATATCAAAACTTCATTAACCTCCTATCCCATTGTTTCATCATCTACTTGTTTTGATTCTTCTTCTTCCTCCCACCCTTCTTCCTTGACATGCATGCATGTTTAATTAATTAACCCTCAACCAAAAATGGACAAGAACCATCAGCCTGTCAAGTTTGGTAGTTTTACTCGCATTAATGGCTACAAAAAAACCGATTTTGCCATCAGCCCTAAAACTTCTCCCCATTCCCCTAACATTATTGCTTTTCAACCGGATGATAAACCCCAAGAATCACATGATCATAATAATAATAATAATCACGATGATACTGAGGTTTTTACTAGCAATGTCCATCAACTTTCTTCCGAAATTGACCTATTCATCGATTATCTCTGCAATGCTTCTGCTCCTCCTCCAGATGTCCCCGAGTCCGTTGAGGCCTTATCCAAAATCGTCGAATCTCGAATTGCCATGTATACTACTTCTTCTGGCCATAGGTTTGGAATGACCACAACGCAAGGAGAGGAAGAATCTTTTATAGCAGCCGTCAAGCAGATATACAAATTAACCAATGCATTTACTGAATTTTCCTCCAAAGACACTGCCCCATCACTGAATCGGACAAGCTCAGTTTTACAAAAAGCGATGATGTTCATAGAAGACGCGTTCTGGAATCTCCTAGAAGATTGCAAAAATGATTGCTGCTTGATTTCCGAGTCCAAGGATGATCAAATCGAGGAATTAGGGCAGATGGAAAAGCTAAAGATGCTGGCTTACACCATGGTTTGTTCAGGCTATGAAACTGAATGCCAGCAAGTTTACACACTCGAAAGGCGTAACGTGTTCAAGGACGAACTAGAAAAGCTAGGATATGAAAAATATAACATTGAGCACATACATAAAATGACTTGGGACTCACTGGAAGGTGAAATTGCACGCTGGACCAGAGTGGTAAAGCACTGCTCCACTGTTCTCTTCCCAAGAGAACGTAAACTAGTAGATTCTGTGTTTGCTGACTATCCATGCATTAGTCGAAGCCTTTTTACAAACCTTGCAAGAACCATCTTGACTCAACTCCTTGATTTCTCCGAGGCTGTAGCTATCACCAAAAGCTCCACCGAGAAGCTATTTAAATTCCTTGACATGTACGAGACTCTTCGCGATCTTGTTCCTGCCATCAGCCCTCCGTGTGATACTAAATGTGACTCTCAGAACGAGCTTAAGTCCGAGATTGAGAGTGCTGAAGATAGAATTAGCAAGGCAGCCGTCAACAGCTTCACTGATCTCGAGAACTCCATTAAGAACGATGTTGCAAAATCCCCCGTCCCCGGAGGTGCTGTGCACCCCCTGACACGTTATGTGATGAACTATCTAAAATACGCCTGCGAATACAGTGACACTCTCAAGCAGATATTCCAAAAGAACACCAAATCCGGGACTGAAGAATCATCGGCCAATCCATCACCATTCTCTCAAAAGTTGGTGGAAGTCATGGATCTATTGGACGCGAACCTAGAGGCCAAATCAAAACTCTATAAAGACCAATCTCTGTGTTACATATTTCTAATGAACAACGGGAGATACATACTGCAGAAGGTGAAGGGGACGGAAGAGATCCACCTTGTAATGGGCGATACATGGTGCAGGAAAAGATCAACTGTTGTAAGACATTATCACAAGAGTTATCAACGAGATACGTGGAATAGGCTATTGCAATGTATAAACCTTGAGGGGCTACAACAAGGGAATGGTAGGGTCTCAAAAACGATATTAAAAGAAAAGTTCAAAAATTTCAATAACATGTTTGATGAAATACATAAGACACAGAGTATGTGGATAGTGTCGGACGAGCAGCTTCTGTCAGAGCTGAGGGTTTCCATAGCAGCAATAGTAACTCCAGCGTACAGATCATTTTTTGGAAGATATAGGCATATTTTGGAAGGCTCAAGATCAAATGCGGACAAGTATATAAAGTATCAGCCAGAAGATATTGAGACATTGATAGAGGAACTTTTTGAAGGTCAGCATGCTATGTCCATGTCTATGTCCAGAAAAAGATAGTTAATCCGTCGATTACAGAATCAAAATGCATAATTGGATCATCATATATAGAGCAAGCATGATCAGATGTTTCATTTTGTCATACAAAAATCACATTCATGTGTTCTTTGTAGTTTGTTTTCCTGTCAATTTTACATTTTGGGACACAGAACAGACCAACAGACCATAGATCCTGTGAAAAGTTGAGCATTTTGGCGAAGCTGGGTGCATAAAGCATAATCGAGTTATGTCAGGCACAAATTTCTACACAATACCATTTAGAGTTGATAATAACTTTTTTTTGATAGTGTGTACAGTTGATAATTACTTGAACCAATGTAAATATATCTGATAATTTTAATTATTCAGTTTGGTGAATCTTTGTTCTTTGCGAAAAATATAGAATATTATTACCTATGCGTACAATGATATTGTGAAGATAAAGAAGGTAGGCTTAGTGCAATTTTTTAAGTGCAATTTTTTAAGTGCAATTTTTTGATACAATACTTATTATACTTATCGAGAGTTCTTCAAGAGTACCAACTTGAATATCGTCAAGTATATCAAACTTAACTAAATAAAACATGGTTATATTTTCCCCAAAAAATATAAGTATATCAAATGACATATCTAGGTATCCCAAATATTTTTTTCAAAAAATTTATCAAGTGACGTGACTGATACATGATTGATTTTAATTCGTGGTCGCATATAAATTCAGGCGGAGTCTCTTATTATTAGGATGGTTGTCAAACACATCAGATTTGAAGAATTTTTTAGTGTAAAAATTTGGAATCTTTAACATTTTTCATATAATATTGTATTTAGATGTAACGTTCAAGCAGAAAATTATATTCATTTATTATTAAGGATGTGAAATGTTAATCGTATTTAAGGAAGTTGAATATAAAAATCTAACTCAAATCATATTATTATTAAAAGTAGGTCTTGTTGTACTTGTACCCACCTTTTGCATTATAATTTAAAGGTGGACAAACATAGTGATTGGGCCTAATTATGTGTGAAAAATTTATTTACACATTTGTTTTCTGGGCTTAATATGTGCCGAGGCCTAGGGTACCCATTAATTTGTAAGCAGGTATCCAATCCAGTCCCAGATAAAAGAACAAGAGAAAGGAACTGACTATCTTCTTCTTATCGTCTCCGTCGTCCGTTGAATTTTGTTTCTCATCTTCAGATGGCGGCATCACTTCATTTCTCTGCTTTGGTATTTTTCTTCAAAAATCCCCTTTACTTGCTTTGTGTTGTTTCTTTATTAATCTTATTACCATTCTTGTTGTTATTGCTTGTTATAGTCGAATGTTGGGTGTGCTGCTCAACCAAGAAGCCTCTTGCCAACTAAGCCCACCAAGAATGTGGTCTCTTTTCCAACCTCATCCTTCTTCTCTGGCTCCTCTTCTTTCTGTGCTGCTGCTGCTGCTCCTCTCACTTTGTCACTCTCAAACCCCACTCCACTTGTTGCCTCTGTTCGCGCTATGGCTCAGGTTTTTTACGCCCTTCTCCCTTACTGTATTGCCTCTGTTTATTGTCTTCTGCTGCTACCCCAATTTGGTGTTTCTTGATTGTGTTATAACATTACACTTGTTTAGCTCTACTCACTATTGGAATTGCCCAACTACAAATGTAACAAATGTTCAATCTTTATTTTCTTTCTGACCCTTGATGCTCATGAGTATGAATTTTTTACTGTTTTCCGCCTGCCAAGGCGGACTCTTTCTTCATAAATTAGCCTACTCCCCCCCCCCCTTTTTATGTATTTCAAAAAAATGTTGTTTGTTCCGAAGAGATAGTTGAGTTTGGTTCTAGAAATGTTGTAAATGCTTTATTTCATGAAATTGTGTATTTTGTGCATTTCAGGAACCAGAACTGCAATCTACTGTAACCCAGAAAGTGTTCTTTGATATCAGCATTGGAAATCCAGAAGGAAAGCCTGTTGGGAGAATTGTGATTGGATTGTTTGGCAATGATGTGCCAAAAACAGCAGAGAATTTCCGTGCTCTGTGCACAGGTTGTTTACAATATTTCTCAGTCAATTGTTTTCTTTTATTGTTTGATGAAATCGTTTCCTTATACATATCTCAAGTTCAACTATCTTGATTAGGTGAGAAGGGCTTTGGCTACAAAGGATCTGCATTTCATCGCGTCATTCAGAAGTTTATGATTCAGGGAGGAGATTTTGATAAAGGAAATGTAGGTTATCCATTCTTCCATTATATAGGAAATTTAAATCTGACATTTTTCATCACTGAGATGATACTCTACCTTAAACTGCATTGTTGGAAAAAACACTTTTAAGTCAATTGTCAATAACCAGACCATAAGCCATAGGAGGTAAATGAATTATAAGTAAATATGAATCATTATACATGGATTTGCACTAAGACTATACTACTGGGGTGGCAAGCTTTAAGTATCGCAATGCTTGGCCACATATATACTTCTGAGAGGATTTTTTCTCTCTTTTTCTTTTGACATTGCAAGTATAACAACAATGCTCTAGCTGGTAAATTTGTTGTCAGTGTCTTCCTTCCCTATACCAACATCCACGAAGTATGGATATATTGATGTGTAATATTTCTTAATAATTTCTATAAACGTAAGCTGCCTGCAATGAATGCCAAGTAATCCTCGCTTTTGACCATTTTATTTCAGGGAACTGGTGGAAAGAGCATATATGGCCGTACTTTTAAAGATGAAAACTTCCAATGTAAGTTTGCCCTCCTTGCGTAAGTTCATTATGGTAGAAGTTTAAGATCACTTTCAAATTAGTTTACAAGTTATTATTATTGCTTATGGTGGGAGCATAGGTTTGCCACCCAGGAATGCTATTGTAAAACTTTTCTAGTAGGCTTTGCTCTTTAATAGATTGATAATGACTTCATTGTATATGCTGCTGTAATTTACCGTTACTTCACTCTGCTTATGGTTCTGAATCGAGATGCAATAAAGCAATTAAGCCCTTATCTATCGAAGCATCTCCTCGCCAGTTACATGTAATTAGCTTACTAGGGATGGGGTTGAGCTTAGGGAAGATAGAGAAGCCTGTATATCAACTTAATAGTTCTCTTACATATTGAAATTTGCAGTGACTCATACTGGACCTGGAATAGTTAGTATGGCAAATGCAGGGCCCAATACGAATGGTAGCCAATTCTTCATTTGCACTGAACAGGTACAATTTTGACTGGATATTTTACAGCTGCAGTGTTTTCATGATACATACTAAATAATTGGTAGTAGACAGAGTGATGTGACTAGCATCATTTTGAATGTCGTTTCATTGATGTTTGTATCCGATTGTTGACAGACACCGTGGTTAGATAAGAAGCACGTGGTGTTCGGCCAAGTAATAGAAGGCATGGACGTTGTTAAGCTGATTGAGTCCCAGGAGACAGACAGGGGAGATCGTCCTAGGTTGAAGGTTGTCATCAGCGATTGCGGAGAGCTACCGACGGTTTGAAATTGAATCACATTACTTGTGCTATCCTTCCCCTTATTCTAGCTAACAGGGGTGAGGAATTAGAAGCCTCGTATGCTTGGCTACTAATATATCTATATGGGGCCACACCCAATTTTCAAAGTTGGTATTTTTGTATTTCGATGTTGAGCGATGAAAAAAGCAACTGATTAATGATTAAAAACTAATGGCGTAATCAGTGTTTTAATGGAAGGAAGTTAGAATGTGTTTCATGAATAATGGTTAGCACTTGGGATTCTGATTGCCAAATTCCTCTGGATTGGGCAAAGACATTAATAGTCAAATTCTATGCTGCTGCTAATGATAGTACTTGTCCCTTCGATTATGAGTTCTCAACATAGTGTGGTATGGTGGTGTCTTAATAGTTCATTAATTATAAACTTGTAGGATGAGAATAGTTTTGGAATGTGATTATAACTAATCTTAATCTGTGGTGGATAAGAATAGTGTGATTATTGGGGCAGGGGTTGAGATTGAAATATTGTCGTGTGCAGAGAAACTGAAGCAACTGTAAGTTTGGCTACATACAGTTAAATTTATTTTATGAGTACTACATTATATATATATATATATAAATATTATATGTAACGGGATTAGATGAGTTGAGCCTCATATCTGTTTTTCAAAAAAAATTGAATTTGTATAACAAATAAAATATTTCAAGGTACAAATCATATTTATAATTCATCTGATAAAAAGATCCAGGGAGCAGTTGAATAGTGAGATGACCCAATTTCAAATTTATACTTTTATATCATTTTGTTGTTACACTAAAAATTATATCAACTTTAGTGTTATATAAAATTTTTAGAGTAGTTTAATTCAATGATATCCTTATGTTAATCGCTTAAAACAAAATTATTACATTTATATCCTATTAATTTTATTATTATTTGTACTGTTAACAATAAAACTATAAATATAATATAAGAATAATATAAAATTTGATATACATGAGTTGAACTAAAATACGAGAATAATGTATTTCTTACACAAAATACAATTTAGTGTTAAACTCACGTCAAAAGTAGGGGTTACAAGCCCAACAGTTTAACTAGTGGTTTAGTGACCTCTAGGGATGAGACCTCATCCTGACGTGCATCTCAAGGAAATTTTAAAACGATCTCCACTTAGGTCACCAGTCACCACTCATCACTCTCCCAAGTTGGAGTCCCAACAACAACAATCTCTCTCTCTCTCTCTCTCTCAAATACATTATCATCAATCTCTCTCACTCTCTCCGCCACAAATTCAAAATATCTCTCCTTTGTCTCTCCCTCAAAACATGAAGGTCAGAAACAAAGGCAAAATTTATCCATCTCCATCATCATCCTCCTCCACACCCCAACCTCCCTCGGACGACATATTCTCCGTTCTCAACATCTTACCGGCGGCCATTCTACTTGTCGTCTCCGTTCTCTCTCTCCAAGACCGTGAAGTTTTAGCCTTTATGGTAACTAGGTCACTCAAATCATCCCACCCAAACAACATAAAGACAAACACACATGATGATACTCAACACAAAACGGCGGCGTTTGACTGTGACTGTTTTAACTGTTACACTAGTTACTGGTGCAAATGGGACTCTTCATCTAACCGTGAGCTCATTCACCAAGCTATTGAAGCTTTTGAAGAACACTTGAGCAACGATGAAAACTTTAAAAATAACATTGGTCGGAGCAAGAAGAAAGAGAAAATGGCTCGCCGGAAAAATGCCGGAAAGTTACCGGAGATTACGCCGGTGGAGGATATTGAAGAGATTGAGAGGCAGTTTGTGAAAGTGGTTGAAGAGGATGTACAAGGGATGGTGCCGGAAAATGAGGTGGCGGCGGCGGCGGAGCAGAAGGGTATAGTAAGAAAGGTGTTGCCGGATATAATGGGGCTGTTAAATGGTCGAATATGGAGTCTTTGGAGTCCGAATGTGTAACGTAGGTCAAAAGTAAAGGGGGTATAAAGGTAAAAGTAATGGATTCCCCTTTAGTGTTTTTTTTAATTAATGTGTAAAATTTATGTTAGGCAATGCTTAAAATGTAGCGCCACTCTCTTTTTAAAATTTTGGTATATGTTCTCTTGGAAAACCCCACAGATACACACACCTATGAAGTTGTTTTTTAGTAACCATTTTCTCATCGAGTGCAGGGACGGAAATTTATAAGTCTAGGTCTATGATTTTTTGTACTTGTTGTGTGTTGATGGTTGTTTAGGGGTGATTCTTTTTACCGCTCGTTTATTTTAGACTTCTCATTTTCTGTTAAATTTGTTAAATTTAGACTTGTATGCTCCTCGTACCTTAAGTATGTCATTTTAGACTTCCTCCAAGTTCCAACCACTATATTTCGACTAATTGGGATGATCCCTAACCCTAATATTTGTGCAATTGTTCTTTTATTTAAGATAATTCTTGTTAAAAGTTTTTAGAAATTATCCTTATATTTGTGTTTTCGATTAGAATAAAATAAATAAAGACGGAGGGAGTAATTAAGAAGCGAAGAGTTAAAAGCCAGATTTTACATGAAGTCGAGAACTCGAGATGAAGGGACCTAGTAGCCTAATAATACAGGAGGAACTCGAGAAGAGAACTTGAGCATTATTCCTTTGGGCTCTTGGCTTAGCGAGAAGAGAACTCACTATTCTTTTTGTGTTTATTAAATTTTCCCTCTTCTTCCCTGTCATTGTAGCATTCTGGCTTTGATCTAAAGGTGTCTGGTTTTTGGAATGAGATGAGACATATCATAAATTTCATAATGCTCCTCGTATCATTGCTTCCCATTCTCTTTTAATTCTGAACAAAGTAAATATATACGTACTCAGTGTTGGGCATTAACAAAAATTATCTGATATCATGTCAAAGATCCGGTAAAGTGCAGATGATGCTATTGTATAATGTATTAAGGTATGTTTATACTGGAATTTTTATTATGTATTTATAAAAAAAAACCGTATTTATGTGTAGACTACACTACAGTCGCTTGAAATAACAGTAGAGGGGCCGATAAGTAAATAATAATGGGGGGGGGGGGGCAGTGATATTGTGTTTTTTTAAGTGATATTGTTGTACTAGTACTACTTTGGTGGGGTTAATTTTGATGCCTATCCAAAAGTGGTCCCGGTGTTTGTGGGCTCAACGGCATCCGCCACCTTACCCTGAAAATGCCTGTGCACCAGAAAAGTTTTCTTTTTACCCACCCTTGTTACACTTTGTTTTTGTTGGACTGTAGCTGTAGACTTCTCCTTTCTTAAATTCAAAACTACATTATATTTGGGGCATAAAGATGGGATCATGATATCTATACGTCGGAGAAGAGCGTCAAAGCTCACACCGACTCTTATCCAATAGCTCTTTAGTCTTCATGACCCATTCTTCTCATAAGTAGATAGGACCACTAGTCCACAACACAGGTAAAAAATCTGAGTGTAGGAACTAAATTAACAGCTGATCCAACTTATAAATGAATTCAGTGTATGACAAATGATTGTTGGAGAATATTATATTATGATATAATACCGCAATATGAGATCTTTGGTGTATAGACATGGAATCCATCATTTTACTTACTATGATATATAGCTGTGACATGCTGCTAACAACAGTTTGCAGTGAACCATTTCCCAGTTGGCCAAGTCACAAGTACATTTCATGACATGCCATCCTTCAAAGAAAAGGAAATCTGAAAGGTCTGACCATATTATTGTAAGGACACTCCTTTTATTTTACCGATATGATACTCAGAATTTTCTTCAACTAAAACACCTCAAGTTTAGTTTTGGGCATTGGGACACTATCATCAGAATCATTAGAGTAGTCAGTAGTCCCACACTAAACTTGCATATTAGCTCTCACTAGAGCCGGCAATTTCGTACAAGACACGAGAACACGATACGAAAACGACACAAAAATAAAGGGTTTGATTTGACATTTTTGGTACGCGAACACGAAAGTACACGAATAAAAAAGTACACAGATAAATTTAGTGTCGGTTTTGGGTTTACATTTGGGTACATGACAAGAAACGAAAGTACACGAAATAAATAAATATTTAAATAAATTTATCAAAATTATATGAATACATATATCTTATAATAATATTTTACATATAATATTTACAGAAAATAGGTACAAAATAGATTCAAATTTAAATTTCATAAGATTTGACTACACTTGAGTCTTTATGACTTATTGACTTAAAACTCGACTAGTAAAAACTTAATATTTAAATATATATTTTATTTATCTTTATTTTTATTATTACTTTTAAATTACACGAAATACGACACGAAACGTACACAATATGAAGGTACACGAACACGACACGAAACGAATCCTTAACGGTTCGGGTTTGGGTTAGACATTCATGACACGAAACAAGAAAGTACACAAAATGAACGAATTGCCAGCTCTACCTCATACTCCCTCCGTCCCTAAAACATTTTCTATTTGTCTTGGAAACGTTTATCAATCCACACTTTTAATTATTAATAACTTTAATTTCGTATTAGTATTAAATATAAAAAATTTCATTGTATTAAAGTACTCATAAATACGAATCCAATGAGTGATCACTCATGACTATATTTGATCTTAAAGATTAGATGTAAATTAACAGTGAATAGTGTAAAAAGTCGAAACAGACTATGTTTTTCGGGACGGAGGGAGTACCGGATAGATATACTGTGCCTGGTGTTAGTCTGCAGCAGTTTCACGCTTCTGAATCATACCTAGAAAACTTAATGAAAAAAGTATGATATTGTGTTTGCAAAATGATATTTGAAGTAGAAGGAAAGAAGAGGTAAAAAAGAGAAAATGTCAAAAGTTTAAAACCATATCAAACTTGCAAATGATAATCTGTCAAGTTAGAATGAATTACTGCACTAAAAATGAGAGAGAATAACTAAATACAGAATACTTATGGAGTTGAGTAAGCTTCTTAATTGACATGAAGCATGATGTTACCACAAAACCTAATATTTCATTTCTTACATTCTTTCCAATGAATCGCATCTATAAGCCTTTGTCTTTATCAACACAGAGTTTATTCAGAACTTAATTAGCACTTAAACACGATATCAGGCCAGGTCGAGTCTAGCTTGGCCGAGTTTAAATCATATCATAGTTACTGCAGAAGCCTGGAGGACACATTCACAAGCTATGTCTTTGTCAAATACACACGATCGAGTTCAGGTCCTATGATATCAACTTTTTAAATGATTAAACTACAACAAAAAACATACCACATCATATGTGTGGTGTAGCTATGAATTCGACAACACCTCAGAGGAAAGCTGTGGCCAACAAAATACCTAATACTTAGTTGATGTGATGCAAATTAGCCACCTGAGAAGGATGTTGAAATTTTAGACAGAAAAGACACAGAGAAATTGGCCAAAGAGTTAGCTTTGTGGATCATGGCATTGCTCGTCTACTTGCTGGATTTAGACTAGGGTTTGTTTACGATATGCTTGGACTTCTTGCATGGATTTAGAATGGCAGTTGGTAGGTCTTAATATCAATTATAAAGTGCTTAAGAATCAACAAGGCCGCTTAGTAATGGATATGATTGAGCCAAGGCTCACCAGAAAAAGAAAGGCTAGTTTATTGCCACTTTACGCCATGTCGGCATAAGAGCCGATTACTCTGAGACAAACCAATCCCATACTGGTTCCACAAGCAACACATAATCCAATTTGAAAAAACCAAATTTAACACTGCTGACATTCACACGGTACTGGCAGACCTTGATGTCAAATAAGAAAAGCGTATAATTGAACACGAGCTGATCATACCAAACTGGACTGTTAGCTATATTAGTATTCTTATGCAATGTGTTCACCACTTGCTCAGAGTTGCTGAAAGCACATGACTACACCATTGCATGTTCGAAATTTACAATTAGGGCCAACTTATTATACAGTTCGACCATGTACCTAAACACCATGGCTGCAGAAGAACAGCCGGTGACATAAAAAATCTAAGTCCCGTAAATTTTTCCTATGGAAGTGAACATGTTATACAAGTGTTCACAAAATTATCAGGTAGAAATCTAAAGGAGATGAATGTGATTAGGATTTTCTCTTAAGACAAGCAAACACCAAAGAAGCTCAACAAGCATCACATGTGATAAAAGTAGGATGCACCTTTCAGACTTTATCAACAGAAGATAATAGAAAAATGCATAGTCTCCCAGCTTGTTTTACAAGCAGGTATTTATCCCCTTTTTTGTATTCAGGTCCTTGTTGGCTTCCTAAAGGAGGAAGGCCCAACAATATATTTACACCAACATACCAGATTAAAAGTGGCAAAGAACAGCAGAAGAATGAATCATTTGCTGATATAAAAACTGATTATCAAAATATATGAAATTTGCCAATTTCACTGGAGAATGTTTCAATCCTAATAAAGGTTTGCAGTGCATTAGCAGTCAACAAATAGTTATCATGTTTGGAAGATAACCAAGTAAAGCCATGGAAAACTTGAGATTAGAAGAGGATACAATGTTGTTAATTTACACTTTAAGTTAATGACCTTGAAAGAGAGGAATTAGATGAGGCTACTATTAGTTCATACTCAATTTGGTCATTTGCTACAGACTTCTTATTCCATTTCCATTGAATCTTGTAATCCAGCAGTATCAAATTCTCGAGTTCTATATTTTGACAACCCATGTGCAGGAAAAATTACTGCATGCATGCATTATTAATAGAAACATGAAACTACCTTGAACTTTATAAATTGCGGAAATAGCTTCAATGTAGGTATCTGCAGTCGGGACGAGGAACTGCTCATGATGGGGAATAATATATGAAAACAGAAGATAAAAATATCTGTGAAAATAAAATCAATTAACTGGCTGATAGCAAAAAGTGTCTAATACACATGTGCAATACATCAAGCTACAAGAGATAGTAGCATGGGAAGAATACTGTCTTATTCACATGTGCAATACATCATCCTACAAGAGATACTAGCATGGGTGTTGCACATATATGTATCCTAGTATTGGTGATTGCAGAGACACAGTTATCGTATTACAAATGCATCATCACTGCTGATCTAGAATCTGTTTAATTATTAATCCTCATCATCTTTGGCTTAACTTGTACGTAGAGGACTTTGATGGCAAAGTTGGGTACCATTAGGCCGCCAAAGCAAACTTGTAGAGTGAGTACTTCTCCACATTTATTAATCACCGTCTGCCATTTCTACAACTGAACATAAAGGAACTAACATAAGGAACTAGGAATACGTTCTACCTCATAGGTGCAAATTGTAATCTTGGCATGTCTATCTGAACCAGCAAGGTTTGAACGTTTCCCATACTTGCTTGTGGATGATAGCCCGGGGGCTGCTAACCAACTACATGGTATACTAAAATTATCAAATTGTTAGTGTCGATTATTCATCATTATCCACTGCAGAAAGCAAATGTTCATAAACAGATGCTATGACAGGAAATCAAATATTAAATTACAAAACTGAGTTTCACCTTAGAAAGGACATCAGTGACACTTTGCATCTTGATGCATAACTTCATTATCTAAATCAAGATTGCAATGTAATTCAAGCATCCAAGCAAGAACACGATAAATAAATTACTGATCATGATATAAAGTAGCAGCCATCATGGAACATGAATTGGTAGACATAAAATAACCAACTCCAGGAACCAGACCCCACAACCCAATTGTTAAAAATAATTTTTGATGTAGAAAAGCCAGCAATCCTTGTAGCTTTCTCTATGTTTTCCTCGAACTATCTCAATTTAGATGCGACATGACTATTGGGCCTTTTAGAATTGCATACTTACTTAAATTTACATATATAAGGGGTCTGCAGTTGCTTATCAGTATTAACGTGATCAAACATACAGCAAGCCAAGACTAAAACAATGAAGGTAAGACTCTCTCTGGACTTCTGTTGTTTCAGACCAATTATCCTCAATTTGATTTCATTGTTGCATTGTATTGTTGCAGTTATTAGGCTGGATGCATCGTAAGCTTCGTCAGACTAGTGGGGAAACGCTCAAGGAGTTTTCCATTGGTAACCATACATCAAAACTTTTCATGTAAAACTACAAGCATGAGTTAGAATGATAGTAATGTCATGCTTTAGTTTAGAAGTATGAGCAACTACTTAGAGAGAGTAGGATTGCAGAACAATATATTAATTGCTTTATTTTTCTCTAAGTAGATTAGAAGCGACCATATATGTAGGCCACCAAGTACGACATAGCTATTAACATTTGATACTTGGAGAATATTAAAACTCTAACTGCAGCTAAATCAGCAAAAATTGCTGCCTTACTTAATCGTCTCGATTAGTTACTCACACTTTCTGAGTCAGGGCAACCTTGTTCCTGTTTGACAGGGCAGCCATCACTTGATGAACAACATAACTACTACACAAAGCAAAGTTATTGCTCTAGGACCAAACTGCAGCGAGAAAATCATCTTCGTAAATCATTTGCCAGCCTAGACTCAGCAGGAGCAGAGGATGACGACTTTGGAGAAGAACCATCTGCTTTTTCTGAACTCTTTCATGGTTTTCTTGCCATCGGAACACTAGGTTCTGACTCAATTATTACCGATCCATCGACACCAAAATTTTCCATCTCTGTTGAGAACATAACCGAAAAAGAAACTGAAGTAACAGAGAGTGATCTAATGCTAATAAATGAAGAGTTGGAAAAGGTTCTGCGAGCTGATGACAATGATGGTAGTAACTACTCATCTGGTAGGAACAGCCATGCAAGTGCTGGACGAAGCAGCCACGCAAGCACCATTACTCTCAGTGGCAAACCCATGGAAGGCACTGAGAGCAATGTAAACGGAACAACAGTATGTCCACTTCAGGGCTATCTTTTTGGGACAGCAGTGGGAATGGCAGAAACAGCAGTGCCAAAGAAGGAAAATAGGACATCACTCGGGGAGCTGTTTGAAAAAACTAAAATGCCTGAGGAATATCCAGGAGCTAAACATGACAGAGGAGAGAAGAAAGCAGATAAGGAATCTGATAAATCTGCTGTGCAGCTTATGAAAAAAATACTGAAGAAAAGAATTATCCATGCTTCTTCTCGGAGTTCAACAGCATCTTCTGGAGGAACCACTGATTCTGCTTCAGCTGACAAGAAGCTGCCCAAGGTAATTTTACTACATTGCCAGGATCATTAGGAAATGTCGTATTGTAACGTGCTGAAACACTGAGTTTTTTCTGCAGTAAATTTAGAAATCACAAAAACAAAGTATGGCAAATTATCAGAATAGTTTACTTAAGACTAAAACAAGCAAAGTTTATTGATATAGAGTATTTCATAAATTTTACATGGCCGAGACAAACCAGACATAATGTCATGGCGAAAATTTAAGAAAAAATGACAATTTTGTACTAATATTAAGAATTGATCATGCAGATTCTACACATGTTCCACAGGAAAGTCCATCCGGAGAACTCCGTGTCAACAGAAAAATCCAACAAGTTACAAAAAGATAATCCGAAGAACATCATGAAGGAGGAAGATGATAGTGATATTGTGATTTATCCGCGAAGGGCTCTGTCAAAGAAAGGCGCAGGCTCATTCAAGAACCACATTTACCCAACCCAAGGCACACTCAATACAATCGATTCGGATGAGAACAGGGAGCACTGGATCAAAACAGACGCAGACTGTAAGTACATGCTTCATTATTTCCTATGCAATCAAGCTTGTATAATGCTTTCTTAAAGTCAGGCTCTCTGTCACAATACATAAATCATTATCAAAACTAATTTAAGGAGCCGTGTATACAGATCAAGGAAAGTGTTATGGCTAATTTCGTATAGTCACTAGATCCATAGTAGCTAAAATATACTCGTTCCTTCCAAAAAGGAAAGTATTGCGAATAAAGATTTTGGCTATATATCCAGCTAGATGAATTATCCAGGACATTACAAATCAACGAGGGGTATAATTATACAACCATTTTAAGTATAAAACTAACTTCATTAGTATAACCATTTCCTTTAAGGAGATGTGTAATTAATTACACTAACTTGTAAAGTAATCATGTCATTGCAGACTTGGTGTTGGAGCTGTAAAAAGGCAATTCAAGAACAGAGATTGGACAGTTAATAAGATATTACTGTATGCAAGACTCTCCTCTCTTCATTAGTAACTTTGTCAAGTGTGATATGACAAGTTACCCAGAGAGTGTTTTTTTAGCTTGGAACAAACACTAAGAATAAAAGAGGTTTCCTCTTCTTAATGTAAAATTATACTAAAGGTTACTTATTCGAGATTGTTATGATTGTAATATTTGAATATTTCGAATCATTTCTATTGTTTAAAGAGTTTTGATGATGAAATTGTAATGTATTTGTCCAATTTCCATCGTTTAGGAAATGCCTCAAATTTTTGTATGTCACGGATTTAAAATAACACATATTTTTATTTGTACCGAACAAAAATTTTTTGAAAAAAATATGCGATTTGTGTCCTCGTAATTTTGCTGGGGCAATTGGATATGGATGGGGCCTCGAGGCACCCATGTGAACAATTTTTGTCGATGAATGGGGGTGGATTTCATAACTAAGCACATTATTTTGTACTATTTTAAATATTTGTATAAGAAAGTGCTCTTCAAGTGCAGTACAGACTATTTGCAACAGTTTTGGCAAGGCTGCTGTCCAGAAATAGAATGTGAGAAGAGAATAATAAAGTCCTCTTCCTAGCTAATTCTTTCACTTAAATCGCCCCTGGTTTTAAGTTTACCATCTCTCTCTCTCTCTCTCTCGAGCCATCCTAACACTTCCCTACATGTGTTATTCTGTTTATAGCTAGCTTAATCATACTTAATTAAGTTGTATCGTTAGTACTAAAGTTATACTACTACTAGTATATGTTTATGATGTGTTTGGCCCAAACCTATATTTACTCCGTTTGTACACACCGTGCTTGATTTCTCGTGTTTGTGAATAAGCTGAAAAGAGCAAGAAATAAACACAGCTCCTCTTTTGAAATAGTAAGCTTTCTAATGCTATATCATCTTACACTCACTGCATCATGCATGCATTCCCTTTTCCTTGCCTCAGTTCCTAGGAGATTAAAGTCTTGATCTTTCAGGGTGTCTGTAACCTGTATCGATTATGCATATACAAATTCACTGATAAACTTTTTCTTTGTCGGTAGACTATAGATCCCCATTGTTGGATCTTCATCATTAATTCATTATCCCCAAGTTCTATATACTTAATTTCTTTTGATTTTATGATTTTGTATTGGTCGGACGTTTATGGTCAGTTTTGACATTATGTCCGCTTGAAAAAGCTCATTGCTGACCAGTTTAATGGTCAATAATCTGCGCTTTTCTTGTAATGGATGTAGTAACGGGAGGGAAAGTTATTCTATGGTGTAAAAATCTTTGTTTGTTACAACTTCAGTTTGTGATATCAGTTATATCAACTGGTGTCTGGTGCTTAATCTTAGAGATAATTTTTTAATTTTTTGTAAACTACTGTGCACTATATAATTAGTTCCTTCGGATATTCTTTAATTCATCGAGTCGGCCATGTTGCAAGTACTCCAAATGTAAGTTTTGAGCTTCTAATAACAGATTCGTATATATGTATCAACAAATCACTAACTATGTTGTATTTAATGTGTGAATATGTTAGATGTCATCTTTTGGGAGAAACTACTGATCTGCTTTTTACCTGATTAATTGGAGGTCCTTGCTGCCTCAACTCTAGACTTCTAAAGATCTTAATTTTTTTCCTAATAGTTAATATGTAATATATGTTGTAATCCTAATCATTTTAACTCCTGTGATTGCTTGAATATTTATTGGTTAGATTGGACTTATAGCCTATGTAATGGAATCATCATCCTCAAAGAAGGTTAAGGCACTTGGTAGTATGACACAAGTTGTTTCATGCTTAGTCGATGGATGCAACAACGATCTTAGTCGATGCAGAGATTACCACCGTCGACATAAAGTATGTGAACTCCACTCAAAGACCCGGGAAGTTACAATAAAGGGTCAAGAACAGCGTTTTTGTCAGCAATGCAGCAGGTTCAGAATTAATACTGTGTTTATGATTTCACTCCCACCCTTATCAACTTAACATATGTATTCCTGTTGCTTTGCATCATCTTAAGTTCCCTTTGGCGCTAGAGATTTCCTCAATGAATATTCCTTTGCATGATGATATTATGTGCAGACAGTTTTTGATGGAGGTTGTTGTAACATTATATTTGCACTCCTAACATTTATTTTGTATGGCCAATTGAACTTGGTTTCTAGTTGAGGGGTAGACATTGTAAACCCAATAGGCAATAGACATTCATCGTGTTCCCACAATCATTGAGAAAGTGGCATAAGAACAGTACTTGTAGAAACTTCAGTCAAACATTATATCTTATTTGCAATGTCAGAGTTCGGTTGCTAAATATATATCGTTATCATAGTATTCTCGTTAAATTTTAAGCAGTTAACATGATATTATATTTCAGATTTCATTCTTTGGTTGAGTTTGACGAGGAAAAGCGAAGCTGTAGGAAACGTCTAGATGGCCACAACAGGAGGCGAAGGAAGCCTCAAACAGAATTGTTGAACAAAACATCTGCAATTTTTCATTCTGATCAGCCAGGTGTGTTTGTTTCACTAAATAATCTTTCACTGAAGATTAATTCCAAACATTTCTTCCTAAGCAATATTCATTAAACCAATAAGATAGTTTATAATCGTTAAGTTAAGCTTGTTCCGTTCATAGAAAATAAGATTTTTATTTTATGATATCCAGGCTCAACAATTTTGTCATTCAGTAATCCCTTAATGGTTCCAACTGCTGCCGGTAGCTCACCTTGGACTAATGCCGTCAAATCTGAGGATGATAATTCGATGTCCAGCACAAACATTAACTACATTGACAAACACAAAGTATACTTTAGATCTGCGGCTCAAAACTATAATGCCCAACTTCGATCGTTAGGATGCACCAACAGTCTTGCACCTGAAACATCTTCTTTCTGTCAACAGCTTCTTGAACCCAATTCTGCTCATGGCATGAACCAGATAGAGTTCCAGGGTAGGTTACATCGAACTACAAACTCCAGTGGTGCTTCCTCTCTTCTGTCATCAGAACAAATTGAAACCAGTGTTGCCGGTTCAAACCACATGGTGCACCCTAACCCTGGCCATTTTCCACCGTCGCAGTCCTATATGCAAAACACCCAGCTCAGTGGACTAGACCAATTCCAACATTTTACTCAAACCAGGCAACTAGTTACTGACATCGGCTCCAACTTCTCGAATAACGGAAACATTTCGACACCGCATTTTGAAGGAGCCTGTGAACATGGGATTGATGGATGCTCTGCAAGTGGCTTTCAGCATAATCTGTCATTCAAATTAGACTAATACTAAATTACAAATACATGTTGTGCATGCATACCGTAAGGTATGAAATGCAGACAGAGGGGGATGAATGCGTGTTTCTTAATTTTACCAACCTTTTCAAGTTACTTTTAGTAAATCAAGTTTTTGGTGTTTTTGAGCTTGATTTGAACTTAACTATTTAAATATCTTTGTGGCGAAAATTTGATATAAAGAACATATAAAACAATTATCAAAACTCTCTTGATCTATATTCAAAATTAACTTAATTGTGCTACAAATCTAAGTTCTGGATATTAAGAACTTAGCTTCTACAATAGATCTAGACTTTTCTTGCACTATATTTAGATTCTGAATTTCTACGATAAGAAGTCAATCCTAATAGGGCCTATTTTTTTTCTGCTTCGAGCTAAATATACGGATAATGGATTTTAACTGTTGTTGGGGTCTTTCAACACAATTTACTTGAAAGTTTACTTGAAAGTTACAGTTTTCAACTAGCCTACCAAGGCCTGATTCTGAAGGCCCAGTCAAATTCCTACAACATTTTTAGAACTTGACACTTTTATATCTAGACGAAATGTCTGATTTGACAAAAACAAATATTGCTTCATATTCATAGTGGAGGCAGTATAATTTGAATTCGCTAAATTTATAAAAATCAGATTTTGAAGTTATTAATTTAAAGAGATTTAATCGCTTACATGTACGTAATCATAAATTCAACAATCTTATTTTGAACTTTATTGTTTTGTTACCATTCTCCTTTTTCTTATAAAAAGGGAACCATAATTAAACCGAAGAAGTGTAAGTTTTCCATTATTAAAATTTTAATAATAATAATAAAAAAAAGGAGTGGTGGGTGACAGTAAATTAAAAATGGGCACGGATAATAAAATGTGAGGGGGATGGGTTGAAAGCGAAAGGGAGCAGATTTACAAGATGGAACTCATCATCTTTCCCCTAGAGTTGCTTTCCAACCAGCTCATTTATTCATT
This sequence comes from Apium graveolens, assembly GCF_009905375.1. NCBI lineage: Eukaryota > Viridiplantae > Streptophyta > Magnoliopsida > Apiales > Apiaceae > Apium > Apium graveolens. The sequence goes on along the minus strand of NC_133654.1, from coordinate 266,257,474 downwards.
TGCATCATTATTAGTAAAAAATTGTTAAACGTTACTAAAAATTTTCACAAATACTTTAGAAATGACAATTTTCTTCGTAATAATATGAAATTTTGCGTAAATTTATATACACTAATAAATTAAATTTTAACATTTGTTCATCTCATTTTGTAATTAATTTTACACAAATTTTGTACTAACTAATATTACTCTTATGGGTAATGTCTTCATCAAACAATCACATCACGTCGATTACTTCTAAATTATTAACCTAATATTTTATTCATTTTTAATATAAGCTAAAATGCACCTTAAAATAGTTATTTATACATGATTTCTGTTTGAACCCAGTGTTCTAAAAATTCCCGATAAATTTCCGATTCAACCGATTAATCCCTTACAAAATATCCGACCGATTCGATCTTTAAAATCCGATTAATTTTTACGAATTTTTTTTTATTGGAGTATATATAATTATTTATTAAAATTAAAATAATATATTAATTTAAATATGAATAAGTATAGAAATTATGATATAATAAATAGATATTTGTTAATAAATAAATAATATAATGATAAAAATAATATACTAAACATAATTTAATATTATAATACATCCGATTTTTACTCCGATTAATCTCCGATTTTCAATTAATCCTAAATCGGTAGTTCGACCGATCTTCACCGATTTTCGATTTTTACAACTTTGTTTGGACCTTGTAAAACACAAAATGACGATTGTTTAAGTAGGAAAAAGACCCCTCCCTCGAGGGGTGTACTAGTATTTCGAAACTAAATTAAGAGGAGGTCTTCAAGTTACGTCTTGTAATCTCAAAATTGGGTGCAATTTTCTAGTTTTCAAAATTGGAACTCATGAGATTATGATTTTATGGTAGGGAAAGGCTTTGTCAAATGTCAATTTAGGGTGACAAGATGTGTTGCCAAAGTAAAGGGTCTTTTCTACTTTGTTTTCGCACTGGGCAAGTAATTCTGGGACCAACTATAACTTATTTTGTACGTGGTAGACTAGAAATGTATAGTTTGGTGACAAAAATACTATATTGTTTAAAATAACAAAACATATGAAGCCGCTTTGTGTATATATATTCACAAGTATGATGTGTGTGTATATAAAGCAATGAATAGGTATGATTTGTGGCTGTGAGCCGGAAATATAAGAAATCTTGTAACTTTTGAATTTGAATTTTCTCTTTTTTTTCTACAAGTATTATTGTGCAACACCAATTGCACCACAATTTGTAACTAAGATTAGGATTCCATAAGATTTTCCAATTTTTGCATCATTCTTCGTGTGGGTTTAAGGTCAAATGTAGTTTAGAATTGATTATATAACTTGTAATATGGTTTTGTATGACAATCTGAATACTTGTTTTGTAATTCATTTTAAATTATAAAAAATACACACATCAATTTTGTTTTTCACAAATTTCGAATCATTAACATCTCGTAAAGAGTGAGCCGAGTAAAATTATCATTTTTTCTATTTTTTAATATATGATATTTGACTTTCTGCCAATATATGTTTTGGAGGTTTGATCATATATTTATAATTATTATATCAAAAAAATTCTTTTATAGAATAAAATTACTAGATCAAAACATTATTCACATTTTTTTTTTGTGTAAAGTAATATTAACTAATTGTCAAATCTTTTATACATTGTGTACCAGAAAATTTAACATTATATATTAAAAACACAAATAGATAATAGAATGGACATCACAGTCATCATCCAAAGTTGCATAATTCTTTTCTTAAATATTGCAAAAAATGAAAAGAAAAAAGGGAAAGGAGAAGGGAGAATCAAAGAAGGAGATAGTGGGGGATTGATTACCTGTCCCACAAACAAAAATTGCTGGGTAAAGAGCAAGATGCAATAGTCCCCATTGATTGGACTGAAATGAATGAACTGTGTAGTGAATTGAATATTGAGAGTTAGTAGGCTGAGGCCCATTATAGACGTGACTTACCTTAAAGACATCTTTCCTTATTTAGCAACTGGTCCACGTGTCAAGTTGATTGACGTTGATGCTGCTTATGTTTTTTAAGGTTAATTATCTGACCTGTTGTTGGCTGGCCCCCTCTTATTCAACTCTATTCCATCATTTCACAACCGAATTTTTTAATTGATGTATATTTATTCATTGGTCCCCTACCAATCAGTTCGGTTCATTTTTTATTACATCTGCTTCTATATTCCAATTATTCTCATCTATTTTTAGTTCCTTTTCAAATTCTCCCTTCCACACTTCAATTGCTTTCTCAGACTAATGTCATTTATGTTTCACCCAAATTTTACACCCTTCTTTCTTAACTCTTTTCTTAAACATTTTTAGTTTGCCTAGCTCTCCCGTCGATCAGTAGTAGGGCTGTAATTCGATCAGGAAAAATCGAACATAATTCGAACCGAGTTTAATTGAATCATGTCGAGTTTAACCGAATCATTTTAACAGAGTAGACATTAAACTTTGCCGGCGCATTTGTTCAACCTATTTGTGTACATATTTATTTGAAGATATGGTTTTTGGGTTATAAACTTTTAAAGCACACAAGTAGGCTAGACACTAGGATTAGTGTAAAAATTAAAGCAAGCTATGGATGATGAGCTGCATTATAACCTTAAACCTTCCACTTAAAAACAAAGATTCAACAATTTACTCAATTTCACCAAACCCTGATTAATTAATTATAACAACCATTATTCGATTAATTCAGCTTCGCCTATAATACATTACATCTGCGTTAATTGAGTTCTTTCAAAATCTCAACTTTTGCAAAACAAAGTTCTTTTTCTTTACGTAACGGTAAAGGAGTACCCAGAACTTTGTCTATGTTAATTCCGTACAATGTCTATTATCTTACACGTGCATTAATTGAGTTGCATGACCTGATCATAATAATAATCTTAAAATGTGTTTATCTTAACCTAAAATAAATATAACTCTGATTAATACAATAACTCCCCTTAATATGCTTATATACTGTCAAGTGTCAATTAGACAAGTAATTAAAAGGCATTTATTAACGACCCGTAAAGTTGGACATGGAATTTGGACCCAAAATGTAAGAAGTAATTGTAGTTAGTTGGGTTGGTAATTAGTTGTTGATCTAAGGGATGTGGTAGTAGGGTCCACTTTTCTACAAACTCTAACAGAGAGAACTCAGAAGGGACCATATATATCAGAATCGTCCTGGGTTTTTATAGCAACCCCCCATGTGCTTTACCTGTTCTACCACCACCATTTTTGTTGTAATATACTCCTTTGAATATGTGTTTTTCACTCATTTTTTCAAATTAGCCTTTCAATTTATAAGATGTAACGTTTGCACAAAAGTATCATACATGAAATCCATTGATTATTGATATATATATATGGTAAATTATCCACAGTTAATTATTGCTATCGCAATGAAACATTCGTCAGGTAAGAACATTCATAATAAAATATTGAACATTACGGTTGATATATCTCAGTTAAAGTTGGCTGGTTCGCTGTATATATATGTGTGGTTATGTATAGTTAATCGCTACAAAACTACCAATTGTTTTGAGGAACCAAATAAGTAAAGATCTACTAGCATTTTACAAGATCTAGCTGCAAGTGCAATGCAAAGCAAAGCATCTGTTTGCAATAATCTGAAATATCTACCCCCAATGTAAAGGGTAAAGTTCTAGCTATCAGCACTCAGCAGCACAAAGAAAATTCTTGCACTGGCTTAGCTTTGTCTACATGCATGAACTAGAACAACTAACCACGATCTTAATTTAAATTATCAGAGTTTTACACTCCATTACAGAACTACTGTATACCATATATATTTCATAATATATCTAGCCATTTATTATGTATGCTTAGGAACAAGATTAGAAAAGCTGAAAACTGTTGTATATGATTGTATCGTCGAAATTTAAATAATCGGTTGTATTTGATGTATCGTTCGGATATCCGAGTACTCACTTTCACTCTTAAAATACTTGCGCTGAGTTTAGTAGTTATTGACTGGTATGAAGTATATGACCGAGATTAAAAATAATATCAATTTATTATTTGCATAAAAATAAATTTTAAAATTTTTTGTATGAAATACATATTAAAATAATTAAATAAATTATATTAAATTATATAATTAAAAGAAATTGAAGACAAGTATAAGAACTCAATTCACCTCTGATATTTGAGTGTAAATTTTAAATTTTTATGTGATTAACGGGCATACAATTAAGTAATATTACACTTTGGACACACATACGTTTGGCTTTCTTTTCTGCTTAGGTACACTAGCTGGCTTATAAACTAGTGGAGTTTACACGGGCACACACTTTTGGAGACCTGAATCTTGTGCTGTCGACTCTATAATTGAATTGTTAGGGCTTGATTATGATTTCATTGTTTTGCATATGAATCTCATTAGTTTTAAAACCATTTATGTAAATATTTGGTTGGTGCAAGCAGCCTATTTTAAGTATAAACGCTACCCTCCATTTTCTTGCGCTAAACCGTTAAAGATCATGTCATATCCTATTACTTATATTGGTGGTAAATAGAAAAGTTATATTCCATGAATAGTCATATTTGAGTCTTTTCGCTCCGAGGTTGTAATTCGAGCCGAACTCCTGCGTTTGTACTCTTTTAAAGTACTATTTTAAATGAGTTATGCTTGAATCGAGCTCGTATTTGAACTGAGCTCGAACACTAATTTGAACTTATTTAATTAAAACGAGTAGAGTCATTCATGTATACTCAATTAGGGGTGGCCTTGAACTTGTTTAAAATTTACATGTATATAAATTATTTTGAAATTTAGTTATATTACTTATTAGTTTAATTTGAATAATTTTTAATTTTTTAAAAACGGCTGATTTTGTGAACCAACTTGTCTCGTCTAGTCTAAACCCATCTCGTTTAGTTCACAAGTTTAAAAGAGCTTATTTTATAATTTTTTAAGAAATTATCAAAAACGTCTAACTTTTTTTACAAAAATTGCAATTTTGCTATATCCTGAAAATATTTACAAAAATATGGTTTAATCAAAATCAATCAAATATATAATTAGTTGCATCGGGTTTTTTCAGATTGAATTTGAGGTTGCATGTAATTGCATATGTGAATCAACCAACATTTATATTTCAAGGGGAGTTTGCATCCAATTGTATCGAATTACAGAAAGCCTGTTATTTTGCAAAAAAAATTTCAAAAATATTATTTTTTTGCAAAAAAAACTCAATGGTCACAGATAACATATGACATGTGCGTAATTTTATTCCTGACATTAATTTTTTATAAAAAATAATCTATTTTTATTTTCATTTATAAAAAATAACAAACGATGTTATGATGATAATTTAAAATCTGATATAAATTTAAAATCAATTCTGAAAATTATTGTATTGGGATTAATTTAGGGCAGGCCACATAACATGTGTGCAGATTAGTGAAGGCAAATGTCAAAAAAGTAAAGCTAGCTTGCGTAAAAACCTGTCCAAAATCATCAAAGATGAACCCTATTTCACCTATCTAATCACATCACAGTCTATCAACTCATGACTAAGGAAACGTGTCGAACGCGCATAGGTTTAGAACCCCAAAAATCAAAAAAGCCACACAAAGTTTTGCGGAACTGCAAAGCTCCCATTAACCCACAAACAAGATGAATGTATCAAATTTATTTCAAAATCTGTAAATTTATACCAGGAGTTCTAATTTTGGATGAATGTACTTTTCGCATGTTGATGGCGGCTTTATCCTATTATATACTATGCACATTCTTCTGCTATGTTGTTTATTTTGCTTGTCTGAGGAAGGTTTTAAGTATCCATTTTTATATATGTTTGCAGAACTGAAAATGGTGTTGAATTGAAATGTAAAGCAAGTCACCTTCGAAATCAGATCAATCTCTTCTTCTTTTTTCTTTCTAATTTTATGTTAAAATACTTTTCTGAATTTGGAAAACTATTACTATATTTCTTAAATTCCCTATTTTCATCATTTGACGACAGTAGTTAAGTAATGTTCTTAAACTTTTTGGAGAGTAATCTTACCCAGATTTCTCAATATCTTCATCACTTGTTTGTGAGGTCTCAAACCGATGAATAAGTCATCTCTAATGGTAATCACGTGTCTTTTTCTGAACGGTTATTATATAATTCATAAGATAGACTTTTTGTACATTTTTATCAATTAAAATAGCTCAAATAAATACATTATCCATGTCATATCAATTTTCAACTATTTTTTAAACCTAATTTTGGGTCTCTCGCATTTCTCTAATTTTAATTTTAAAATTTAAATACGATCATAAAAAATATTTTGCTGGTAAATTTATTTGTCGAGAATGATTACACTTCTAGCTCCATCAAACAAGTATAGATATTTTGTGACAACGTGGATCAAATGCCGAGCCCTTTTCGAAAATCGGGTCAAGTCCCGATTCCGAATCCGAAATAAGCCGAAGCCTACTCTTCCAAATGTAGCCAACTTGGATAATGACTAGCCCATCATAAGCCCCCAAAAGATCATAATTTATTGGTGTAATTAGTAGTATGACTTTGCCTTATAAACTGAACAGAAGTCCCAAATTTTTTCGATGTGGACTGGAATGTTACATATTTTTATGTTAAATTCGGCCAATTTATTTTTAATAACGAAAAGAGACCAACGGTGACCGGATTAGAAGTGTTTGATTGAATAAAAAAACTAATCAATTAGATTTCCTTTTACAGTTGAACATTGTTTGCACTTGACCGCATCGTGTTCAGAGATTTTATGTTATACGTACTCTAAATAACCCCTTTGACCCTTTTATTCAAAAAGGTTGGGCTAAAATTAGAGTATTTCTTTAATTTCATTTTTGGACTAAGATACTTTCTTAAACCTATCTTATATTGATATTAACAATATAAAAATACTTTAAAAGTAAATTTGGCTAGTGTGTTTAAAATAGTTCACCGGCCACACACTAACACTCATTTCTTTACATATTTTTTACTTATTTCTTATTCCTTATATTATTTGACACATATTTTAAGACTATTTTATAATATATTTTTATAATATATTTTTATTTTTTTCTGTATAAAAAGTTAAATATTATATTTTAAATTAAAATAAAAAAAATATTTAAAATTATTTTAGAAATCATATTTTACGAAAATTTTAAAATGTGTACCGATCTGTATCCCCAATATAAAGAACGTGGAGGGACGAAAGGGAGTATATATTTAATGTTAATATAGGAATTAATCAATAAATGTTTACTTGGTTTGTAAATTTGATGACATATACATGCATTATTGTACATAAACAGGAGTGAGGAGTGAGTATAGAAATGCCCTGGTAATTATACCATTAATTCTACAGACATATTGAATTCACGGAAATACATAAACCATACTAATTTAACAATTTATAGCTTCCAGACTTGAATCAGCATCTCTCATTATCAGCTACAAACTTCCATCATTTTTTTTCTGTTTTCACGATTCAAACCCAAAAAAAGAATCAATATTATTAGAATATTAACGCTGACAAGGATCGTTCAACTTCTACTTGCTAAAGGCCGTACAAAATATTACAGTGAATTGATAAGATAGATGCATATTTGATCATCTAAACTCAAGAAAAGGGCTAAATGTGATAAATTAGGGCTGCAACGGAGCCTAAGATTTACGAACCCGCCCGAATTAAATAAAAAATCCGAAATCAGAATTTTGTTTGCGAATAATTTTGTAAATGTTCTATTCTTATAATAAAATATATGTAATTTAATCAGGATGGACAAACAAATGATTATTATCATAGTGGTTGAAGTTTTTATTTCTCTAAAAGCAAGAATCAACTTTTAATGTGTACATGTATTCAATTTTAAGAAAATGAAATTTGGTTGATGGCAATATATGCTTGACCCGGAAATAATAATGATAACATATAAAATCGAGTGATTCTTGATTATTGGACTTCAATTTTAATAAAATAAACATCTCTATGTTGAGTACATGATTATGCACGGTTTATAAAATTCAATTCTTTTTACTAATATGACTTTTAGTCTTAAAATTGAAAATATATCTAAAAACATTTTCGAATAAGTCATAATCTAACGCAGCTGAAACTAGGAGAGACATGATAAACTCCTTAATACTAGAATTATCCAATCTTGCTCGGACCTTAGATTTCTGCTAGAAAAAATCTTGCAATGTACAAGTTGTGCGGTGAATTTGGGTGCAAATAAAAATACGGTAATCCGGGGAGAATAATTGCTGAAACACAAAAATAGAAATGGAAAAAGAAAAATGACAGCTGCAAAAGAAAAGTAGAGTAAATGGATTAATCATCATCAACCGTGTTTACTTTTTTACCCCATCTTCAACCACCACACATGCAAATATCTACGATGAGTAAAATCCCATCATCCAATCTCAGCCGTCCAAAATCAGAAAAAGAGACCTAGTTAAACCTACACCTCACAAACACACGAATAAAATCACCATTTTCTTACACAGACGACGACTAGTTTGATAATGAGTATAATGTGATGTCTATATATGAAGTGTACATGAACATACATACATTCACCCCCTTATACATATAAAGAGTGATTCAAGGTTATGGAAAGCTGAAAGCAGAAAAACATAAAAGTAAGAGAGCTAGCTAGGTAAGCAAAGCACAAATATACATATAAAAGATCATTATTCATCAGTGTATGTTGCAGTGATATATAAAAGAAGAAACAACATATATAAATATAGATAGATAGATAGATAAGATAATATAAAATCTAGTATAAAAAAGAAGGGAAGAGATGGGTAGAGGTAGGGTTGAACTGAAGAGAATAGAGAACAAAATCAACCGTCAAGTAACATTTGCAAAGCGTAGGAGTGGGCTTTTGAAGAAAGCTTATGAGCTTTCTGTGCTTTGTGATGCTGAGGTTGCTCTTATCATCTTCTCTAATAGAGGCAAGCTCTATGAGTTCTGCAGCAGTTCTAGGTATTCTTTTCTTTCCTTGCCTTTGGACTGTAGATCCAGATTGCTTGGGGATTTTCATTTTTTAAGAAATTTGATTTTTTTTTTACTTTCTCTCCTTTAGTTGATGGGTTTTTTACCATTTTCATGAATGTTTCAGTGCTTTTAGAACTTTGTGCTTGTTTTTTTGTTAGATCTGCAAGAGGAAACCTGGAAAAGAACACACATCATTTTTAATACTTACATCAGTAGTAATGCCACCCTATAATTTTATTTATTTATGTCATTCCCCCTCCTTGTTTTGATTCTTTTTTTGAATTTTACATAATATTACTGTGCCTGTTTTTCTTAGTTTGGTTTGATACACATGTACATGTTCATATTTTAAGTAAAGATTGAATTTTTAGGGTTTTTTCTGGCTTTTCTGCCTTGCTTAGTTTTGTCCTAGTAATTAGGATCTCATCTCACTCTTTCCAACATATTTTCTTCCTTTCCTTTCATCTTTAATCAATTGTTTTGTTTATATATACTTGTACAAACCATATTAAGTCTTAAATTCACCTTTCCCCCTTTTGTTCATCCCCCTCTTGTTCTGATTTGCAATATCACATCCTATTTTCCAATTTTATTTTTTATACTCTTTCCACCCAAAATATACATTATCCCCATATATATACACCCATTTTTGGTTCAGTAATATCATAAAGCTTAGATTTTTTGAATAAAAATCTTGATTTTTGGACTTAATTAAAGGGTTCTTGAAAAAAAGATGTGATTTTTCAACTTTGTTTATTTCAAAGACATTTGATCTGTGATGCAGGTACTATTCATTACCTTCTTTGATCCCAAAGTTTATGTTTGAATCTTGAGGGACATACAGTGCTCTTACTCCCTCTTTTTCATACATCTGTTTTATCTAGGGCTTCAATTTGTACTGTGGATATTAGGGTTTCTCCATCTCTAATAATTACTGATCTATTTTTCTAAAAGGACTGTCCTTAGTTATCTTCTGCTGAGTTTGATTTTACTTTTATCTCTTTTTTACAAATTTGTCAATCAATCTCTGTCAGCCACTTGGTGAAAACCAAAATAATTGGATCTTATGAGTTGTACTCCACAGCACCGATTGAATCTTCCATCTCAAACTCAAATGCTCAATGTTTATGTTGGATATGTATATGCAACTGAGCAGGTCATTTAAATTATCCAAGAGATAGATGATGTACCATAGCTTTTGTATTAACATCTTGTTTATATCAGCTGCTTCATATCAAACTATATAGTACACTCAATTGTCTTTTCAAGAAATATACTCGACTAACTTAATTTAATCCCCCATGAGATTTTTTTAAAAAAAGAATAGACAAAAGACTTGTCATAAGGGTCATTTGATATATGGAAAAGCAACCACAACACCAGCAAGAAGAAATCAAGAATTACCCACATCTTGATGTTGCCAGTTAATGATTTTTTCACACAATTATGGCATATCTGATCATTAGAAGTTTATTAATAAAGCTAATATTTTCTCACTACATATAAAGACATCATTTTTATGTATGTCAATATGTTATACTAATAATGATAAATATAGCTAATATATCATTTTTATCATTTTGTAGTTATTAATATTTAATTAGCCTGCTCTAAAAGTGGTAGATGGTGAAGGAGGAGAGTGAAGCAAGATTAAAATATGCTGTTCCTGTTTTTTGTGTATAGCTTGTTAATATATAGAAGGATTGACTGTTTTTTAAATAATTCATGTAAATTAAACATACTAGTTATAGCCTTTTCTGTTTTTATTTACCGTGTAGTACATATCTATATAATTCTATTGCGCATCTAAAAACAAATCTGTAAATTATTTTAGCAGCATGCTCAAAACCCTTGAAAGGTATCAGAAGTGCAACTATGGAGCACCAGAGACAAATGTATCTGCAAGGGAAGCACTGGTAATTTTTATCCCAGCAAATTTATTTACCAATCTGTTCCAAAATTTGATTCTGTTTCTATTAAGCTACTGTTTTGAATACGTATTTTTGCTGCTAGTCCCAAAAACAAGTAGGTCCAGGGCAACTCTAAAATTTTAAACAGTCTATACTTCTCATGAATAGCGTGGCTCAGCATTATATGCAGACCTAATCAGTTGGTGATATAAATTGAGAAAAAGAAAGAAGATGACAGCCCTGTGTTTTATACAAACCACAATGCTAGCACTCAGAAAGAAATATGCATATAAATCGATTGCAGATAAGACATTAACTAGAAAGGTCGGTAATTTTTATACTAAAAATAGGCTGGTGAGCTTCCTAAATCACAGATCATCTTAATTAGCTATTTATGTCACCTGCAGCATATTTTGATGAGTTGAATCCATTCTTTATCATCTCCTGAACTTCGTATATGCTCACTATATTTGTTTTAAAATGCCCTCCGAATTATAATATTCAATACTTGAGTCATGTTTCGATAGAAATCATTTCCTCAAAATTAATTTAATGACAGCATTTGTCATAAGTCCTGACTCCTGACCTCCTCTATGTACTTTGATTTACATGTCCTGAGCCATACTTTTGTGTGCTAAGTAAATTTGTGCGCCCCCTTCCATTGGTACGCGTCACTTTGTATTTGGTAGTTGTTCGATGCTTCTACGTTCAGCTTTTAAACAAATAATGTGTATCTTCAGCCGACCAGCCGGGACCTTGTGTGGATGAGATAGACAGGTCTTGCAGTTTGAAATTGAAAGTCTATATAGTCTCCAGGACCTTGTACTTTGATTGTTGCTGTAAATATCTGTTTTAGAGTAATCGATATTTTATAAAGAATGTACATTAGCAATAGTTATGCATAAACAAAACAGTACAATGACTACAAGTCTCCGACTATATATGTACATGGTCCTCTACTTCTTATTTCTATGAAATTAAAGGTTGAATATTGCATCACTCTATATATGTTTAGCAGGAGGTAGCTAGTCAGCAGGAGTACTTGAAACTCAAAGCACGTTATGAAGCCCTACAGAGATCTCAGAGGTAGTAATTCTTAATGATCTAACTAATAATTACTCATCACATCAAGTACATAGATACAATTCTATTTACTTATCTCAAAAACTTGGTGTATTTGAATTACAAAAGAAATCTTCTGGGAGAGGATCTTGGTCCTCTAAACAGCAAGGAGCTGGAGCAGCTAGAGAGGCAACTTGACATGTCACTCAAACAGATAAGATCCACACGGGTACATAATATTGCAGCTTTATAAAAAACATAGAACTTAATTATTTACCAGTTTTTTAGATTATATATATATACAGTATATATTATGTAAGCTCTGCTACCTCGTATGCAGACCCAATACATGCTGGACACACTCACGGATCTTCAAAGGAAGGTACTCCTTCCATTTCTTTTTAAGTGTCGTTTTTTGACCGTGCACAGATCTTAAGAAATGTAGGAATTAGGCTTTTCTATCATTAGTGTAATTTAATTCTTCAACTTTATCCTTCATCTACACCTACTATCATTAGAAATGTGTAAAGTTAATATTAAACGAGGGTATTTAGGTGAAAAAGAAGTGTACTTGTCTTGAAAAATTAAAAACAACATTTAAATTGAAATTCAAACTTAGTCAAAACACGACACTTAAAAATGAGCCGGAGGGACTACTAACATTTCAAGCATAATTAATTTTAATGATAGAATTTCTTCAGGCTCAATATAATTTTTGGTTTTACTATGTTATATCTTCAGGAACATGCACTAAATGAAGCAAATAGGACCCTGAAACAAAGGGTAAGTATATGCTGCACTGCTTGCTATAATTCTACATTCTATCCCAGTCAACACTCGGTTTGCTGTACACTCATTTTTTTTAACAATTAGAAAGCTGTTATAGTTATAACTTGACTTGAAGCTAAGGTACATATAGATATTGACAATTAGACATACATTGATTAAACAAAATCAGATTAATCTTGCCTCAGATAGAGATAAGAAAGCAAATAAGAGCATGACACCGATCTCTACAAATATATTAATAATCTGTTTGGCCAATTAAAAAAATATAAATGCAGTTGATGGAAGGACACCAGATGAGCCCATTCCAGTGGACACAAGGAAATGCACAAGATATGGGGTATGGCAGACAGTCACATGGTCAGCCTCAAGGGGATGCCTTCTACCATCCTCTCATCGATTGCGAACCGACTTTACAGATGGGGTAAGCTAATTAGCTCCCTTGTGAATCTTTCCCATTCTATAAACATGTGTCCACAAACACAATATATTAGACCATCTATATATAGGCTAAAACAAACATGTGATCAATTCGAAAACTTGCAGATATCAGACTCATGAGGCAATGACTGCGGCTGCAGCTGCCGCCGTGGCAGGCCCCAGTGTGAATAATTACTTGGGAGGATGGCAGTTGTGATGAAATGGTCAATCTCAAGAAGACAGACAGACATGCATGCATGCGTGCATTAATCTTATATATGTATCTGCTGGTAAAAACCATAATAAATTGTTTTTGTTTTTGATTTCATTTCGATTTCCGTTTGTAATTTATGCAACTTTGATTTCGCATTTTGCCAAAAGACATATAAATATGGTTTGTGTAAGAAACTGTTAATGGATTAAATCCATAATTATACAACCCTGCTTGCTTTGTGTGTTTGAAATCTTACAGTATATATTGTAACATTAAATCCATATATTGTCATATTATGCATCATGTAGAGGCCCACAAAAATCCAGCCCAGCTCCAACTCACAAAGTTAATCGGGCCTAGTACAAACAAAATTATTCTTTTAGCAGGCTAAACCCATCTCCCACTGTATCAGGCTTTTAATCCTACTCAGTTCAATTTTTTTTTTAAAAGATAAAATCTGTGTTTTTTACTTCCTTAGCCGGTCACTTGTGCAGGTTTGAACAGCCCGTTCGGGACCGGCACGTACAAAACCCGATTTTATTCGGCTCGAACCGGGCCGGTTCAAAACCGCACAAGACGTTAACCATTTACGAACCGGTTACGAATATAAAGTTGAAAATTCGGGACTGAACCCGGCCCGCACGAACCCGCACAAGCCACAATCCATACGGGTTGAGCTGCACGAACCCGCACAAGCCACAATCCATACGAGTTGAGTTGCACGAACCTGTTAGAAAATTAGGATTTTAGAGCTTAATTTAATTATGTTCTTGATGGTAATCCTAAAATCTAATGATTGGAAATTGTTCAATGATATTTAAACTTAAATTTTCATGTATGGTTTTAAGAATTTTCTTAATGAAATCCATATGAAATGAGAGTTGAAAGTAGCTTGGAAAAACTTGGAAAATTTGAGAATATTTGTCCCACATTGAAATAAATAAAGAGGGTTGTGTGCTTTATATGGTATTACCCACATGAGTAGTATACAACTACTAAGGTGTGTGATGGTCCATTGTGTTGTTGTGTGCTTCACGCGCGCACACACACATGCGCGCCGCCGCCCCGCCACGCCACGTACCGCACCGGACCGGACCGGGTCGGGTCGAAGGGCGATTTGGGCGAATGTCTCGGCGTCTCGCGTACGCGAGGCGACCTGGGCGAGGATTTTATTTATTTGAGAATTATTTTAATTCGAATTTATTTATCGCTGACTGGATTATTGGGCTGGGTACTGAAATAGGCTAAGTCACTTTGTTAGTGGGCTTAGTCTAAACATTGAACCTGCAAATAATCTGATCTGTAACAAGTTCTGATATCAGAATCAGAACTTAAGAACTGATGAATAAAATCAGAACTTAACAAGTTCTGATATCAGAATCAAAACTTAAGTACTGATGAATCAAATCAGAACTTAACTTAAGTTCTGATAATAATGTGGGTGTTAATGTGAAAAGCTGTTACAAATAATTTAAATTCAAAATCTGATTAGTTTTGATTTTTTATTAATGAAGCAGTTTAATTCAGACATTAAGTGTGTGGACAGTTTCATTTTCTCCTCTCCTATAAATAGAGGTTAAAGTGAATGTATTAGAATACACTACATTCTCTTCTCTTCTCTTCAACCTCTCTGCATTTCTCTCCCAAAAGTCCTGAAGTGCTGATATTTTCCGGCGACTGAGGTGCTGGTCGAAGTGGAGTTTTTGTTGCTGCTGTTAACATAAACTCCGAGCTGTTTTATCCTGGTGGAGATATTGTGCGCATCCCAAACGCAGCAGGTAGGGGCAATATTCTCTTCAAGAGCAGCCAGGACTTCGAGCAAGGCCCGGTGACTCAGCTGTGATCAATTTTCTTGGCATTTTGTATCTGTGAACCTTTATTTCAGTCACTGTTAAAAGCTATGGTTTCGAGTACATCTTTCTTTCTCTCCTCGTTATTTCAGTTACTGATTTTGTTTACTTGCATGTTTTGTTTTGTTAACTGTGGTCTTGGCCTAAACTTGCTAAATTCTTTATACACTTGCTTCTATGTTGATATATTTGTTAGTGAGATTTACAACATTACCCGCCTAACCCGCACAGCCGACACTAAGTTGCACCTTGTTATTGTTGAGTTGCTAGGTGCTTATCTAATTAATTATTAAATTCACATGTATTCAGGTTTGGTGCTTGTTCACACATACACCTATTTATTTATTATTTGTAACCTCTAAATATTGGTATCTTGTTTTCACAAGATTCAATCCCTACTACAATTGTAAGTTTTTTTTAAATTATTAAACTTTATAAGAGGTGTTATCCTCTTGTAATAAAAAATCAAAACAATAGAATTTATCAATTAAAATTAAATTCATTTAATATAATTACTGCTATTGATTTTTTAAATTAAAATCGAGACAAAAATCAAAAGAAAATTATTTCAAAACAATGCAAGTTTTAGTTGGACTAATTATAATTATCGAGGAACATAAATTATGCATGTCTGTGTGCTACTTTTGCATAGATAAAAATTAGAGACACCTGTCACTCTCCCACTTACTAGCCCCTTTAAAAAATATCAGCAGCCCGCGAAGCTCGTATGATTCGGCCCGCACGGCTCGCTAGTCATGTGCCGGTTACGAGTCTCTATTTTTCTGTTCGAACCCGGCCCGGCCCGGCTCGCTTATCCCGCGTGTCGGTTCAGTGTTTATAATTTGCGTGCTCAACCCGTAATTAGCCCGGCCCGGCCCGTCCGGACCGCACAACTGGCCAGCTCCTTGGATGAATAGCGTAGAGCCGTTGATGAATCGACTCATTAGTCATTTTGTATACAGTACTCCCTCCGTCCTAAAATGATGTTTATATTTTGACTTTTTGTACTGTTCATGATAAGTAATTCACTACTAATGTACGTCTAATTTATAAGATTAAACATGGTAATTAGTGATTTTGTTAAATTCGTATTTATGAGTACTTTAATACAATGAAATTTTTATATTTAATATTAATACGAAATTAAAGATATTTACAATTAAAAATGTGCATTAACAAACGTGTTCAACACAAGAGAAAACGTTTTTAAGTACAGAGAAATGCAAATGTGTTCAACATTAACTAAAACCGTTTCTCGTTTCTAGTTTTTAGGGATGGAGGAAGTATGATTTTAATTTAATGCACAAAATATCTGATTGCCAGCCTTACAAAATATCTGCTCATGATCATTAATCACTTCCTACTGAGAAACTCTGGATGACTCCTAGAATTACAGACCTAATCTAGATAGTATAGTTATTTAAAAGTTGTCAAAAGATAAGAGTTGAGGACGTGTCCAATCTTTTTTCTCCGTTATAAATTTTCGCGATTATGTAAATTAAAATCACATTCTATTTGTCCTTAATTTTACTGCCATACAAACATAGAATTGTGAGAAATATTCCTAACATTACGATTATTTTAATTTTAATTTTTATTATTATGATGATTATTTCTATTATCATTATGTTAATATCCAATTCCAAGAACAAAGTGTTGATATTTAATAAATACTTCTTCCATTCTAAAATACAAGTTTTTTGATTTTTACGCGTATTTGAAGGTGTATAAAAATCATAATTTCATGTATTTTTATTAAAAGTATTTTTATTAAAATTTATTATATATACTTTTATTTAAAATAGGAAAATTTAAAAAATAATTTGTGAAATATATTTTTTTTATTCACCTAAAATTAAGTCTAAAATAATTGTATTTTGGGACTGAGGGAGTATAAAGTGTTGATTCGCCTCCGTAAGCAAATTGTGTATAGTCATTATACTCCTAGCTACTCTGCACATCTATTTAAAACCTTATCTATAATAATAATTAAAAGGGGAAGGGGGATGAATATATGAACAAGGGAGGAGGCCAGGGTTAACGTGGAGGTTCAGATGGGAAGGAAGAAGCTGGAAATAAAACGGATCGAAGACAAGAGCAATCGACAAGTGACTTTCTCCAAGAGAAGAAGTGGTCTTTTTAAGAAAGCTAAACAACTTTCTATTCTTTGTGACGTTCCAGTTGCTGCTCTTATTTTCTCCAACACTGGCAAACTCTATCAATTTTCCAACTCCAATAGGTAAACTTGTTTATTTGGTTGTTACATTTCTTGTCTTATAGCTAAGTTATATGTTTCCATACGATTTTGTTGATTCAGTTATTCATAATTCCATGCTTTGTAGTTGTACCATTATGATTTATGACCATGATATGTGCTACTATGGTTATTAATACCTATGTTTTATTCAATGGTTTGTGCCATAATACGTGCTACTATCGATATGCATTATTATGACCAGTGATTTGCGCTACTCTAATCGATGAATTTTGTAACATTATGACTATGATATGTGCTATTACGACTATTGATAGATCTGTATTATTGTAATTGGTGGTGTTTGATACTCTAATCGGTAAATTGACGATTATAGGATTTTTTGTACTAATATTAGTTTTATCGAAAATTGACATTATATACTACAAATGAATTTGGCCCAAGAGCTACAAAATGTGTTAATTTTGTTTGTCTTCGGTGAATTCTATATATGTAATTTGATAGCTACAAAACCTTTCTGTAATTATAGATTTAGAATTATTCTCTGTACTTTTTAAAAGGTTCATTTGGTCCTGAATTGAGGTGGAGCCTCACCTGGATTCGTATTATCCAGGCCATCATTTCAGATATTTGCTTGGCTAAGTAGTTGCGGAGTTACAAAGGGGCTACAAATAAAAAAAGAATTACATCCAGGCCAGAAATTGCTATATATGGATATTTTTTTGTTTTACTTGCAATCTAGTACAATAAAAAATCTAGTACAATCAAATTGAGCTGGAAGCACTGCACGAAGGCATTACTTTGCATGTGAATTTTAGTGTTTAGTAAGAAAAAGCCTTAAAGCTTGTGTGAACTTCACACCCACAAAATTTTTAATTTTGATGCTGTGTATATACTACATAACATAACTAAAGGCTTATATTGTCACATGTAATTTTATCAAAATTTTGGATTATGCCAAAGAGGAAATACATAAAATTATCAATTTATCCACTCTTTTTTATTACTCAATGGTTATTATCTCAACAATTTATCTAAAAGTAAAAAAAATCCTGTGTAGAAAAAATGCAGAACAGGTTAGTGTTGTTTTGTTATAGTTTACAATTTTAGTATGTACAAAGTTTAGGCCATAAATTCTTTTTACTTCTTTACTAAAACAGGCTATATATCACCCTTGGCAATTGAGATTTGATTTCTATCTTTGTGAAGGCCAAAGGCTCTTAGTCACTTTTGTTTTTCTAGTATTATGAAAAAAATGATGCGCAAATGTAGAAGAGAATAACAATTACGTAAAGCTAAGCTGACTAAGCAACAATCCTAGAAAAAATGTTTATTTGTTTTGGTATTCCCTTCTTATATTGAACATCCCCATTTTTCTTTCAAAAAAATTATTTTAATAATTGCATATGCTCATTTTTTTTTTGCATTCAATATCCTCCTATTATATTTTGTAGAGCAACATTAGTTAATTTCTACATTTCCCATTTCCATTTACTATATACTTATGTGTATTCATACATTTTGTGGACAAAATTCGTATTTTCAATATGACAACCACTTTGCGTTTGCCTATCGATTAACTAATAAGATATCCTTGTAGTTTTATCTCTCCTTTCACTCAAATAAAATATATCCTTGTAGCTTTCTCTCTCCCTTCACTTGAATAAAATTGACACGTATTGAAAACCACATGTTGTCTATCATGATTACTATCAAAGTCGGTTCCTATGCCTTGCTTGATTCCTACTTGGAACGGTGGAAGCTAAAAGGACATTTAGTAGTTGGTTTATGATATATATATATATATATATATGAATGCATAATTGTAGTTTGAATTATCTGCATGATTTTTAATAATAATTCTTTAAAACTCCACCAAAGCTGAACAATTCTTCTATAGTAATCGTAAAAATATGCAAGTATATATATTCTTGAATTTTAACAAATATCACAAAAAGTTCATTAATAATATCGAGAGAATTAATAATCATAAGGATGTGTATTTGTAAAAAATTAAATAAGTTTATGACAAAGTCAATTATTTTAAAAGCAATGATACAATCTCTATTTAAACTCTTTAATTGAAAATTTGAGAGAAGTATTAAAAATGTTATTGCAAAAGGGTATATGCGACTGGGCATCACACTAATAAGTCACATTGTATTGAAAATGTTACTAATAAGTCAAATTGTATTGAAAATGTTACTACAAAAAGGGTATATGTGACTCCAGTGAGGCATCACACTAATAAATTACACAGTGTATCATTTGTAATCACATTCTTCCTCTCTACTCTTCTTATTGTGGTTTTTTTTGATTAAAGGTACTTCAAAGTACATTGAAATTGGAGATGCACACATATATATAAAAAGTTAACCAAAATTATATTGGAGATCATCTTAGGAGATGCACTAAGCACATATTTATGGTTTACGATAGAATTTTTAGGTGTAGTAAGCACATATAAATTGTTAGAATTTCATTTCTTTTTACAAATGTATTTGGTGCTCAATACATCCATTTCGAACATTAACGCAAACATATACCAGTACCCTTTTAGTTTGATCCCCGTATTTTGCCACATACGTGGGTTAAACCCGACGCTTGAGTACCTTCGTGAAGACTAGTCGACAAGTAGCCCCACTAGTCGTAAAAAGTCGACAAAGAATTCATTATACATATAATACTAGATTTTATATATAATATAACTAAACACGTCAATTTCATAATTTAAATCAAAAGTAATAGAATAATAAGTTCAAAATAAGCATAAGTAGTGCATAATAACATTAATTTTCCAAATATCAAACATATCCAAACAAACAAAAACATAAATATTATGAATATCAAGCAAAGTCATCGATTTTAATATCATTTGTTCTTGTGTACTGTCATTTGGTTCATGATACACCACAACTACGGTTATGAAGGCTCTTAGTCGGGTTTCGAGATTTTTGGCAACCTTCACGTCAACTAGTCGACGACAAGCGGGGAGACTCTCGGCTCGTGAGTACCTTCGTGTCAACTAGTCGTCCTCATGATAATAATGCTTAAATTAACTAATAACTAGCAATATAAACATGGAAAAATGTTTTTTTGTAAGAAACTTGTAACATGACAAATTTGGGAGTTAATTAAGCTTATAAAAAATGTTATAAAGTTAAGGAATATAACAAGGTGGGTAAAAGGGTGATTGCTTTATGAGTGGTAAGATTTTTTGGTAAAATCGTAACCCACCCAAAATGGTAAAATCGCTAACCAACATGCATATGTGGTGGTGTGGACAATTTTTGAAACCGCATGTCACCGCTACATAATACTAAAACCACATAAATTAAACCGTAAAAATATGGTGTGGTGCAATGTGGTGAGCTGTTAGAAAATACTTATTTACTAAATTAATATGTTATCAAAAATTTAGATAAAACTTCTTCTCAACTTGCAATTAAAATTTACTTAATTTTTTTTTTACAAAAATGAAAATTTTATGTACACAACTAATATAGATTTTGTACATAACAATGCTTAGCTAGTTACTAAGAACTACAACTTAACAATAATCCCGAACTAGTAAAGGGAGAAAATTGCAGTATAACCGAAGGGAGGTTAATGAACTAGTTGTGTGAATCAACTGATATATTTATTAAGCTAAGCTCATATCCGGCAATAATACGAAAAAACTAAGTTCATGGATTAATAATAATAATAATAATAATTTGCCACAAATTGATGACAAAAAAGTACAATTATATTTTTTTGAAATAGTTGGGCACAATAATTTCCAACCATATTCTTCCCCGCATAGTGTCGTTTATTATGAATTCAATCCGCAACCGCAACACAAAAAAAAATATTGTCTGCCAGCAGTTTTTGCATTTAGTTAAACACCCAATACCCCCGCCAAATTTAACCTCTAATGCCCGTGTTAAGATAGGGCACATGCACTTCTTATAGGCCACACCGTATGTATCTTTCCATCTACGCCAGGTCCAAAACTTCGACATGTACCCATGATGGGAACTTTCGCGCCAGTTTGAGCAACGAATAATAATTTATTACTTGGCAGGCATTTTATTTACTTTGTACTTCTATATTAACAAGATTATATATTTTATTTGCGAAAATTTTATTTTACTTCTTTGTATACTCGGTTAATTTATTAAGTTTCCTTGAAACTGCGACAGTTTTACTGCAATACTTCAACAATATCAAGCCGTTTCTAATGCAGACCAAAAGGAAGCCAATGGAATTCATGAAAATGAGGTAACCATATACAGATTATTAATTTACTTCATTGCCCGCGTTTCCTCTAGATCTAATTCTAAATACCAGTATATCACAAGTGTCCCTTCTTGATCGAAAGATTTTCTAGGTTACTTGGTTAGTGTTAACATGTATAATATTTTTTTATTAGATAGTTCAGTTATTATAGTAGTTTTTTTGTTAGATTGTTTTTCTTTGTTATTGTTTGATTGTTGGCTATATAAGTCACTCTTTTATTTTAATTGACAACAAGTTGTATTATTATAAAACCATTTTTTTCTCTTCTCTTTACTTTATGATGGTTTAGCAGCCCTGATACGCCGAAACCTCTTATTCCGGCTAACTTACTGCCGGAGTCATAAATTGCATAAGAGAAGAGACGCCGTATTTTTTATTAAAAAAGAGCTCTTCCGAATGATAAAGAAAAAGGGTGCTCAAGGTACGATTCGGGATTGATTAATAGTTACACATGTTCGATTTAAAACATGTGTTCGATTATTGTTTCTCCTTGACTTCTTCTCCAAATCGGTTATATATTTTTTCTTTGGATGGTTTTGAGTTTTAATCGCGATTGTTGTTTTTCCCCTCATGGTTTTTTTTGCTTTGAATTGGTTGTATTTTTTGGGGTAATAATAGATTTTGGTTAATTCGTTTCCATTGGTTTAGATTTTGTCTTATTTGAACCCTCACACAAGCTCTTTGTTTCTCTCTCTTTAATGGTATTGGATCGTTGGTAAAATTCTTATTTTTGCTTTCTCTTCTCTTATTTTTTCTTTCACATATGTATACCTTCTTTCTAGTATTTATGATTGGGGTAGCCCTAGGCTATGTTGCACGGAGACAGGTACGGGAACATCTACCGATACGGGGACGGGGGCATGAAACTGCAATTTTAAAATTAAAGGGTACCGGGACGGCAAGTAATATATTAATAAATATTAAAATTTTTATATAAATAGGATAGATCCAACATTCTCAAATATTAAAATCGTCGGAGATCAACTCATTCTCCATTTCGGACTCGTCAAAGGAAAATTATGCAAAATCCAAGAATCCAGCATCTCCTAAAGAATCAAATTATCTCCACACCAACATCTTACATCTTGTTCTTCTCTGTTTCATATTGTTCAGAATTCCCGGAGAAGCGTTAGAGTTGTATGTTTATATGAAGAACATGTGCATATAACTCATTAGAAGCGGCTTAGATTACGGTTTTGTATGTTTTATTTAACTGGGGACGGGTATATTTGCCATTTTAGTTCATGAAACGTCCCCAATATCAATCTGCCATCCACAAAAGTATATTTGCCATTGTAGTCCAGGAAATGTCCCTAATATCAACCCGCCATCCCCAACTTTTTGGAACGGCTTAGGGCCCTAAGCCGTTCCTGTGGCGTCCCCTCTCCTGGGACGTCCCCAAACTTCGGTACGGCACCTAGTAGGCGTCCCCATGCAACATAGGCCCTAGGTACTTCCGTATACCTGTGGGTAGTCCTAGACATATATTTATACATTCTTTCTCGTGTTTATGATGCGGGTAGCCCTAAGAACCAAAAACATGTTGTAGGATAAACTGATGGATTTGCCACTACTACTAATGTATTTTGTGCTGACATGGAGCATGGCTTTAGCCTTATGCAGCTTCTTATTCTTGTCTTTTTGAGTAATAATTTGTAACTTGGGTTTAGTGGTAAATGGTAATTGACATGACTGATATACTAAAATGTCAATAATTCATCTTTCATTAAATTTTACAATGTGGCGTGTTTATTAATAATAGAATCTAAAATATGCAAGTAATCGGGCGGAAGGAGATCTCTTGCAAGGAGTTGAAAGGCAAGCCCCCTCTTACCTGAATGTTTAAAGGTAGTTAAAATGTGGATTTTATACTCATTGTTTGGGCGTTAATTTTTTAGGGACCTTGCAGAAATAAATCCAGACCAGCTAAATGTGGCAAACCTGATGCAATTGGAGACAGAACTGGAGACAGCCCTAGTTCAAACAAGAGCAGCAATGGTCTCTGTCAATGTATGAGCTTCTATTCTTCTATTCCACTCTGAAAGATTCCTAACCATCTTCGCAACATCCAAAAAAGGCCAATATGATACCGTAATTGAAAATCTTCTTCCTTAAATATGCGATTTCTACATTTCCTTAAATTCACTTTCTAGCTAAGCTAATATGTTAAGGCTTAGGTTCATACTCCTAAAATGTTAAGTCTCTGAACTAGTAGTTTTTTATTTCCACTATTAGCCTTTGTTGAACCGGGCATTTCTAATCTTGAGAATTTTGCAAGCTGGCTGTTGTCATATTTTTAAGATTAGAATAAAAAAAATTGTAGGAGACCTAAAGTAGCACCACTTATTGGGGTGGATTGTTTAACCTATGGTGTTGGTGATTCACTTGGGGTTTACACTATCATCAGGCCTTCTGATTTCATATTATGGTGTTGGTGTGTCACTTCATAGGTGCACCTGTTTTTTAATATCTAGATAGGATAGGAAATACTCGAGTCATTTATAAAAGAGTAAATGCTATGTCTGGTTGGTGAAAATGAAATTAATTAAATAATAATAAAAATTCAAGGACAAAAAAGGATGCACCTGGGAAGAGTGAACGAAAACAAAGACTGCAGGCATTTTTAAGATGATTTTTACAAGGACATGAGTTCAAAAGAAAATGGATCATTTCTCAAATTGGTGGATTGTGCTCTTAGATGTCTTAGTTTAGGTGGCAGGAATATAATGGAGTAAGAATGAAAATTCTAAACATTTGTGTAAGTAGAAATTTAATTTCATGCCCTCCAAGTTTAATTTACCCCAAGCAAACACAGTATTATTTCTTGGTCCATTTCCGGGTACGTTCAACATGTGTAATGTGCCTACAGAATACTAATGCAAGTACATCTAATGATGGAAAGATCTAGTTAAATCATTTGATTTTATGTATTTTATTTTGCAGACACAGCTGATGATGGAAACAATAACAACTCTCCAAGAAAAGGTACCTCTTATGGTTGATCTACATATGATATGTTTATACTAGGAGTAAGGTTACTCAATATTGTTGGTTTCAAATGGTCTTCCAAAGCTTCTTGGCATACAACATTCAGGAAACTATATTTAGTGAATTGCCTGAACTGTTGAACATCCTTTTCTCCCATGTTACCAATCACCCATAGCATCTGCCATATATGTCACAAAACAACTCCTGTGTTCTACTTTCTCCGTCGTCTTCCGTCTTACTTACACTGAGCCCTAGTTCACTCCTCAACTTGAGTTTAGTAATTTAATTCTTGTTACATGCAATTTATTCTATTGCGATACAGTTCCGAAAATGATGACCATAATAAAAAAGTATACAGATTCAATTTGTACATATCTTATTTATAATATTTATTAAAGATCCTATTAATTAATATATTAGCAAACATATATTTTCTGTTTTTTTTCCATAGACAAACATATATTTTCTTAATCATAAATTTTTGAAGTAGAAAGTTTTTCTATGAAAGCCATGTTAGACCATTTAAACTGGGACATAGGGTGTAGGTAGTAAGTGTTGTGGTAATTGGTTGAATTTTCTGTTATATGTAACAATTATGACATTAATGCACTAGTGTCTGACCTGTTGGTAGATCTTATGTATTTCCGAGCTAAAATTATTGTTTTAGAAAATGCTAACAAAACACAGCGTTAACCAAGTAC
Organism: Apium graveolens; assembly: GCF_009905375.1. Lineage (NCBI taxonomy): Eukaryota > Viridiplantae > Streptophyta > Magnoliopsida > Apiales > Apiaceae > Apium > Apium graveolens. Next base: position 266,232,050 of record NC_133654.1, on the reverse strand, counting down.
CTACAGAAGCTGCTACAAGCCACCAGAAAGTGGATATTGACATCATAATGTTAAGCTTAAACAACATAAGTAATTCTTATATAATTAGTAGCTGCCATCTGTAGGAGAAGTCGCTGAGAGAAGGAAACGAGCTCCTGATGCAGCAGGTAGATATACAGAGCCAATTTTTTGCCTAGATCATTATTGCGTCATCTATATATAACAGAAAAACAGACAAGCAGCAATAGTACTCTATAATTTACTAACCTTTTTGCCGTTACAGATAGCTGAAATGGGACAGGAAAACATAGCTGCAAAGGAGAAAGACAATATAGACTTTTTCAACCTTGCAGGTGATGAGACAGATCATGCGCCAGGGAAGGAAACACTTATGTTGCTTTGTTAGTAGAATTTTACATCCATCAATCAAGGACCGCCTGCAGGTAGACATCTGATCTGAATCTCACACACAATGAAAGCATGTTGCAATTGTTCGATATGGTTGTTTGAACGTGTTACCCAATTTACCTTATGCTGCGTATACATGTCCATTGTTGGCACGACTAAGCACTGTATACGGTCTTACGTTTTAAATTTCTATTTTGGAAAAAAAGAGAAGATATGAGAGAGCTTTTATTTTTATTGAACACTGTTGTTAGGAGATTATTTGGCAATATGGGTCCATTTTCCATAATAACTCTCCTGGACTCAACAATAATAAGGCACTGTTTGTTTTATCTCTAGTTAGAGTTTACTTGGTTTTTCCAATAGTGGACCTCTCTTTGTTTTGTTTCCATATTTTACAATATATTGAATAATAAAGCATCTGAATCGTATATATATGTTTTGTTTCTGAATATGATTTTGTTTTGAACCCCTAACCTCGCGAAGTTGGCCGATTCTGCTATAACATATAACATGTTTGCGTTATATTAAATTTGTACCCAACATTGTAGAGAAGTAGTTAATCTTTATTTTTAAATTTTGGCGACAAAATCTTACTTGCAACTTTCAAGTTGTTAAAGTAAAGCCTAATTTGCCTTTGGTCATTTCTTTGCTTAACTTGCAACAAGTAAAGCCTAACTTGCAACTTGCAGCAGAGCGAAAGTGTCATAGGAGGCCTATCTATTGATGTACGCCTCTAAAATTGTGATTGTTTCCAAAATCTTACTTCTAAAGCTTTTATTGTATTGTTGGTTATAGAAGTGCAAATAGTTGATGGGGAACCATTGCTAGATGATATTTGAGTGCTAAATTTGTAAAAAAAAATACCAGAAACATATAGCTCATGGTCATAATTGCACCTTCCAACAAACCAAAGGATCTATGGAAGAAGGGGAAAATGCAAATGCTCACACACATCAAATTCTGAAAAATACATACAATGTTCAATTTATGCATTGTTCTGTGAGATTTTCAGTTTTTGTATGTGAGATAACAAAATTATCATGGTGCTTTATTATTTACAGCAAAGATGTGTGTATTAGTTGGACTATCTATATGGTAAATTATGTGTCGTGCACAAAAAAAAAGTCACATAGGATTTTATGAACATTATTATAGACTAAACGGACTTACAAATTTTGCTGGCTGTTCTTTGCAACAATTGCATGATCCGTCTCGTTGTTTGCAAGGTTGAACAAGTCCATATCTTTCTTTTTTGTTATCGCGACATGTCCTACTCCTTTGCAGCTAAGTTTTCTTGTACCATTGCAGCTTTCTGTAATTGCAGATGGATTAGTAAGTTATTAATTATTGGGGCTTGTCTGTATTTTGTGTTATAAATGGATTATACATTAATTATCTAGGCAAACAGATGGTATTGTACATCTAATTAGTCGATCTATTAACAAATGGCATTGTACATCTAATTAGTCTTTGTACTAGTCTACAACTGGGAAAATGTGATTAGTTTAAAAATCTTACTATACGGGAGACTTTGAAATTGCCTGTTAGTCTAAACAAAATAGTTCCATTGAGCATTGCAACTGATTAAGCTGCATATTAATCCATCATTTCTCATTTCCCAAACTGGGTTGGCTCAAGTATTGACAAGGGTTATGAAAGTGCAGAAGTTGATGGATAAATATTGCAAGATAGTTGTGAAACATGCTTAATATATGTGGTCTTAATCTCTAAGAATGCGCAGTTCATACTCAAAAGTGAACATAGGTTACTGCACATCCAACAAACCATATGAACAATGCAAATATTTTGGTAAAATAAGAAAAGAAAGAGGCATACAGGATTTTATGAACATTAGCTTGGACTTGCAGATTTGCTGTTTGTTGTTTGCAAGTGTTCTTCTCCTCTAACTACACAAATAGGCGACACAAAATATGAAATAAGTATGTTGTTGAGTATTGAGTATTGTTATGTGGTGTTACAATGAACACAACGCACATAATTACTTGGTATATATAGGCCAATGGAGCAAACATTAGGGCATAACACCTTAAGGTTGAAGGCATGTTAAAGAAAATTTAAAATGAAATTTAAGGTTTAAGTTTTGAGATTAGATCTCCAAGACTATGGGTGCTTGGCAGGGGCCAAGGGGTGAGCATCTCTGATAGAGGTTGTCCCAGAAACGTAAATCTTGATTGCTAATTTATTAAAATTGTATGGTTATGATGTTGTTCACAAAAATTGCTAAAATTTGGTAATTTTCGGAATTTGTTAAAATACATAATTTAATTTAGGGATCATGTAGATAATTTTTAAATATTACTAATTATATTGGAATAGAATGTTTACAATTTATATAAAATTAAGGGGGAAAATATATTATTAAGTATGATAATTCGATAAGCTTGCCAAATATCTGTACCCATTATTTTTATACAATTTTCCTTTTTGGTGTCTCATCTAATTTTATACATTTTTATATTTTTTCCTTTTTTGGATGTCTCATCAATTCTATAAATTTCAAAAATTACCAAAAATAATAAACATTATTAATATAAAAATTAATTACATCCATTACTTTCTCATACAGTCTCACTACACTCACTTTATATATTAAATATTGATCGGTCTCACCACTTTACCCAAATCTCACAATTTTTTTCATTAAATTACATTTTTTTCTTTATCTCTCATCCCACCATCTTAATAAAAATAATATTTTTTATAATTTTTTTTTGTCCCCATTTATATACAAATGACTGAGACGGAAGGAATAACATCAAATTTAAAAATACAAAGCTTGGCTAGAATTTGGTAAGATTTACTCTTTTCAATATTATTATTTTTAATAACTCATGAATTATACGAGATAATAAAATTCGTAGTACATTAAGCTTTTAATTTTAAACGCAACTTTAAGTCATAAGAAAAATTTTAAGTTTAGGCGGGTTATTTGGGAGGAGAAGTAACAGAGGATGTCGATGTAGCGGACAGCAATGCCATTTGCTCATCAAGTGGAAACCCTGTATATTAAATGGAGTAAGTATTTGCTGTAACCAGGACATGCACAATATTCAAGGAACCGCCCTGTATTACAGTACTGCCAAGCGACTGACAAACCTATTGATGACACCTCACGGTCTGAGAAGCCGCTTCTGGAAAATTCGGTTTAAAATATATGGAGACCCATCCAGATACAATGTCTTTCTTAAATACACCACTCATATAAAAACACAACGTCGGCACAAGCACACGTGAACCTGCCTTCTTTTTATGAATGAACTGTTTTTAAAAAAGAAAATCTTCTTTTTTTTAGTTTATAATATCAACAAAAATGGTGTTAACTTCTAATTATTTGGAATGAACATATATTACTCGGAATTAGCAAAAAAAAACATATGTTACTCGGGCAATATTTATAAATGATTTTTTTATAAAAAATACTTAGAGATATATTGTTACAATATTCCAAAATGCTACAAAGTTAAACGATAAACATATAAGAAAGGGGAGGATATCCTATTATATACTTTTTTTTAGGGACATATCCTATTATATACCTGAGTACGAAATTTTAAATAAAAATTAAGAGTAATTCGAACAAGCTCTTGAGTTTTCTCTAAAAATAATATATTATTCAATAACCTCCTAATCATTTAAGATAGGACGTTTCTTATCATATTCGACAATATTTCTATTCCTGTCTTTTAATTTAAATTTTACTAATAATTTAAATTTTACTAATAAATGTACTCATCATATTGGGGGAGAGAAATATGATGTTAGTAAAAATATTAATATAAATGATGTGTATGAGTAAAGAAATAGAAGAGAAAAGAAGAAAGACTCTTAAAAAATAGGAGGAAAAATGAACTCCTCAATATTTGAGGAAGAGCTAGGAGATTCTTGGAACTTATTTTTCAAATATTCTACTCAAAATTTAACATGGGAGTTTGAAATGCGAAATAGTTGAAAATGCTCTAAGCGAATAAAAGAGGTATTTTTTATACTATACACGTATACCAGTTACCGAGTTTATATATTTTTCTTCAAAGTCGGGTACATATCAGCGAAAATAATTTTTAAAATTCAGGAGCACATTAAACGAACTAGCTCTCCTTGTACTCGTCTGCCCACCTGTATAGTTTATTTTTTTCTTCAAAATTAAGAACAGGTTAAAAAGAAGTAATTTTTTAAATTCCGAGCAAGTACATGAAACAAACAAGTTCTTGTGGGAATCATTTCTTCCTACATTCAATTACTTATTTTTCTTTAAAATTTCGGCAACACTGAATTAAATTTATTTGTATTATCATGGAAATATAGCATCAATTTTTATCGGAGGGAAAAGAGATGCTAAATTCTCAAATCTTCCGTGTTTGTGTTTTCTTAATGTCAGGTATATACTTCACAAGACGCATACACAACTCGTGTATGTGTCTTTGTAGTTAGACCCGACAATTTTGGACACGATACGACTTACACGACACGACACGAAAATTCAGTATTTATATTTGCCATTTTGGTACACAACACGAAAATACACGACCGAGATTTAGTGTCGGTTTTGTATTTTTTCTTCGAGTACACGACACGACACGAAATATACGACATAAATAAATATTATAATTAAATATTAATATTTATAATGTATATATGTATATTTATAATAGATATATGCATATTCATTTTTAAAATAATTACTTAATCTTATAATATGTATATATATTTGATGTAAATATATTTTTTCAATATATTTTGTAAAAAATTTACCTAAAAATCTTATATTTTTAATTCTTTATTAATTTATTTTAATTAATATTAATATTCGATTTTACACAAAAAAACACGACACGAAACGGAAGTACACGAACACGAAAATACACGAACTCTAAACATGTCGGTTTTGTGTTTAACCTTCAAGTACACGAAAATACACGACACAAAAGTATACGACACGAACGAATTGTCATGTCTACTTGTAGTCTTTAAACGAAACTTGCGTGAAATTAATGATTCGAGTTCGGCTACTGATTTAGTATAAAATTGAATGAGCCCCGACTCGTTATTCGTTTAAAGTCGACTCGACTCGTGATATTAAACGAATTAAATATGGATAGAGGTTTAGACTCAATTAATTAAACGAGTCGGCTTAACTCGACTCAATTAAACTCAATCCAAATTAAATATTTTCACAACCCGAATCAAAATTTAATTTTTCCTTTTGATTTTCATTTGTAATTAAGATAATTGTATTTAAAAATTATTTATTTTACTTTATTTAAGTTAAAAATTCCGACTTTTATATAAAATTATCCAAACACATTTATATAACTTATAAGTATTTATCCACATATTACTTTTAAATTAGTTATTCAATTTAAACCATAAATAAGTTATTTATTTAAAATCTTATCCTATTATATCAATATATTAAAATGATTATGTTTAAATTCAAATTTTATCTTTTATTTGTTTAAGTTAATATTAATTTCTTTGTTTATTTATTTTAGCTAATAAGTATGATCCAAAACACATCGCCAACTTATATATAAATTTATACAAACATCTAAATAATTTATAAATTATGATATTAATATTACTTATATAACATTTTTTAACTTTAAGTTAAAAGTTATATTTTTTAAGAAATTTCAAAGGAATCTCATAATAGATTATTTTCGTTTTCGTTCTGATTTTCATTTGTAATTTATGCAACTTCGATTTCGTATTTTGCCAAAAAAACAGTTAATGGATTAAATTTATACAGAGACAAGATTTCTACCAAATTTATAATCAAATTTGTATCATTAGCGTGTGTGCTTGTTTGTTTGTACGCTTTTTTTAGTAAACATTCTCCCTAGTCATCAAAATTTGATATTTTGTTCTTTTCTCATTATTCCTCACCAGAACTCGTATATTCAACTGAAACTCTTTTCTTATCAAGGTTCTAATCGAAATGCATAATGTATAGGCCCTCAATATACTCAAACCAACACACAAGTTACCAAAACTTAACTAGGCCTCGTAGAAAAGAAGATTACTGTTAGAAGGCTAAACCTCACTGCCACTGTATCAGGCTTTTGGCCCAATCGTTATATCTACCCAACTTTTATTTAATTTTTTCGAAAAAAGATAGTTTCTCCTGTACGTGCGAGTCGGGACGAACATCACGAGACTCTGCTCAAACTCGATTAAAATTTTTGGAATCGCACTTAATTTTTTATCGAACTTCTAAATACATTTTCGAAACTCGACTCGTAAAACGTTGGATATTCTCGAGTTCGGCTCGAAAATTTAAATTAATTTTACCAAATATTGAAAAAAACTCCAATTAAGATCGGTTCGAGTCAAGTTCAATTTAATATATATAATATAGTGTTTTTATTTAAAAAATAAATAAAAATAATCATTCGATAAAGCTCGCAAACCTAACGAACATAGTTATTTAGAGTTCGGCTCTTTAAAGAATTCGAATAGCTCAATGCCATTGATTATTATCAAATTGAATTCAAAAAAAATTACGAGACAAAAATAATTATTTCATTAATAGTTTGACTCATTTAAACCATCTTCAAACCAAATATTGTGAATACAATATGCGATTAATATATATAAATCAAACAAGCGTGTGGGTGAGTAAACGAAATCAAAAAGAGAAAGAAAAGATATAAACAGAAGAGAGATCCTCGAGTTCAGTTAAAACTGTCTCCTTAAAGTTATTTCGCCTCTCACCGTATGTGCGAGCAGATAGCCTCTCAGGATAAAACGAGATAGCAGCGGCGTTACGGATAACGAGCACCTTCAGCGAGCTTGAACGAGCACGAAACTATCACCGACCGAGAGAGAGAGGAGGGGTTTGTGTTTAGGAGGACGGTTGTATAGGTTGAGTGAGTTAACCCTAAATCCTATAGCGAAAATATATAGGCTCAGAGAAACGTGTGCACTACTTCTCTTATTTAATTAACCGTTAATTAAATTTAATTCGAGAGTTGTTAGGTCCCAATGTGTTTGTAGAAGGGGGGGTTGAATACAAACAGTATCGAATAATCGAATTAAATGCGAAATAAAAAATTGAAATAAAATTTAAGTTAAATAAAAATATTATTAAACTTGAAAGGTGTTACAACAACTGTATCGATTACAAGGAATTAATCTCAAATTAATTATTACAAATCTAGAATAAATTCGACATGAACTTTTTCTATTTTTGCAATAATTAGAATCAAATGCTAAAAGCGATTTGAGATTAAGTTCTAGGGATTTTGATCCGCTAGATTGTTACGCAAGAACAAGATAAAGATTTCTAGTGGTTTGGATTTAACTTTATAAACTAGAAATTTGATCTTGAAGTTTGCAGATGAAAAAAATGAAATATTACTGCTTGTTTTTCTTTTCTGCTTTGTTCTTGACTTCTGTGTTCTGGATTTAATAATGAATGAATGACTTCTGCTTCTATTTAATCCAACAGCCGAATAGAATGAACTGGCATGACAATCTCTTTGGCTCAGCAAGACTATCGGTAGGACTATTGTTTAGAACTGGCAAGACAATCAGAATGAACTAGCTAGACTTTCGGTATGACAATCAATTGTCATACCGATTGTCATAGTAGTTCAAACAGATTGTTTTTGCTGAATTAATAAGTGATTTTAATCTAATAATAATTCTGGTAAGACAATCAACTGAATTAGCATGACTTTCGGTATGACTATTGATTGTCATACCGATTGTCATACTAATACAATCAGTTGTCTTTTTGGAATTAAAACAGATTTTAACCAATTAAAAATTCTGAAAAACCTTAATATTAATTATGAATTAATTAATCAATTAATTCAATTAATAAAATAAATTAATCTTTGCAGATATAATTTATTCTCTTAATTAAATTATATGACTTAATTAATTAATAGAGAATTAATACTAATCTTGAGCAGCATCCATTCTTCTGAATATCTTCTGAAAATCACTGAAATATATGAATCAATTCCACCACTTCAACGTTGACACTCGATGTACTGTCTGGTTCATGAGTGACTAACTTCCGTGACGTTTCTTCATGTCTTGACTTTGATACTTTGATTTTCTTCAGATTAAATCCTTGTAATTAATGATACTATAACGAGATCTCTGTCACTTGATTAAATCCACAATGTTGATTTGTATCACTGAGGCTTGATCAATTCCTTGAGCTTCTTCCAGTGAATTAACTCCTCAAGTCTGTAGATGAACCTTGTTTCTGAATCCTCTGACAGATGTTACTTTGCGAGATCTCTCTGACGGTAGATCCACTATTTACTTATTACATTCTTATTTGAGTTAAGTTGAGTCTTCGAATATACAAATAGGCCTATGACATATGCCTTACAAGAGTCAATTATTATCCGTAATTGAATTGAATTATAATTGTCAAATCAATTCATATTTATAAAAATAAATACCGAATAATGATTATTTATTTAAGAGCCCAATGGAAATTAAATAAGCAAAACTACTCTGTGATTATTCGGGCCAATTTTATGCTACATTCGTGTCCGCACGTCGCACACGCGGGCAAGCCCGAAGGCTTCGCAAGCCTCAGATTACCCCTCGAAATCCCACAATTTGCACCCTCCCTGCACGCGCACGTAGGAGATGGAGCAACACCTTACTAACACTTTTAAACACTACTAAAGTGTTGTGCCATGTAAAGCAATGGGAACCCATTTTCCCTCTCGATGATTTCTCAACCACTTCTCTTGATAACCCTTTGGTTAGGGGATCCGCGATATTATCTTTTGACAGTATATAGTCAATAGTGATAATTCCGGTTGAGATCAATTATCCAATGGAACTGTGTCGTCATCGTATATGACGAGACTTTCCATTATACATCGTGCTTTATGCTCTGCCAATAGCGGATTGACTATCACAGTGAATCCCTATTGCAGTTACAGGCTTTGGCCATCTTGGAATATCCTCCATAAACTGACGTAGATATTCAGCCTCTTCGGCGCATTTATCTAGTGCCACAAACTCAGCTTCCATCATGGAATGAGTTATCACCGTTTATTTTGAGAATTTCCATGATATTGCCGCTCCGGCTAATGCAAACACATAGCTACTCGTAGACTTAAGTGCTTTCTTGCTAGATATCTAATTTGCGTCAGTATATCCTTCTAATACTGCTGGGTATCTGCCATAGTGCAGTCCATAGTCTCGAGTTCCCCTCAAGTACCTTAGTACCCTTATGATCGCTTTCCAGTGATCAACTCTCGGATTACTCGTAAACCTACTCAACTTGCTAATTGAGTATGCAATGTCTGGTCTTGTACAGCTCATGAGGTACATCAGACTACCAATTATCCTCGAGTATTCTAATTGGGAAACATCTACACCTTTGTTCTTGGATAGGTGCAAATTCATATCCACAGGTGTCCTAACGTTCTCAAAGTCATCCTTAAGAAACTTCTCAAGGATCTTGTCAACATAATGTGGTTGACTTAATGCGAGACCCTCTGATGTTCTAGAAATTTAAATTCCCAGATTGTTGGTCCCATGTCTTTCATGTCAAATCTTGATTTCAACATGTCCTTTGTAGATTTGATCACTTTATCATTGCTTCCGGAAATAAGTAGATCATCTACATATAGTGTCATCATGACATAGCCATTGTCTTTCTCCTTGACATGGTTATTATCGTTATCCTTGTAATAGGCACAACTATCACATTCATTGATTTTGAAGCCATTGGCCAGCACGACCTCATCAATTTTTTCATGCCATTTCATAGACGTTTGCTTCAAACCATACAATGATTTCACCAATCTACAAACTTTCCTTTCTTGTCTTGGGACAACAAACCCTTAAGGTTGTTCCATATAGATTTCCTCATCTATGTCTCCATTTAGGAAAACTATTTTCACATCCATTTGATGTACAGTTAGATTACGCATTGCAGCAATAGCTAACATCATCTTTATGGACGTTATTCTCGTTACAAGAGAATATGTATCAAAGTAATCAGGGTCATTTTGTTGCTTGTATCCTTTAATTACAAGTCTGTCCTTATACTTATCAATAGTTCCATCAGTTTTCAACTTCTTCTTGAAAACCCACTTGCTACCTAATGGTTTGCAACCAGTGGCAAGTCCACTAATTCCCAAGTATGATTCTGCATAATTGAATCAACTTCATTCTTGATGGCCTCTTTCCACATAGGCCCATCAGGTGAGGTAACCACATCCTTATAGGTTTTTGATTCACCTTCTTCGAGCAAATAGGTCATAAAATCAGACCCATAAGATTTCTCCGTTCGTTGTCTTTTGCTCCTTCTCACTACCCCCACATTTTCGTCTTCACTTTCGTCACTCTCATTATCGTCATCTATAGACTCATGAGATCGTTTAGTCATCGTAGGTTGTTGGTTTCCTGGATTACAGGGAAACATCGTCTCAAAAAATGAGGCGTTCCTTGATTTCATAATGGTATTCTTTTGAATATCAGGAATCTTGGATTCATAAACAAGAAATCGATATGCAGTACTGTGTGGATGATATCCGATGAAGATACAATCCACAGTCTTAGGACCTATCTTCACCTTCTTCGGTGTAGGGATCAGTATTTGTAAGGCACCCCCACACTTTCAGGTGTTGGTAACTTGTTTTTTTTTTCTTCCATATTTCATAAGGACTTACATCCTTATTCTTGCACATCGTAATATTTAAAATACTATTTGCGCTTAAGTTGGCTTCTCCCCACATCGATTGTGGAAGCACATAGCTTAACAACATCGCATTCTTCATCTCTTTCAGAGTGCGATTCTTACTCTCAGCCACACCATTTGACTGAGGGGAGTATGGTGCAGTGTCCTCCTGGATTATACCATGTTGTGAACATAATTCCCCAAACGGTTCAACATATTCACCTCCACGATCACTTCGTATCGTTTTGATTTTCTCAGTTTGTTGGGTCTCAACTTCTTCTTTATAGATTCTAAATTTATCTATCGCTTCGTCTTTGCTTTTCAACAAATATACATAGCAGTATTTTGTACAATCATCAATGATTGTAATGAAATACTTGTTTCCTCCTCTTGTTGGAGCGAATTTTAAATCACATATATCGCTATGTATTAGGTCTAGCACTTTGGTGTTCCTTTCCACACGTTTAAATGACGATCTCGTTAATTTTGCCTCAACACAAGTCTCACACTTATGTTTTGAATCAATAGTGAGTTTTGGTATGTATTCTTTTGCACTTAAACATCGTAAAGTGTCATAATTTACATGTCCTAATCTAGCATGCCATAAATTATGAGACTCAAGTAAGTAAGCAGAAGAATTCTTCATTTCATTATCGTCCTTAACGGACATCACATTGAGCTTAAAAAGCCCATCGGTTACATAACCCTTGCCTACAAACATACCACTCTTAGATAAAATAACTTTATCTGACTCTATTACAATGCGAAAGCCATGCTTATTCAACAGAGAACTAGACACAAGGTTCTTGCGAATATCAGGCACATAAAGTACATTCTTCAAAGTCAGATTCTTCCCAGAGGTCATCTTCAGGATCACCGCGCCTTCACCCTCAATGATAGAAGTTGCTGAATTCCCCATGTAGAGATTCTCACAAGCATCGGAAACTTTGAGGCTAGAGAAAATTACCTTGTCTGAGCAAACATGCCTAATAGCACCAGTATCAATCCACCATTCACACGGATTAGAACCGACCAGGTTCACTTCAGAGACCGTAGCACAGAGGTCTATATCACCCATCTCCTTGGAGATATTATCAACCATGTTTACTTCTTTCTTCTTGTTGGGCTTCTTGTGCTTCTTGCAGTCAGAAGACCTATGACCAACCTTATCACAGTTGTAACACTTCCCTTGAAATTTCGACTTCGAAATCCCTCCCTTGGGTGCCATCTTTGCCCCTTTACCAGAACTAGTCTTCTTGGGCTTGGAGCTTTGAGCATGCCCCACCATGTTTACCTTCTCAGTGGCAACATTAACTTTCTTCTCGGACCCTTTGTTGTCTTCTTCAATACGAAGTCTAACAATAAGATCCTCCATAGACATCTCCTTTCGCTTGTGTTTCAGATAGTTCTTGAAATCTTTCCATCCAGGTGGAAGCTTTTCAATAACAGCAATGACTTGGAAAGACTTACTTATGACCATTCCCTCAGCATGAATGTCATGAATGATCACCTACAGTTCCTGCACCTGACTGACCACAGTCTTAGAGTCTGCCATCTTATAATCAATAAAGCGGCCAACAATCCACTTCTTTGCCCCAACATCCTCGGTTTTATACTTATGGTTAAGTGACTCCCATAAGGCCTTAGCTGTTGGCTTCGTGCTGTACACGTTATACAACGAGTCAGACAAACAATTTAGCACATAGTTCTGACAGATGTAGTCGGAGTGCTTCCAAGCATCAGCAGCATACACAATCTGCACGTTACTCTCAGTAGTGAACAACGGTGGTTCTTCCTTAAGGAAGCGATCCATATGCAACGTGGTTAGATAAAAGTGCATCTTTTGTTGCCAACGTTTGAAGTTTGTTTCGTTGAACTTCCAATATTTTTCAGCATGTGCAACAGGTACAGTTGGCATAACAGGTGTAGCAGGCACCACAGGTGCAACAGGCACCACAAATGTGACAGTCGGAACATGCGTCTGTACTACAGGTGTAGGCACCGCATGTACGTTCGACGAAACGTATCCTGTCGACGTCTCTCCAAAGGGTACACTGAACTGCCCAACGACAGTGTGTCCTATAGGCACATGCCCCGAAGGCACATGTCCAACAGTCGGCTGACCCCCATCAGATGCTACGATCTGTGCGTTAGGGTTAGGCGGCTGCTGGTGACCCCCATTAGGTATTACAACCTGTGCGTTGGGATCAACCATCACGTTTCCAGCGTTAATCACATTTTGGTTCTCCATCGATCAGTTACTCAACAAAACAAGCAAATACAGATGTATCAGTCAAAGATGTATAAAATAAAATAGCTTTAAGATTGTGAATACAATCTGCGATTAATACATATAAATCAAACAAGTGTGTGCATGAGTAAACGAAATCAAACAGAAAAAGAAAAGATATAAACAGAAGAGAGATCCTCGAGTCCAGTTGAAACTGTATCCTTAAAGCTATTTCGCCTCTCACCGTATGTGCGAGTCAATAGCCTCCCAGGATAAAACGAGGTAGCGGCGGCGTTACGGATAACGAGCACCTTCAGCGAGTTTGAACGGGCACGAAACTATCACCGACTGAGAGAGAGAGATGTAGGGTTTGTGTTTAGGAGTAGCCAGTAGGAGGATGACTGTATATGTTGAGTGAGTTAACCCTAAACCCTATAGCGAAAATATATAGGCTCAGAGAAACGTGTGCACTACTTCTCTTATTTAATTAACGCGTTAATTAAATTTAATTCGAGAGTCAATTATTATCCGTAATTGAATCGAATTATAACTGTCAAATCAATTCATATTTGTATTTATAAAAATAAATACAGAATAATGATTATTTATTTAAGAGAAGCAAAACTAGTCCGTGATTATTCAGGCCAATTTTCTGCTATATTCGTGTTCGCACGTCGCACACGCGGGCAAGCCCGAAGGCTTTGCAAGCCTCAGATTACCCCTCGAAATCCGAAAATTTGCACCCCCTGAGCGCGGAGATGGAGCAACACCTTACTAACACTTTTAAACATTACTAAAGTGTTGTGCTATATAAAGTAATGAAAACCCTTTTCCATTTCAATGTGGGATACAAGTTTTTTTTTCTACATTTTCACCTTTAAGTGATCACATCTCATCCATCCCTTAACCATTTTAGTACTTCAAAGTGCCTCGGAAAGCTCTCACGGAGGAGAACATACTCTCAGCGTCACCCACTTAAGAACGACTCAAAGTGGCCCCAAATTTTTCAACAAATACTCCCTCCGTCTCCCTCAATTTTTTACATTGAGGAATGAAAACCCGACACATACTTTAATACTATTATTAAAATTAGTCGCATAAGTTTTTTCTAATTTTTTTTCTTCTATAATACTTTAATACCGAAGCATATCCCTATCATTTTTAATGTACAAAATATCTGCTTGCCGGGTTATAAAATATCTTCGCATGATTATCACTTCATTACGAGAAAAGGTAAAAGTAAGAAAGAAAGTCCAGATGACTCCTGAGAATGACAGACCTAGAGTAGCACTTATTTAAAACTTGTATACAAAGTTATTTTTCGGGATTATTATGTAAATAAACTCTCTTATATATTTTTAATTACATTGCATTATTATTATTATTAATAATAATAATAAGAAGAGGGCGTTATTAATAATTACAAATTCTCCCCATTTCATATAGTAAGTCGCAAATATTGTATTATCACTAATTCACTATGCTCAAGAGTTAGATTATAACTCCTGCATATCTATTTAAAACATCATCCATAATAACTGAAAGGGGGATGAATAAAAGTTGAGGAGGCTAGGGCTGACGTGGAATCTGAGGATGGGGAGGAAGAAGCTGGAAATAAAACGGATCGAAGACAAGAGCAACAGACAGGTGACTTTTTCCAAGAGAAGAACCGGTCTTTTTAAGAAGGCTAAACAACTTTCGATTCTTTGTGACGTTCCAGTTGCTGCTCTTATTTTCTCCAGAACTGGCAAACTCTATCAATTTTCCAATTCCAATAGGTAAACTTGTTTAGTAATTACTTGCTTTCTTATATGCGTCTATACATGTTGATTCAATTGTTCATAATTCGATGGTTTGTGCATTATGATTTATGACTATGATATGTGCTACTACGACTATTGATCCGTATGTTTTTATTCACTTAGGTTTGTGCCATGATGACTATAATACGTGCTACTATCGATATGTATTATTGTGACCGGTGATTTGTGCTACTCTAATGGATGAATTTTTTGTATAATGATATGTTCTATTCTATTACGACTATTGGGAGATCTGTATTATTGTAACATGTGATTTGATTTTTGATACTCTAGTAAGTGTTGTAAAAATCGATAATCGGAGAAGATCGCTACCAATTTAGGATTAATTAAAATTCGGCGATTTATTAGAAAGATTATTTGTGATTTTGATAGTTTTTGTGCAAGGCTTAGGCCCCCAATATATTTCTATAATACCTTTATGTTATTATATATTGAGAATTGTTCATTTTCTAAAAGGATTAACATATATTCTGCAGTTGACTTGGGCCTGAATAGAGGTGGAGCCTCACCTAGATTCTTATTATCAAGCCTACCATTTCAGATATTTACTTGGCAAACCTTGAAAGTCGGTATAATCTATCTATCCTGGAGTTATGGAGTTAGGCTATAAATAAACAAAAATTATATCTACTAGCCTTACAACCTGTGCGATCATGAGTCTTTATTAATATTTTTATATCATTTAAATATATATATTTTTTTGAATCATTACCCTATTAGTATATTTATAAATAATAATATAAATATTTATTATTGGTGGGATTCGAACCTGAATATTGGGTAGTGTATAAATAATAATATAAGTATTTGCTGATGGTGAGGTTCAAACCTCTGAATTTTTAGTGGTGTATAAATAATAATATAAATATTTGATGTTGGCGGGGTTCGAACCTCTGATCACTTGATTAAAAAGATCTGACGGTCACAAATAGGAATAACCAAACCAACCAAAAAACGGCATACCAAATTATATCTCATTCCAGTTATTATAATATAGTATAGTATAGATGCCAAAAATAAATATATAAGGATATGTAATACCTTTATCCTACTCCGCTTCTATGACAACAAGTTTAAGGCCCCTCATTTTAATTAAAATTTGGTATCCGTAGTTAAAGCGTCAATGGAATACAAGTTTAGGATTATAGATTCCTAATTTAGCCTAATATTTTATTATTTCAAAAAATTAAAGTCCGCGAATGACAAATTATAAAAGACTTCGATATGACTTTAATAATATAATGTATGTTTAATAATATAATAAAAAGGCCAAAAATTATACCAAAATCTAAATTCATTTTTTTACCCCAAGTTATTTATTAATGAACTATGCCAAATTATCTTAAATTGGACTTTGATAAAACAAGTAGTATTTGTACCTTTTGCTGGTCACACTTCACAAAATAATAAATGGAGAGTAGACCTGCAAGGACCTTTTTGGTGTGCTTGCAATCTATTAAAGTCAGAAATCTCAAATCTAGATGACAGTGCACGCGAATTTTTTGCTGTTAGTAAGTCGCACACTTAAACCCACAAAATGTACCATATTGTTACCGGATGTATATACTATTATATATTACACTGTCACATGTAAGTTTAATCAAAATCAAACAGAGAGGAAATACATAAACTCATCGGTTATCCACTCTTTTTGATCACTCAATGGTTACTGTACTGGTATATATATGCAAAGTTTGTTGATTTTTACATTTTTCATTTCTATTCTTTACTGTATAAATTTGTATTTATACATTTTGTAGACCAAAATTCGTATTTTTATTAGGGCAACCACTTCGCCTAGGATATCCTTGGAGCCTTGTCTCTCCATTCACTCAATGTATTGAAAATCGTATGGAGTCTATAATGATTTTTAGCTTGGTTCCCACTTGGAATGGTGGAACACGTCATGAGCACCGGTGCTAAAGGGACAGTTAGTAGTTGGTTACGGTGGATCACCGGAAGGAAACGTGTCATAAGCAGCGGGTGAAAGGAACAGTTAATAGTTGGTTTATGATATATATGAGTGCATAATTGTAGTTTGAATTATCCACATGAATTTTAATAATATTTTTTTAAAACTCCAACCAAATTGAACAAGTTAATGTTGTTAAAAATATGTAAGTATAAGTGTCATGGATTAACAAATATTATAAAAAGTTCGTTAAAAATATATAGAGAAATAATTATCATTAATGATATACAAAGAAGTAATAAATATTAGAAAACTGAATTACTCTTTCTAATAACATTGAAGTTTAAAGAAGATGTTTATTTGTAAAAAACAAAATGATTTTATGACAATGTCAATTAATTTAGATAGCAATGAGGCAAATTTTTAAAATTTCGTAGATACTTAAAACATCTCGAAGACTATCTTTATTTAGACTCTTAACTAGAAAATTGGAGAACAGTTAGAAATGTTATTTCAAATTATACGTGACACTCCTAAATTACATACTATAATATCTTACTAAAATCATGTTCTTTCTCTTTACACTTCTTATTTTACATTTTGTTTTGTTGATAAAAACTACTTCAAAGTACGTTGATATCGGAAATGTCAATTAAAAGTATCTCGGAGATCATCTTAGCTAGCTAATAGCTTTTAGGGAGCACTAAGCGCATATCAATGGTTTGCAATAAAACTTTTAGGTGTAGTAAACACATATCAATTGTTTTAATTTTATTTCTCTTTACAAAGGCTTTTGGTTCCCAATACATTCATTATGAACGTAAACATAACTATTTTCACATAATGATACATTATTTGGCCAATACATTCATTATGAACATAAACATAACTATTTTCACGTAATGATACATTATAGGTTGAAAGTGAGGCGACAAGATACTATCGATTATTGGATATGCGAGGGGCAATATGTCGTCTTATCGAAGATAATTGAATCGGGTTGCAAATATATGTATATATGTAGTACACATCATCGAAAGTGGAAAGGTATATTATAGTAATAAATATTGTCATCATTGGGCACTTTCGGCCTATCTAAATAAGAATATAAAATAAAAATAAAGTAATATTCTAATTCTCCGTCTGGCATCATTAGGCACTTTCAGCCGAGTTTGGGCAATAAAAAATAATTATAACTTGACAGACAGTTTATTTACTTGTTACTTTTATAGTAAGAATAATTGTTTTTTAATGTAAGGAACATTGTATTACTTCTTTTTATACACAGTTAATAATTTTTTTAGCAGCAGGGTTGTTTACTAAGTTTCGTTGAATTGCAGTAGTTTGACTGAAATTCTTCGACAATATCATGCCGCTTATAATGCGGACCAGAGGGAAGCCACCGGAATTCAGGTTCATGAACCTAAGGTAACCATATTATAGTATTAGTTGATTTTTTTCGTCCAACAACGGTAGACATTAGCATAGATAATATGATTACGCTACATTCAGTTGTCTTTATGAAACTCGTCGAAAGTTTGAATTAGTAATATGATTTAGAAAAGCAATCAACTCAAGGAGATATCTGTAAAAATCTGAGTGCTCCCGAGGTTGAATCTGTTGGTTTGTACCCATAGTAAGGTGGCCTAAACTATATATGATGAAGTGAGGATATATTGAGATAAATATGGCTGTAATTCGGGCCGAGTAAGCCGAGTTTAGAGCCGGGCGTAACAATGTTTCATTTTCAAAATTTATTAATAAACTAGTTCTAAAACAAAGGAAAGAACAACTATATATCATTTATAAAACCCTGAAATAAAAGACCTAACAAAAAAAATATGTTTTGGGATAAATGACGGTTGTGGAATGGCCATTACTGATGTTGTATTTTGTGCTGATAAAAATAAGTAGCTTATCCTTTTATATTGTCATGACATAGAGCATGGTTTTAGCCTTATGCTCTATCCTACTCTTGTCTTGTCTTGTTAAATAATAACTTGTCTTGTTTAGTAATAATTACCATATTAATTCTTCATAATTTGGTCGGTAAATTGTAATAGACATGAGCGATATATACTATAATGCCAACATGTCTAGCCTGTCTGGGCTTGCTTATATTTTTTTCCGGCTCACTTAAAGTCAATTCAAATGTGTTTGGGTTACCTTATTTTTTTCAACTTCAAGTGAATTATAGGTTTAAAATAGTAAGTACACCAGAGGTATTTTTCCCCCCAAACTATTTTTCACCACCCTAAACACACGTTGCATGTTGAGCGATTTCGTTGAAACAATAGTATCTTGGAATTTTTAAAAATTTCAGATTAAACCGTATAAATTATTTGATCAATTTGATTTTTAAATCGAACTATTTTTTTATGAATTATAGTCAAATTGTTTATTTTAATAATAAAGACGGTTAATATTAAATAATATCAATATATATATATAAATATATATATGATTTTGTTCTGATTAATCCTCCGATCAAACTCAAAATATAAATATATATGATTTTTGTTTTTCAAATTTAAAATATAGCCAAATACTAATTTCACTTTACATAGAAAGTTATAAATATCACTTTTCACTTTAAGCAAATAAGTTACGCTTTAAGTGATAACTATTTTATTTTTTATGATAAGTCAAACAAGCTCTTCATCTCTTATAAAATCTAACAATGTGGCATGTTTATATATAATAGAATTCGAAATATGCAAGTAATCACGCGGAAGGAGATCTCTTGCAAGGAGTTAAAAGGCAAGACCCCTCTTATCTGAATGTTAACAAGAAGTTAAAATGTGGATTTTATACTCATTAGATTGACCTCAATTTTTTTAGGGACCTCGCTGAACTAAATCCTGACCAGCTAACTGTGGCAAACCTGATGCAACTGGAGGCAGATCTGGAGACAGCACTAGTCCAAACACGAGCAGCAATGGTCTCTGTCAATGTATGAACATTCGTATCTACGTAACTGGGTAATAAACACAGGCACTAGTTTCAGGGCTGCGCACTAATGCATCGTGTTTTTTAAGCAATAAGCCAACTGCTACCATAATCATGAATGGTTATCCTTAGACAGCCGCAGAAATACTAAAACGCTAATTTGAAACATAAATTTACCTTCCCACATAATTGTCGTAGGTAAAGAGCTCCCTTTATCTTTGGTGGTCCTTGGTCAGGTCTGATTTATGTGTTACAGTTTATCTAAATGTGCATCACGGTAGTATTAACCTTTGCTTTAGAATAAATTCTTCGGTCTGCTCAAAGATTGGGGATAGTTTGTAGTTTCAAAATTATATCGTGTCGCACTATCATGAAAACCAAATAATGACCAATATCTTAATTAAAATTTCTTGGTTTATTTCTGTTCGAAAATCTTTAAAATTCTCTCGTCTTTCCTCTCCTTTTCCTTTTTAAATTGTTATTTGCTAATCTCTTGTTTCTAACCTGCGAAATATTTTTTGTGCTATCTTGACCAACACTTGAGGCATAGAAATTTGCATTATGCGAGTATATCTTATGCTCAGAACATGGTGATACTTGCATATATCTACTCGCTTGTGGTGTTAGTCATTTTGCAGCCTTATTCAGAGACTAAATTGCGGGCCATGTCTACAATCTCTTTTATTTGAGGGAGGATCTCGGCTATCAGTTTGGTGCTCATCTGCTATAGCAACTCAGTACTCTTAAAGATTTCCTAACCATCTTCTCAACGTCCAAAAAAGGCCAATATGACACTGTTATTGAACATTCTTCTTCCTTTAATATGCAATCTCTAAATTTCCGTAAAATCGCTTTCTTGCCACGCTAACATGTCAAGGCCTAGGTTCTTAGTCTGGCGTTGTAAAAACAACAATCTGGAATTTGTAAAATATCTGAACTCATAGTTTTTGTTTTTACTTCCCCTCTTGACCGATGTAGAACTGGGCATATTACCCTTGAGTGTGAAAAATTCTTAGGACCCTAAAGAAGCACCACTAATTGCGGCGGTCTGTGTAACCTGTGGTGTTGGTGACTAACTTGGGGTTCGCACTATCGTCATGCCTTCCGATTTCATATGTTATAGTTGGATAAGCATGGAGTTTATGTATTTGTTTGATTCATTTCTTCAAGATGATTCATTCTAGTAACAGAAATCCTTTATCTGATTTTTTTATGGGACATGCACAACTAGCTAGATATGATATCTAGACATGTCTATAGGAAGTACGTGAATCATTTTTGAATGAGTAAATGCTATGTATGGTCAGCGAGAATGAAATGAAATATTATGATAAAAATTCCATGACAAAAAAGGAGGCAATACGGAAGAGTGAACAAAAACAAGGGACTGCGGGTATTTTATGATGAAGTTTGTAAAGACACGAGTTCAAAGGAAAATGGATCATTTCTCGAATTGGTGGATTGTGTTATAGTTTAGATGGCTAGGAATATAAAGGAGTAAGAATGAAAATTCTAAACATTTACTCAAATATTAGTAAAAATTTTCATTTCATGTCCTTCAAAATTTAAGCTATCCCAAGAAAAAAACAGCACAGTTATTGGTCCATAACTGGGTACGTATAATATGTGTAATGTGCCAACAGTATACGAATGCAAGCAAATTTAATACTTTCTATTGCATGTTCCACCTTGTTTCATTTCGTTCAAAAATCTAGTTAAAACATTATATTTTATATATTTATCTTGCAGACAAAGCTGATGATGGAACCAATAACAACTCTCCAAGAAAAGGTACCCCTTATTGTTGATCTACATATGGTATGTTTATACTAGGAGTAAGGTTACTCAGCTTTGTTGGTTTCAAATGGTCTTCCAAAGCTTCTTGGCATACAACATTTAGGAAACTATACTTAGTTAATTACCTGAACTGTTGAACATCCTTTTGTCCTTCCATGTTACCAATCACCCATAGCATCTGCCATGTATGTCACAAAACAACTCCTGCATTCCACTTTCTCCGTCTCTCCTCAATTTGAGTTGAGTAATTTAGTTATTTTATGTGCAATTTATTCTATTGCGATACTGTTATGAAAATGCTGACCATAAGAAAATAGTTTACAGATACAATTTGTACACATCTTATGCATAATATTTATTAGATATCCTATTGCTTAATTAATATATTATTGCTTAATTAATATATTAGGAGACATATTTTCGTAATCATAAATTTTGAAGTAGAAAGTTTCACCATGAAAGTCATGCTAGCCCATTTAATCTGGGACATAGGGTGTAGTTAGTATTGTAGTACTCAGATGGTTGAATTTTTGTTATCTACGACGATTATGATATGTAGGCACTAGTGTAGGTACATTTTATGTATTGCCGAGATCTACTTATTCTTTTAGAAAAAGCTAAACTAATTAAAAGTAACGTAACCAAGTACCTAAAGAAACTGCTACAAGCTACCAGAAAAGTGCACATTGACATAGTAATGTTAAGCTTAAATAACATAAGATATTCTTATGATTAGTAGCTGCCATCTGTAGGAGAAGTCGCTGAGAGAAGAAAACGAGCACCTGATGCAGCAGGTAGATATACAGTGCCAATTGTTTGCCAAGATCATTATCCCATCATCTATATATAACAGAAAAAACAGACAAGCAGCACTAGTCTATATTTTACTAACCTTTCTTCCATTACAGATAGCTAAAACGGTACAGGAAAACATAGCTGCAAAGGAGGACGATATAGGCTTTTGCAACCTTGCAGAGACAGATCATGCACCAGGGAAGGAAACACTTATGTTGCTGTGTTAAATGTTACATCCATCAATCAAGGACCACCTGCAGGTAGACATCTGATTTGAATCTCAAATACAATAAAAGCATGTTACAATTGTTCTATATGGCTTCTTAATCGTGTTACCCAAAATTACCTTATTCTGAGTATATATGTCTATTGTCGGCACGACAAAGCATTGTATTCTGTCTTACGCTTTAAATTTCTATTCTGGAAAAAGGAGAGTTTTTACTTTAATTGAACACTGTTGTTTGGAGATTATATGGAAATATGGGTCCATTATCCATAATAACTGTCCTGGACTCCGCAATAATAAGGCACTGTTTGTTTTCTTTCTTTGTTCTCTATAGCTAGAGTTTAGTTTGTTTTTTCAATGGTAGAACGCTGTTTGTGTTGTTTCCGTATTTTATGATCTTTTGAATAATAAAGCAGTAGGCCTATCTATTGATATAGGTGTCCAAAATTGTGATTGGTTCCAAATCTTACTATTTAAGGCTTTTGTTGGATTGTTGGTTATGGAAGTGCAAATAGTTTATGGGGTATATAAGTATTGCGGGATGATAATTAAGTGCTAAATTTGTAGAAATACTAGAAATATATAGCTCATTGTCACAAGTGCACCTATACCCTCCCAACGAACCAAAGGAACTAAGGAAGAAAAAAGGAAAAATGCATATGCTCATACACATGAAATTCTGAAATGTACGTATAATGTTCAATGTATACTTCTGTGGGAATTTCAGTTTTGTATGTGAATTGTGAAGTAACAAAATTATCATGGTGTGTTAATACTTACGGCATGTTTGTATTAATTAGACTATTTTTATGTAAATCATGTGAGTGAACAAAAAAAAGCATATAGGATCTTATGAAACATTATTACAGAAACGGACTTACGATTATGCTGTTTGTTCTTTGCAAATATAGCATTATCCTTCTCATTATTTGCACGGTTACTTGAGGTCCATATCTTTGTTTTTGTCATCGTCTTTCTCCTTTGCAGCTAAGTTTTCCGGTACCATTGTAGCTTTCTGTAATTGTAGATAGGTTAGTTAATTATTGAGTATTGCTGCTTGTTTGTATTTTTTTGATAAATAAAAAATGCATATAGCTCAAGAAAGTAAAAATTACATGGTTAAGAGGGCATACCCAATCAAATGCAAATCATAGCTACATTCAAAAAACTAACTAGCAGTTCACAGATTAGTACAAAAGAGTTGTTAATAGTGCTTGTTTGTATTTATGTTCTTAATGGATTATGCATTGTGGTGTCTAGGTAAACAAATGGCACTGTGCATCAAATTAGTCTTATCTATCAGTTAACAACTGAATAAATGTGACTAGTTTCAAAATCTTACTATTGAAAGTTTTTTTTGGTTTGTTGGGAAAAACAAGAAAGATCCATTTTCAGAGCATCGCGACTAATTAAGCTGCATTGCAAGGATCATTTTTGATTCCCCAAACTGGGATGGCTCATATATTGATTGACAGGGGTAATGAAAGTGCAGAAGTTGATGGATAAACATGGCAAGATAACGTGATTGTTTAGTTTTTCTTATTAATAATTTAAGTAAATATAACTTGTAAATTACAGGCAAACATGCTTAATATGTGAGGAACTATCTCCAGAAATGCACAGTTCATACGCAATATATGTGGGCTTATACTCTAGAAATGCACAGTTCATCCTCAAAAGTGCACATATATATGTTTGTACAAGAAAAATAAGAAAAGAAAGATGCATATAGAAATTTAAGAACATTAATATGGACTAAATGTGCTTACAAATTTGCTGTTTGTTTTTTGCTAGTATTCTTCTCCCCACTATACAAACAAATAACCAAAATGATTACATACTAACCAGGTATATATAGGCAAACGGAGCTAACATTAGTGCTCAGAACCTTAAAATTAAAATTAAAAATATAACCGGCATAAGCAAATTAAACTTAAGGTGTAAGTTTTGATAATAGAACTTAAAGCCGAAGGAAAAGTAACAGAAAGATGTCGATGTAGAGGACAGCAATGCTCTTGCTCATCAACTGCAAACTTGTAAATAAATAAAACAGAATACATAAAAATTAAGTAACTGATTTTTTTAAGGGAATGCTGTCACAGCTGTAGTCTTTGCGGTAACCACTGCATGCACAATATTCGAGGAACCGCCCTATACAACAGTATACTCAAAGTCCTCTGACAATAGAGCCGGCCATGAAAAAAGCGATCAAAACGAGCTCCAAGGCATTCGGCACCAAAACTTTTATATACGTGCGTCTGTCAACCAACTTCTTATAAGTTAATCTTAGCTTATAATAAGTCTATACTGACTTATCTCGAATTGTTTGTCGACCTAATTTATAAGTTGAATTTATAACTTATAAGTTGATAAGTTAAATATTAATAAAAACATATTTTTTCTCAATTTATTTTAAATTTTTGTTCTTTTGTTAACTTAAGTTTTAAAAAATTTGTTCTAAACTATTTTTCTAATATAATAATCACGAATTAAGATAATTTTATTTATTTTTATTCAATTAAGTATTTTTTTTACCTTTATCCATGTTAGGTCACACAACATTGTAGAAGGAGGTTGCATATAGTGTTAATACAATCAAATTGATTTAACACAAGTATGTGACAAAGATCAAATATATTGAATAAACGCTGTCACAATAAGAACTGTTGTTCTCTCTCAGTGATGAACAAATATCACTAAGAGCTGCTAGGTTACAATGTATAATCTTCTCGATAATGATAACACATGTAGTGTAAACCCTAAGTCTGTGTTTATATAGTATACAGTTACAAGATAACTTCTAATTAATATGAAATATAATTTTGTCTCCTAAAATATATCAATCAAATATCTTCTACAAGTCTTCCAGTCTTTTAACTCTTTCCATGCATATCTTCTTTTATTTTAGTCTCGATCTTCTACTGTAAATCAGCTTCCTTCCTTATATGAAAGTCTTCCCGCACTTAAGTTCTGCTATGACCTTAAGTTCTGATATTAAGTTCTGACTTCCAGTAAGTCTTGGTTTCAGTAAGTCCTGATATGTCTTTTTTGTTAAGATCTGAAAACTAAACATGAATTATATTAGACATGACATCTCAAATGTATCTAACAATCTGCCCCAACTTGTAAATTATGCAAAATATACAAGTTAATAGATTTGATGATGTCAAAAACACTCAAGTACAAATGCAATAAGAGTTTAACTAGATAACTAACTACAACTTACAGTCCTTGTAGCTTTTACCAATCTCACCGAGTCAATCTGAATCCGTAATGATTATTGACAAAGCTTGATATCAGCTTTTCTTCTTTAATCCTCAGGACTTGAGACATTGTTGTCTTGACTTGCTTCATCTCTTCATTCGGACTTCTAATCTGGTAGATTGTAGTCCTTAAAGCAGAGATATGGTTTCTTTCTAAACCATCATCCAGTCTTATTATCCTATGATGAGAAGAATCTTCATCGTAGCATAGACATTTCCCTTTCAGAATCACTTCAAGCTTAGCAGAATTTTTCTTCATTGGAATTTCACTTCCATCATCTTCAACAATATTAGGAATAAATTTTGTAAATCTTGAACCAGAAATTCTTGCTTTATCTCTGACGGTCTTCAATATGAAGTTTGACCATCTCCTGGTAATATCAGACTTTACCTCTAAAAGATAATGAAAGAATTGAAGTTCTTTCAGTGATTTGTTTAAAACATCTGATTCTGACATTTGATATGTCCTTCCATCTTCAAGAAATAGAATCAGATTTTCCTTCACATTGTGCTTGTCATGAGCATCCAGTACCACTTGAACAGAGATAACCTTATCAAGGTGTTTCTGTGTAACATCTTCAAGAGGTTGATCAGTTAAAAGAAATGAATCTCTAGTAAGCACTTCAACTCCTGTTTTTATCTTAGCTTCATCAGAACCTAGTCCAGCTCTGTCTCTTGCTTCTCTGGTTTTTAATCCAACAGTCATGAAATCAGATAACAATTGGCTTTTCTTTGGATATGATGGTTTGACATTTTTTCACATAAGTTTCTTTTTGTCAGCTACTTTCATTTTGTCTAAATCAACTTGAGCACTGTCAGAGATTGTTGTCTTGATGACTTTATCAGAACTTGTTATTTCTGTTGTAGCTTGCAGTTCTTCACTCTGAACAACTTGAGCCTTGTCAGAGGTTGTCTTTGATTCTTCAAAAATCTTCCATCTTTTTAGAGTTTGAACATCTTCATCTACAACAAGATTATCATCAGTAACTTGAACCATTTTGCACACTGGCTTTATCAGGATTTGAGAAATTTTCATCTCCAGTGGCTTGGTTAATTCATCAACTTTTCCTTTCCCTTTGTCTTTGGGATCAATCTCAGATTGTGATCTTGTTTTGGCTTTAGATGCCTCAGAAATTGACTTGTTCTTTATCACAATGCCTTTTTTCTTAGGCCTTAGAGGTTTCTTTGCAACAAAAGCTTTTGACTTTAGATTTTTCTTTTCAGCTTTAAATCTAGCTTCTTCCTCCTTGAGATTTTCTAAATCCATTCCTGGATTATGCTTCAGAAATAATCTTCTAGCAATTTCCTCATCAAGAGTCTGAATCTTGGGATCCTTGTAGTAGACAGTAGTCTGCTTTCCTTTGAGCTTCAGTGTTTGCATGAACTTTTGAGAATCGTACTTCCACCTTGTATCAGAACATCAGGCTTTGTCATCAGAATTTGCTCATCAGAACTTGATATCAGATTTTGAGTTTCAGTACTTGCTATCAGATTTTGAGTTTGAGCAGCTTCAGAACTTGTCTTCTTTTGAGTAGAAGATTTGCTTGCATCAGTAATTAGTTTCCTTGAAGAAACCTTGCTGCTGTGCTCTTTACTTTGAACTTGACCTCTACCCTTGCTAGGGGTTCTCTGGTCATCAGCTTCATCATCTTTCTTCTTCAGTATTTGATCATTAGAGCATTTGGACTTAAATATCTTCTCCCCCTTTTTGGCATCATCTGATAGTAGGAGTGAGAGAAGAAGTTCCACTGAAGATTGGATGAGCCTGTTGAAAAGCTTGATTAGCCATGATCTCAGAGATTTGGGCCTGTTGCTTCTCTTGAGCTTTCTCAATTGCTTCTACATTTTTAGAAATAGGTCTGATAAACCTTTTTTTGTCGAGCTAGGTCTCCATATCTAGCTTTTCAGCTTTTTCAAGCAGCTTATCAACCTTTTCTTGAGTTTGTGAGTGAAGACCTTGAAGGTTCTTGGTAGATAGAGCAGTGATCTTGAGCTGTGTCTTGATATCAGAATTCATCATCAGCTCATCAGCTTTAGCAATGTGCTCTGTCAGAACTTTAGAGCTTGTAATGAAATCAGAATCATTCCACTTCTTAGTCCACTCGACTCCTCAATGAGTTTCATCCCAAAGTACAGGAGCATCCTTTTCAACAAATTTCTTGACCAATGATTCCTTTCCAAGTACAGGAGCTGGAGTATGTACAGAAACACTATCTCCAGAGTTTGAAGAAGACTCATTATCCTCTGGTTGGGTCAAAGCATACCCAATCTCAGAGTTAGCAAGGAAATCCTGAATGAAGTGAAGATCTGATGGGGCTTCACTCTTGCTAAGAATAACCAAGTAATTGTTGGGGACAAACTTGGCTCCATTGAAAACTATGTCTTTTGGTGTCATTTCTGTAAGAAATAAGTGAGAAAATATATTGTGCACAAGGTGTTTGATAAAAGTCCTGTATGAAAAAGCTTCAGAGAATATTAGAGAGAGAGAGAATAAGAGAGATTAAGAATAGAAAAGTAGGTAAAAGATTAGAAATTTTTTTAACTCCCATATATATACTCCCGTATTGATATTCTTATTCGAACCGAACCATATTTCGTGAAATTTGGACGAAAAACTGAGTAGATTTGACCAAAATGGAGTTTTAGGTGGATTCTGAAAGAGATTAGTACATAATTTTTTCTCCAATACTGAGGTCAAATGTATTATGGATATTTTCACATACATGAAACCATATTGATATTCTAATTTGAACCGAGCAATATTTCATGAAATTCGGACGAGAAACTGAGTAGATTTGACCGAAATGGAGTTTTAGGTGGATTCTCAAAGAGCGCCTCAATTTTTGCTCCATACCTCGTGTACTACCCCTACGAGAATTATTCGAAAACCTATTTCCATTCGTTTCAGCCCCGATCCACTTCCGGACGACCCCAACTAAACATGAATGCAATTTCATAAATCCATAGGGACAATTTATGAAAAGATATCCAAAAAATAGGTCCCCTCAATTTTTGCTCCATACATTGTGTACTACCCCCTACGTGAATTATTCGGAAACCTAGTTCCATTCGTTTCAGCCTCGATTCACTTTCGAACGACTCCAAATAAACGCGAATGCAATTTCATAAATCTATAGGGATAAATTATGAAAAGATATCAAAAAAACGGGCCGCCTCAATTTTTGCTCTATACCTCGTGTACTACCCCCTATGAGAATTATTCGGAAACCCAGTTCCATTCATTTCAGTCGCGATTCACTTCCGAAAGACTCCAAATAAACGCGAATACAATTTCATAAATCCATAGGGACAATTTATGGAAAGATATCCAAAAAACGCGCCGCCTCGAATTTTGCTCCATACCTCGTGTACTACCCCTTACGAGAATTATTCGGAAACCTAGTTCTATTCGTTTCAACCCGTATTCACTTCCGGACGACCCCAACTTAACGCGAATGCAATTTCATAAATCCGTAGGGACAATTTATGAAAAGATATCCAAAAAATGGGCTGCCTTAATTTTTGCCCCATACTTCCTGTACTACTGCCTACGAGAATTATTCGGAAACCTAGTTCCATTCATTTCAGCCGCGATTCACTTCCGAAAGACCTCAAATAAACATGAATACAATTTCATAAATACATAGGGACAATTTATGGAAAGATATCCAAAAAACGCACCGCCTCGAATTTTTCTCCATACCTCGTGTACTACCCCTTATGAGAATTATTCGGAAACCTAGTTCTATTCGTTTCAGCCCCGATTCACTTCCGGACGACCCCAACTTAACACAAATGCAATTTCATAAATCCATAGGGACAATTTATGAAAAGATATCCAAAAAATGAGCCGCCTCAATTTTTGCCCCATACTTCCTGTACTACTGCCTACGAGAATTATTCGTACACCTAGTTCCATTCATTTGATCCCCGATTCACTTCCGGACGACCCCAAATAAACGCGAATGCAATATCATAAATCCATAGGGATAAATTATGAAAAGATATCCATAAGACGGGCCGACTCAATTTTGCTCCATACCTCGTGTAATACTGCCTACGAGAATTATTCGGAAACCTTTTTCCATTTGTTTCAGCCCCGATTCACTTCCGGACTACCCCAAATAAACGCGAATGCAATTTCATAAATACATAAGGATAATTTATGAAAAGATAACCAAAAAATGGGCCCCCTCAATTTTTGCTCCATAACTCGTGTACTACCCCCTACGAGAATTATTCGGAAACCTAGTTCCTTTCGTTTCAGCCCCAATTCACTTCCGAACGACCCCAAATAAACGCGAATTCAATTTCATAAATCCATAGGGATAAATTATGAAAAGATATCCAAAAAATGGGCTGCCTCAATTTCTGTTCCATACCTCGTGTACTACGGCCTACGAGATTTATTCTGAAACCTAGTTCCATTCGTTTCAGACCCGATTCACTTCCGGAGGACCCCGAATAAACGCGAATGCAATTTCATAAATCCATAGGGATAAATTATGAAAAGATATCCATAAGACGGGCGCCTCAATTTTTGCTACATACCTCGTGTACTACTGCCTACAAGAATTATTCGGAAACCTATTTCCATTTGTTTCAGCCCCGATTCACTTCCAGACAACTCCAAATAAACGCGAATGCAATTTCATAAATTCATATGGACAATTTATCTAAAGATATCCAAAAATGGGCCCCCTCAATTTTTGCTCCATACCTCGTGTACTACCCCCTACGAAAATTATTCGGAAATCTAGTTCCATTCTTTTCAGCCGCGATTCACTTCCAGACGACCCCAAATAAATGCGAATGCAATTTCATAAATCCATAGGGACAATTTATATAAGGATATCAAAAAAATTGGCCGCCTCAATTTTTGCTCCATACCTCGTGTACTATCCCCTACGAGAATTATTCGAAAACCTATTTCCATTCGTTTCAGCCCCGATTCACTTCCGGACTACCCCAACTAAACGCGAATGCAATTTCATAAATCCATAGGGACAAATTATGAAAATATATCCAAAAATGGGCCGCCTCAAATTTTTGCCCCATACCTCGTTTATTACTGCCTACGAGATTTATTCGGAAACCTAGTTCCATTCATTTGATCCCCGATTCACTTTCGGATGACCCCCAATAAACGCGAATGCAACTTCATAAATCCATATGGAAAAATTATGAAAAGATATCCATAAGACGGACCGCCTCAATTTTTGTTCCAAACCTCGTGTACACTCCCTACGAAAATTATTCAGAAACATATTTCCATTTGTTTCAGCCCCGTTTCACTTCCGGACAACCCCAAATAAACGCGAATGCAATTTCATAAATCCATAGGGACAATTTATGAAAAGATATCCAAAAAATGGGCCCCCTCAATTTTTGCTCCATACCTCTTGTACTACCCCTTACGAGAATCATTTGGAAATCTAGTTCCATTCATTTCAGCCGCGATTCACTTCCGGACGACCCCAAATAAATGCTAATGAAATTTCATAAATCCATAGGGACAATTTATGAAAAGATATCCAAAAAATGGGCCCCCTCAATTTTTGCTCCATACCTCGTGTACTACCCCCTACGAGAATTATTCCGAAACCTAGTTCCTTTCGTTTGAGCCCTGATTCACTTCCGAATCACCCCAAATAAACGCAAATTCAATTCCATAAATCCATATTGATAAATTTTGAAAAGATATCCAGAAAATGGGCTTCCTCAATTTCTGCTCCATACCTCGAGTACTACGGCCTACAAGATTTATTTTGAAACCTAGTTCCATTCGTTTAAGACCCGATTCACATCTGGACGACCCCAAATAAACGCGAATGCAATTTCATAAATCCATATGGATAAATTATGAAACTATATCCATAAGACGGGCCGCCTAAATTTTTGCTCCATACCCCATGTACTACTGCCTACGAGAATTATTCGAAAACCTATTTTCATTCGTTTCAGCCCCGATTCACTTCCAGACAACCCCAAATAAACGCGAATACAATTTCATAAATCCACAGGGACAATTTATTTAAAGATATCCAAAAATGGGCCTTCTCAATTTATTCGAGGATTATTCGGAAACCGAGTTCCATTCGTTTCAGCTCCGATTCACTCCCTGACGACCCCGAATGGACGCGAATGCAATTTAATAAATTCATAGGGATAAATTATGAAAAGAAATTGAAACAACGGGCCGCCTCAATTTTTGCTCCAGACCTCGTGTACTACCCCCTACGAGGATTATTCGGAAACCGAGTTCCATTCATTTCAGCTCCGATTCACTCCCTGACGACCCCGAATGGACGCAAATGCAATTTCATAAATCCATAGGGACAAATTATGAAAAGAAATCGAAAAAACGAGCCGCCTCAATTTTTGCTCCAGACCTCGTGTACTACCCCCTACGAGGATTATTCGGAAACCGAGTTCCATTCATTTCAGCTCCGATTCACTCTCGGACGACCCCGAATGGACGCGAATGCAATTTTATAAATCCATAGGGACAAATTATGAAAAGAAATAAAAAAAGGGCCGCCTCAATTTTTGCTCCAGACCTCGTGTACTACCCCTACGAGGATTATTCGGAACCGAGTTCCATTCATTTCAGCTCCGATTCACTCCGGACGACCCCGAATGGACGCGAATGCAATTTTATAAATCCATAGGGACTAATTATGAAAAGAAATCGAAAAAACGGTCCGCCTCAATTTTTGCTCTAAACCTCGTGTACTACCCCCTATGAGGATTATTCGAAAACCGAGTTCCATTCGTTTCAGCTCCGATTCACTCCCGGACGACCCCGAATGGACGCGAATGCAATTTTATAAATCTATAGGGACAAATTATGAAAAGAAATAAAAAAAGGGCCGCCTCAATTTTTGCTCCAGACCTCGTGTACTACCCCCTACGAGGATTATTCGGAAACCGAGTTCCATTCATTTCAGCTCTGATTCACTCCCGGACGACCCCGAATGGACTCGAATGCAATTTTATAAATCCATTGGACTAATTATGAAAAGAAATCGAAAAAACGGACCGCCTTAATTTTTGCTCCAGACCTCGTGTACTACCCCCTATGAGGATTATTCGGAAACCGAGTTACATTCGTTTCAGCTCCGATTCACTCCCGGACGACCCCGAATGGACGCGAATGCAATTTTATAAATCCATAGGGACAAATTGTGAAAAGAAATCAAAAAAATGGGCCGCCTCAATTTTTGCTCCAGACCTCGTGTATTACCCCCTACGAGGATTATTCGGAAACCGAGTTCCATTCATTTCAGCTCCGATTCACTCCCGGACGACCCCGAATGGACACGAATGCAATTTCATAAATTAATAGGGATAAATTATGAAAAGAAATCGAAAAAACGGGCCGCCTCAATTTTTTCTCCATACCTCGTGTACTACCCCCTACGAGGATTATTCGAAAACCGAGTTCCATTCCTTTCAGCTCCGATTCACTCCCGGACGACCCCGAATGGACGCGAATGCAATTTTATAAATCCATAGGGACAAATTATGAAAAGAAATCGAAAAAACGGGCCGCCTCAATTTTTGCTCCAGACCTCGTGTACTACCCCCTACGAGGATTATTCGGAAACAGAGTTCCATTCATTTCAGCTCCGATTCACTCCCGGACGACCCCGAATGGACGCGAATGCAATTTCATAAATCCATAGGGACAAATTATGAAAAGAAATTGAAAAAACGGGCCAGATTAAATCCGTGACGTTTCTTCATGTCTTGACTTTGATACTTTGATTTTCTTCAGATTAAATCCTTGTAATTAATGATACTATAACGAGATCTCTGTCACTTGATTAAATCCACAATGTTGATTTGTATCACTGAGGCTTGATCAATTCCTTGAGCTTCTTCCAGTGAATTAACTCCTCAAGTCTGTAGATGAACCTTGTTTCTGAATCCTCTGACAGATGTTACTTTGCGAGATCTCTCTGACGGTAGATCCACTATTTACTTATTACATTCTTATTTGAGTTAAGTTGAGTCTTCGAATATACAAATAGGCCTATGACATATGCCTTACAAGAGTCAATTATTATCCGTAATTGAATTGAATTATAATTGTCAAATCAATTCATATTTATAAAAATAAATACCGAATAATGATTATTTATTTAAGAGCCCAATGGAAATTAAATTAGCAAAACTACTCTGTGATTATTCGGGCCAATTTTATGCTACATTCGTGTCCGCACGTCGCACACGCGGGCAAGCCCGAAGGCTTCGCAAGCCTCAGATTACCCCTCGAAATCCCACAATTTGCACCCTCCCTGCACGCGCACGTAGGAGATGGAGCAACACCTTACTAACACTTTTAAACACTACTAAAGTGTTGTGCCATGTAAAGCAATGGGAACCCATTTTCCCTCTCGATGATTTCTCAACCACTTCTCTTGATAACCTTTTGGTTAGGGGATCCGCGATATTATCTTTTGACAGTATATAGTCAATAGTGATAATTCCGGTTGAGATCAATTATTCAATGGAACTGTGTCGTCATCGTATATGATGAGACTTTCCATTATACATCGTGCTTTATGCTCTGCCAATAGCGGATTGACTATCACAGTGAATCCCTATTGCAGTTACAGGCTTTGGCCATCTTGGAATATCCTCCATAAACTGACGTAGATATTCAGCCTCTTCGGCGCATTTATCTAGTGCCACAAACTCAGCTTCCATCATGGAATGAGTTATCACCGTTTATTTTGAGAATTTCCATGATATTGCCGCTCCGGCTAATGCAAACACATAGCTACTCGTAGACTTAAGTGCTTTCTTGCTAGATATCTAATTTGCGTCAGTATATCCTTCTAATACTGCTGGGTATCTGCCATAGTGTAGTCCATAGTCTCGAGTTCCCCTCAAGTACCTTAGTACCCTTATGATCGCTTTCCAGTGATCAACTCTCGGATTACTCGTAAACCTACTCAACTTGCTAATTGAGTATGCAATGTCTGGTCTTGTACAGCTCATGAGGTACATCAGACTACCAATTATCCTCGAGTATTCTAATTGGGAAACATCTACACCTTTGTTCTTGGATAGGTGCAAATTCATATCCACAGGTGTCCTAACGTTCTCAAAGTCATCCTTAAGAAACTTCTCAAGGATCTTGTCAACATAATGTGGTTGACTTAATGCGAGACCCTCTGATGTTCTAGAAATTTAAATTCCCAGATTGCTGGTCCCATGTCTTTCATGTCAAATCTTGATTTCAACATGTCCTTTGTAGATTTGATCACTTTATCATTGCTTCCGGAAATAAGTAGATCATCTACATATAGTGTCATCATGACATAGCCATTGTCTTTCTCCTTGACATGGTTATTATCGTTATCCTTGTAATAGGCACAACTATCACATTCATTGATTTTGAAGCCATTGGCCAGCACGACCTCATCAATTTTTTCATGCCATTTCATAGACGTTTGCTTCAAACCATACAATGATTTCACCAATCTACAAACTTTCCTTTCTTGTCTTGGGACAACAAACCCTTAAGGTTGTTCCATATAGATTTCCTCATCTATGTCTCCATTTAGGAAAACTATTTTCACATCCATTTGATGTACAGTTAGATTACGCATTGCAGCAATAGCTAACATCATCTTTATGGACGTTATTCTCGTTACAAGAGAATATGTATCAAAGTAATCAGGGTCATTTTGTTGCTTGTATCCTTTAATTACAAGTCTGTCCTTATACTTATCAATAGTTCCATCAGTTTTCAACTTCTTCTTGAAAACCCACTTGCTACCTAATGGTTTGCAACCAGTGGCAAGTCCACTAATTCCCAAGTATGATTCTGCATAATTGAATCAACTTCATTCTTGATGGCCTCTTTCCACATAGGCCCATCAGGTGAGGTAACCACATCCTTATAGGTTTTTGATTCACCTTCTTCGAGCAAATATGTCATAAAATCAGACCCATAAGATTTCTCCGTTCGTTGTCTTTTGCTCCTTCTCACTACCCCCACATTTTCGTCTTCACTTTCGTCACTCTCATTATCGTCATCTATAGACTCATGAGATCGTTTAGTCATCGTAGGTTGTTGGTTTCCTGGATTACAGGGAAACATCGTCTCAAAAAATGAGGCGTTCCTTGATTTCATAATGGTATTCTTTTGAATATCAGGAATCTTGGATTCATAAACAAGAAACCGATATGCAGTACTGTGTGGATGATATCCGATGAAGATACAATCCACAGTCTTAGGACCTATCTTCACCTTCTTCGGTGTAGGGATCAGTATTTGTAAGGCACCCCCACACTTTCAGGTGTTGGTAACTTGTTTTTTTTTTCTTCCATATTTCATAAGGACTTACATCCTTATTCTT
The DNA here is from genome assembly GCF_009905375.1 of Apium graveolens. Lineage (NCBI taxonomy): Eukaryota > Viridiplantae > Streptophyta > Magnoliopsida > Apiales > Apiaceae > Apium > Apium graveolens. The sequence goes on along the minus strand of NC_133654.1, from coordinate 266,195,608 downwards.
GCACATCGTAATATTTAAAATACTATTTGCGCTTAAGTTGGCTTCTCCCCACATCGATTGTGGAAGCACATAGCTTAACAACATCGCATTCTTCATCTCTTTCAGAGTGCGATTCTTACTCTCAGCCACACCATTTGACTGAGGGGAGTATGGTGCAGTGTCCTCCTGGATTATACCATGTTGTGAACATAATTCCCCAAACGGTTCAACATATTCACCTCCACGATCACTTCGTATCGTTTTGATTTTCTCAGTTTGTTGGGTCTCAACTTCTTCTTTATAGATTCTAAATTTATCTATCGCTTCGTCTTTGCTTTTCAACAAATATACATAGCAGTATTTTGTACAATCATCAATGATTGTAATGAAATACTTGTTTCCTCCTCTTGTTGGAGCGAATTTTAAATCACATATATCGCTATGTATTAGGTCTAGCACTTTGGTGTTCCTTTCCACACGTTTAAATGACGATCTCATTAATTTTGCCTCAACACAAGTCTCACACTTATATTTTAAATCAATAGTGAGTTTTGGTATGTATTCTTTTGCACTTAAACGTCGTAAAGTGTCATAATTTACATGTCCTAATCTAGCATGCCATAAATTATGAGACTCAAGTAAGTAAGCAGAAGAATTCTTCATTTCATTATCGTCCTTAACGGACATCACATTGAGCTTAAAAAGCCCATCGGTTACATAACCCTTGCCTACAAACATACCACTCTTAGATAAAATAACTTTATCTGACTCTATTACAATGCGAAAGCCATGCTTATTCAACAGAGAACTAGACACAAGGTTCTTGCGAATATCAGGCACATAAAGTACATTCTTCAAAGTCAGATTCTTCCCAGAGGTCATCTTCAGGATCACCGCGCCTTCACCCTCAATGGTAGAAGTTGCTGAATTCCCCATGTAGAGATTCTCACAAGCATCGGAAACTTTGAGGCTAGAGAAAATTACCTTGTCTGAGCAAACATGCCTAATAGCACCAGTATCAATCCACCATTCACACGGATTAGAACCGACCAGGTTCACTTCAGAGACCGTAGCACAGAGGTCTATATCACCCATCTCCTTGGAGATATTATCAACCATGTTTACTTCTTTCTTCTTGTTGGGCTTCTTGTGCTTCTTGCAGTCAGAAGACCTATGACCAACCTTATCACAGTTGTAACACTTCCCTTGAAATTTCGACTTCGAAATCCCTCCCTTGGGTGCCATCTTTGCCCCTTTACCAGAACTAGTCTTCTTGGGCTTGGAGCTTTGAGCATGCCCCACCATGTTTACCTTCTCAGTGGCAACATTAACTTTCTTCTCGGACCCTTTGTTGTCTTCTTCAATACGAAGTCTAACAATAAGATCCTCCATAGACATCTCCTTTCGCTTGTGTTTCAGATAGTTCTTGAAATCTTTCCATCCAGGTGGAAGCTTTTCAATAACAGCAATGACTTGGAAAGACTTACTTATGACCATTCCCTCAGCATGAATGTCATGAATGATCACCTACAGTTCCTGCACCTGACTGACCACAGTTTTAGAGTCTGCCATCTTATAATCAATAAAGCGGCCAACAATCCACTTCTTTGCCCCAACATCCTCGGTTTTATACTTATGGTCAAGTGACTCCCATAAGGCCTTAGCTGTTGGCTTCGTGCTGTACACGTTATACAACGAGTCAGACAAACAATTTAGCACATAGTTCTGACAGATGTAGTCGGAGTGCTTCCAAGCATCAGCAGCATACACAATCTGCACGTTACTCTCAGTAGTGAACAACGGTGGTTCTTCCTTAAGGAAGCGATCCATATGCAACGTGGTTAGATAAAAGTGCATCTTTTGTTGCCAACGTTTGAAGTTTGTTTCGTTGAACTTCCAATATTTTTCAGCATGTGCAACAGGTACAGTTGGCATAACAGGTGTAGCAGGCACCACAGGTGCAACAGGCACCACAAATGTGACAGTCGGAACATGCGTCTGTACTACAGGTGTAGGCACCGCATGTACGTTCGACGGAACGTATCCTGTCGACGTCTCTCCAAAGGGTACACTGAACTGCCCAACGACAGTGTGTCCTATAGGCACATGCCCCGAAGGCACATGTCCAACAGTCGGCTGACCCCCATCAGATGCTACGATCTGTGCGTTAGGGTTAGGCGGCTGCTGGTGACCCCCATTAGGTATTACAACCTGTGCGTTGGGATCAACCATCACGTTTCCAGCGTTAATCACATTTTGGTTCTCCATCGATCAGTTACTCAACAAAACAAGCAAATACAGATGTATCAGTCAAAGATGTATAAAATAAAATAGCTTTAAGATTGTGAATACAATCTGCGATTAATACATATAAATCAAACAAGTGTGTGCATGAGTAAACGAAATCAAACAGAAAAAGAAAAGATATAAACAGAAGAGAGATCCTCGAGTCCAGTTGAAACTGTATCCTTAAAGCTATTTCGCCTCTCACCGTATGTGCGAGTCAATAGCCTCCCAGGATAAAACGAGGTAGCGGCGGCATTACGGATAACGAGCACCTTCAGCGAGTTTGAACGGGCACGAAACTATCACCGACTGAGAGAGAGAGATGTAGGGTTTGTGTTTAGGAGTAGCCAGTAGGAGGATGACTGTATATGTTGAGTGAGTTAACCCTAAACCCTATAGCGAAAATATATAGGCTCAGAGAAACGTGTGCACTACTTCTCTTATTTAATTAACGCGTTAATTAAATTTAATTCGAGAGTCAATTATTATCCGTAATTGAATCGAATTATAACTGTCAAATCAATTCATATTTGTATTTATAAAAATAAATACAGAATAATGATTATTTATTTAAGAGAAGCAAAACTAGTCCGTGATTATTCAGGCCAATTTTCTGTTATATTCGTGTTCGCACGTCGCACACGCGGGCAAGCCCGAAGGCTTTGCAAGCCTCAGATTACCCCTCGAAATCCGAAAATTTGCACCCCCTGAGCGCACGTTGGAGATGGAGCAACACCTTACTAACACTTTTAAACATTACTAAAGTGTTGTGCTATATAAAGTAATGAAAACCCTTTTCCATTTCAATGTGGGATACAAGTTTTTTTTTCTACATTTTCACCTTTAAGTGATCACATCTCATCCATCCCTTAACCATTTTAGTACTTCAAAGTGCCTCGGAAAGCTCTCACGGAGGAGAACATACTCTCAGCGTCACCCACTTAAGAACGACTCAAAGTGGCCCCAAATTTTTCAACAAATACTCCCTCCGTCTCCCTCAATTTTTTACATTGAGGAATGAAAACCCGACACACACTTTAATACTATTATTAAAATTAGTCGCATAAGTTTTTTCTAATTTTTTTTCTTCTATAATACTTTAATACCGAAGCATATCCCTATCATTTTTAATGTACAAAATATCTGCTTGCCGGGTTATAAAATATCTTCGCATGATTATCACTTCATTACGAGAAAAGGTAAAAGTAAGAAAGAAAGTCCAGATGACTCCTGAGAATGACAGACCTAGAGTAGCACTTATTTAAAACTTGTATACAAAGTTATTTTTCGGGATTATTATGTAAATAAACTCTCTTATATATTTTTAATTACATTGCATTATTATTATTATTAATAATAATAATAAGAAGAGGGCGTTATTAATAATTACAAATTCTCCCCATTTCATATAGTAAGTCGCAAATATTGTATATCACTTCTTCTCCGAATGACCCCAAATAAACGCAAATTCAATTCCATAAATCCATATTGATAAATTTTGAAAAGATATCCAGAAAATGGGCTTCCTCAATTTCTGCTCCATACCTCGAGTACTACGGCCTACAAGATTTATTTTGAAACCTAGTTCCATTCGTTTAAGACCCGATTCACATCTGGACGACCCCAAATAAACGCGAATGCAATTTCATAAATCCATATGGATAAATTATGAAACTATATCCATAAGACGGGCCGCCTAAATTTTTGCTCCATACCCCATGTACTACTGCCTACGAGAATTATTCGAAAACCTATTTTCATTCGTTTCAGCCCCGATTCACTTCCAGACAACCCCAAATAAACGCGAATACAATTTCATAAATCCACAGGGACAATTTATTTAAAGATATCCAAAAATGGGCCTTCTCAATTTATTCGAGGATTATTCGGAAACCGAGTTCCATTCGTTTCAGCTCCGATTCACTCCCTGACGACCCCGAATGGACGCGAATGCAATTTAATAAATTCATAGGGATAAATTATGAAAAGAAATTGAAACAACGGGCCGCCTCAATTTTTGCTCCAGACCTCGTGTACTACCCCCTACGAGGATTATTCGGAAACCGAGTTCCATTCATTTCAGCTCCGATTCACTCCCTGACGACCCCGAATGGACGCAAATGCAATTTCATAAATCCATAGGGACAAATTATGAAAAGAAATCGAAAAAATGAGCCGCCTCAATTTTTGCTCCAGACCTCGTGTACTACCCCCTACGAGGATTATTCGGAAACCGAGTTCCATTCATTTCAGCTCCGATTCACTCTCGGACGACCCCGAATGGACGCGAATGCAATTTTATAAATCCATAGGGACAAATTATGAAAAGAAATAAAAAAAGGGCCGCCTCAATTTTTGCTCCAGACCTCGTGTACTACCCCTACGAGGATTATTCGGAACCGAGTTCCATTCATTTCAGCTCCGATTCACTCCGGACGACCCCGAATGGACGCGAATGCAATTTTATAAATCCATAGGGACTAATTATGAAAAGAAATCGAAAAAACGGTCCGCCTCAATTTTTGCTCCAAACCTCGTGTACTACCCCCTATGAGGATTATTCGAAAACCGAGTTCCATTCGTTTCAGCTCCGATTCACTCCCGGACGACCCCGAATGGACGCGAATGCAATTTTATAAATCTATAGGGACAAATTATGAAAAGAAATAAAAAAAGGGCCGCCTCAATTTTTGCTCCAGACCTCGTGTACTACCCCCTACGAGGATTATTCGGAAACCGAGTTCCATTCATTTCAGCTCTGATTCACTCCCGGACGACCCCGAATGGACTCGAATGCAATTTTATAAATCCATTGGACTAATTATGAAAAGAAATCGAAAAAACGGACCGCCTTAATTTTTGCTCCAGACCTCGTGTACTACCCCCTATGAGGATTATTCGGAAACCGAGTTACATTCGTTTCAGCTCCGATTCACTCCCGGACGACCCCGAATGGACGCGAATGCAATTTTATAAATCCATAGGGACAAATTGTGAAAAGAAATCAAAAAAATGGGCCGCCTCAATTTTTGCTCCAGACCTCGTGTATTACCCCCTACGAGGATTATTCGGAAACCGAGTTCCATTCATTTCAGCTCCGATTCACTCCCGGACGACCCCGAATGGACGCGAATGCAATTTTATAAATCCATAGGGACAAATTATGAAAAGAAATCGAAAAAACGGGCCGCCTCAATTTTTGCTCCAGACCTCGTGTACTACCCCCTACGAGGATTATTCGGAAACAGAGTTCCATTCATTTCAGCTCCGATTCACTCCCGGACGACCCCGAATGGACGCGAATGCAATTTCATAAATCCATAGGGACAAATTATGAAAAGAAATCGAAAAAACGGGCCGCCTCAATTTTTCTTCAGACCTCGTGTACTACCCCCTACGAGGATTATTCGGGAACCGAGTTTCATTCATTTCAGCTCCGATTCACTCCCGGACGACCCCGAATGACCGCGAATGCAATTTCATAAATCCATCGGGACAAATTATGAAAAGAAATCGAAAAATGGGCCGCCTCAATTTTTCTCCAGACCTCGTGTACTACCCCCTACGAGGATTATTCGGGAACCGAGTTTCATTCATTTCAGCTCCGATTCACTCCCGGACGACCCCGAATGACCGCGAATGCAATTTCATAAATCCATCGGGACAAATTATGAAAAGAAATCGAAAAATGGGCCGCCTCAATTTTTCTCCAGACCTCGTGTACTACCCCCTACGAGGATTATTCGGAAACCGAGTTCCATTCGTTTCAGCTCCGATTCACTCCCGGACGACCCCGAATGGATGCCTTTGGAATTTTATAAATCCATAAGGAAAAATAATGAAAAGAAATCGAAAAAACAGGCCGCCTCAATTTTTGTTCCAAACCTCGTGTACACTCCCTACGAAAATTATTCAGAAATATATTTCCATTTGTTTCAGCCCCGTTTCACTTCCGGACAACCCCAAATAGACGCGAATGCAATTTCATAAATCCATAGGGACAATTTATGAAAAGATATCCAAAAAATGGGCCCCCTCAATTTTTGCTCCATACCTCTTGTACTACCCCTTACGAGAATCATTTGGAAATCTAGTTCCATTCATTTCAGCCGCGATTCACTTCCGGACGACCCCAAATAAATGCTAATGAAATTTCATAAATCCATAGGGACAATTTATGAAAAGATATCCAAAAAATGGGCCCCCTCAATTTTTGCTCCATACCTCGTGTACTACCCCCTACGAGAATTATTCCGAAACCTAGTTCCTTTCGTTTGAGCCCTGATTCACTTCCGAACGACCCCAAATAAACACAAATTCAATTCCATAAATCCATATTGATAAATTTTGAAAAGATATCCAGAAAATGGGCTTCCTCAATTTCTGCTCCATACCTCGAGTACTACGGCCTACAAGATTTATTTTGAAACCTAGTTCCATTCGTTTAAGACCCGATTCACATCTGGACGACCCAAATAAACGCGAATGCAATTTCATAAATCCATATGGATAAATTATGAAACTATATCCATAAGACGGGCCGCCTAAATTTTTGCTCCATACCCCATGTACTACTGCCTACGAGAATTATTCGAAAACCTATTTTCATTCGTTTCAGCCCCGATTCACTTCCAGACAACCCCAAATAAACGCGAATACAATTTCATAAATCCACAGGGACAATTTATTTAAAGATATCCAAAAATGGGCCTTCTCAATTTATTCGAGGATTATTCGGAAACCGAGTTCCATTCGTTTCAGCTCCGATTCACTCCCTGACGACCCCGAATGGACGCGAATGCAATTTAATAAATTCATAGGGATAAATTATGAAAAGAAATTGAAACAACGGGCCGCCTCAATTTTTGCTCCAGACCTCGTGTACTACCCCCTACGAGGATTATTCGGAAACCGAGTTCCATTCATTTCAGCTCCGATTCACTCCCTGACGACCCCGAATGGACGCAAATGCAATTTCATAAATCCATAGGGACAAATTATGAAAAGAAATCGAAAAAACGAGCCGCCTCAATTTTTGCTCCAGACCTCGTGTACTACCCCTACGAGGATTATTCGGAAACCGAGTTCCATTCATTTCAGCTCCGATTCACTCTCGGACGACCCCGAATGGACGCGAATGCAATTTTATAAATCCATAGGGACAAATTATGAAAAGAAATAAAAAAAGGGCCGCCTCAATTTTTGCTCCAGACCTCGTGTACTACCCCTACGAGGATTATTCGGAACCGAGTTCCATTCATTTCAGCTCCGATTCACTCCGGACGACCCCGAATGGACGCGAATGCAATTTTATAAATCCATAGGGACTAATTATGAAAAGAAATCGAAAAAACGGTCCGCCTCAATTTTTGCTCCAAACCTCGTGTACTACCCCCTATGAGGATTATTTGAAAACCGAGTTCCATTCGTTTCAGCTCCGATTCACTCCCGGACGACCCCGAATGGACGCGAATGCAATTTTATAAATCTATAGGGACAAATTATGAAAAGAAATAAAAAAAGGGCCGCCTCAATTTTTGCTCCAGACCTCGTGTACTACCCCCTACGAGGATTATTCGGAAACCGAGTTCCATTCATTTCAGCTCTGATTCACTCCCGGACGACCCCGAATGGACTCGAATGTAATTTTATAAATCCATTGGACTAATTATGAAAAGAAATCGAAAAAACGGACCGCCTTAATTTTTGCTCCAGACCTCGTGTACTACCCCCTATGAGGATTATTCGGAAACCGAGTTCCATTCGTTTCAGCTCCGATTCACTCCCGGACGACCCCAAATGGACGCGAATGCAATTTTATAAATCCATAGGGACAAATTGTGAAAAGAAATCAAAAAAATGGGCCGCCTCAATTTTTGCTCCAGACCTCGTGTATTACCCCCTACGAGGATTATTCGGAAACCGAGTTCCATTCATTTCAGCTCCGATTCACTCCCGGACGACCCCGAATGGACACGAATGCAATTTCATAAATTAATAGGGATAAATTATGAAAAGAAATTGAAAAAACGGGCCGCCTCAATTTTTTCTCCATACCTCGTGTACTACCCCCTACGAGGATTATTCGAAAACCGAGTTCCATTCCTTTCAGCTCCGATTCACTCCCGGACGACCCCGAATGGACGCGAATGCAATTTTATAAATCCATAGGGACAAATTATGAAAAGAAATCGAAAAAACGGGCCGCCTCAATTTTTGCTCCAGACCTCGTGTACTACCCCCTACGAGGATTATTCGGAAACAGAGTTCCATTCATTTCAGCTCCGATTCACTCCCGGACGACCCCGAATGGACGCGAATGCAATTTCATAAATCCATAGGGACAAATTATGAAAAGAAATCGAAAAAACGGGCCGCCTCAATTTTTCTTCAGACCTCGTGTACTACCCCCTACGAGGATTATTCGGGAACCGAGTTTCATTCATTTCAGCTCCGATTCACTCCCGGACGACCCCGAATGACCGCGAATGCAATTTCATAAATCCATCGGGACAAATTATGAAAAGAAATCGAAAAATGGGCCGCCTCAATTTTTCTCCAGACCTCGTGTACTACCCCCTACGAGGATTATTCGGAAACCGAGTTCCATTCGTTTCAGCTCCGATTCACTCCCGGACGACCCCGAATGGATGCCATTGGAATTTTATAAATCCATAAGGAAAAATAATGAAAAGAAATCGAAAAAACAGGCCGCCTCAATTTTTGCTCCAGACCTCATGTACTACCCCTACGAGGATTATTCGAAAACCGAGTTCCATTCGTTTCAGCTCCGATTCACTCCCGGACGACCCTGAATGGACGAGAATGCAATTTTATAAATCCATAGGGACGAATTATGAAATGAAATCGAAAAAATGGGCCGCCTCAATTTTTACTCCAGACCTCGTGTACTACCCCCTACGAGGATTATTCGGAAACCGAGTTTCATTCATTTCTACACCGATTCACTCCCGGACGACCCCGAATGGACGCCATTGGAATTTTATAAATCCATAGGGACAAATTATGAAAAGAAATCGAAAAAACGGGCCGCCTCAATTTTTGCTCCAGACCTCGTGTACTACCCCCTACGAGGATTATTCTAAACCGAGTTCCATTCGTTTGAGCTCCGATTCACTCCCGGACGACCCCGAATAGACGCGAATGCAATTTCATAAATCCAGAGGGACAAATTATGAAAAGAAATCGAAAAAACGGGTCGCCTCAATTTTTGCTCCAGACCTCGTGTACTACCCCCTACGAGGATTATTCGGGAACCGAGTTCCATTCATTTCAGCTCCGATTCACTCCCGGACGACCCCGAATGGACGCGAATGTAATTTCATAAATCCATAGGGACAAATTATTAAAAGAAATCGAAAAAACGGGCCGCCTCAATTTTTGCTCCAGACCTCATGTACTACCCCCTACGGGGATTATTCGGAAACTGAGTTCCATTCGTTTCAGCTCCGATTCACTCCCGGACGACCCCGAATGGACGCCATTGGAATTTTATAAATCCATAAGGACAAATTATGAAAAGAAATCGAAAAAACGGGCCGCCACAATTTTTGCTCCAGACCTCGTGTACTACCCCTACGAGGATTATTCGGAAACCAAGTTCCATTCGTTTCAGCCCCGATTCAATCCCGGACGACCCCGAATGGACGCCATTGGAATTTTATAAATCCATAGGGGCAAATTATGAAAAGAAATCGAAAAAATGGGCCGCCTCAATTTTTGCTCCAGACCTCGTGTACTACCCCCTACGAGGATTATTCAGAAACCAAGTTCCATTCGTTTCAGCTCCGATTCACTCCCGGACGACCCCGAATGGACGCGAATGCAATTTTATAAATCCATAGGGAAAAATTATGAAAAGAAATCGAAAAAATGGGCCGCCTCAATTTTTGCTCCAGACCTCGTGTACTACCCCCTACGAGGATTATTCGGAAACCGAGTTCCATTCATTTCAGCTCCGATTCACTCTCGGACGACCCCGAATGGACGCGAATGCAATTTTATTAATCCATAGGGACAATTTATGAAAAGATATCCAAAAAATGGGCCCCTCAATTTTTGCTCCAGACCTCGTGTACTACCCCCTACGAGGATTATTCGGAAACCGAGTTCCATCCGTTTCAGCCCCGATTCACTCCCGGACGACCCCGAATGGACGCCATTGGAATTTTATAAATCCATAGGGACAAATTATGAAAAGAAATCGAAAAAACGTGTCGCCTCAATTTTTGCTCCAGACCTCGTGTACTATCCCCTACGAGGATTATTCAGAAACCGAGTTCCATTCCTTTCTGCTCCGATTCACTCCCGGACGATCCATAGGGACAAATTATAAAAAGAAATTGAAAAAACGGGCCCCCTCAATTTTTGCTCCAGACCTCGTGTACTACCGCCTACGAGGTTTATTCAGAAACCGAGTTTCATTCATTTCTACACCGATTCACTCCCGGACGACCCCGAATGGACGCCATTGGAATTTTATAAATCTATAGGGACAAATTATGAAAAGAAATCGAAAAAACGGGCCGCCTCAATTTTTGCTCCAGACATCGTGTACTACCGCCTACGAGGATTATTCGGAAACCGAGTTCCATTCATTTCAGCTCCGATTCACTCTCGGACGACCCCGAATGGACGCGAATGCAATTTTATTAATCCATAGGGACAATTTATGAAAAGATATCCAAAAAATGGGCCCCTCAATTTTTGCTCCAGACCTCGTGTACTACCCCCTACGAGGATTATTCGGAAACCGAGTTCCATTCGTTTCAGCCCCGATTCACTCCCGGACGACCCCGAATGGACGCCATTGGAATTTTATAAATCCATAGGGACAAATTATGAAAAGAAATCGAAAAAATGTGTCGCCTCAATTTTTGCTCCAGACCTCGTGTACTATCCCCTACGAGGATTATTCAGAAACCGAGTTCCATTCCTTTCTGCTCCGATTCACTTCCGGACGATCCATAGGGACAAATTATAAAAAGAAATTGAAAAAACGGGCCCCCTCAATTTTTGCTCCAGACCTCGTGTACTACCGCCTACGAGGTTTATTCAGAAACCGAGTTTCATTCATTTCTACACCGATTCACTCCCGGACGACCCCGAATGGACGCCATTGGAATTTTATAAATCTATAGGGACAAATTATGAAAAGAAATCGAAAAAACTGGCCGCCTCAATTTTTGCTCCAGACATCGTGTACTACCGCCTACGAGGATTATTCGGAAACCGAGTTCCATTCGTTTCAGCTCCGATTCACTCCCGGACGACCCCGAATGGACGCGAATGCAATTTCATAAATCCAGAGGGACAAATTATGAAAAGAAATCGAAAAAACGGGACGCCTCAATTTTTTCTCCATACCTCGTGTACTACCCCCTACGAGGATTATTCGGAAACCGAGTTCCATTCGTTTCAGCTCCGATTCACTCCCGGACGACCCCGAATGGACGCAAATGCAATTTCATAAATCCATAGGGACAAATTATGAAAAGAAATCGAAAAAACGGGACGCCTCAATTTTTTCTCCATACCTCGTGTACTACCCCCTTTGAGGATTATTCGAAAACCGAGTTCCATTCCTTTCAGCTCCGATTCACTCCCGGACGACCCCGAATAGACGCGAATGCAATTTTATAAATCCATAGGGACAAATTATGAAAAGAAATCGAAAAAACGGGCCGCCTCAATTTTTGCTCCAGACCTCGTGTACTACCCCCTACGAGGATTATTCGGAAACAGAGTTCCATTCATTTCAGCTCCGATTCACTCCCGGACGACCCCGAATGGACGCGAATGCAATTTCATAAATCCATAGGGACAAATTATGAAAATAAATCGAAAAAACGGGCCGCCTCAATTTTTCTCCAGACCTCGTGTACTACCCCCTCGAGGATTATTCGGGAACCGAGTTTCATTCATTTCAGCTCCGATTCACTCCCGGACGACCCCGAATGGACGCGAATGCAATTTCATAAATCCATCGGGATAAATTATGAAAAGAAATCGAAAAATGGGCCTCCTCAATTTTTCTCCAGACCTCGTGTACTACCCCCTACGAGGATTATTCGGAAACCGAGTTCCATTCGTTTCAGCTCCGATTCACTCCCGGACGACCCCGAATGGACGCCATTGGAATTTTATAAATCCATAAGGAAAAATAATTAAAAGAAATCGAAAAAACAGGCCGCCTCAATTTTTGCTCCAGACCTCATGTACTACCCCTACGAGGATTATTCGGAAACCGAGTTCCATTCGTTTCAGCTCCGATTCACTCCCGGACGACCCTGAATGGACGAGAATGCAATTTTATAAATCCATAGGGACAAATTATGAAATGAAATCGAAAAAACGGGCCGCCTCAATTTTTACTCCAGACCTCTTGTACTACCCCCTACGAGGATTATTCGGAAACCGAGTTTCATTCATTTCTACACCGATTCACTCCCGGACGACCCCGAATGGACGCCATTGGAATTTTAAAAATCCATAGGGACAAATTATGAAAAGAAATCGAAAAAACGGGCCGCCTCAATTTTTGCTCCAGACCTCGTGTACTACCCCCTACGAGGATTATTCGGGAACCGAGTTCCATTAATTTCAGCTCCGATTCACTCCCGGACGACGCCGAATGGACACGAATGCAATTTTATAAATCCATAGGGACAAATTATGAAAAGAAATCGAAAAAACGTGTCGCCTCAATTTTTGCTCCAGACCTCGTGTACTATCCCCTACGAGGATTATTCAGAAACCGAGTTCCATTCCTTTCTTCTCCGATTCACTCCCGGACGATCCATAGGGACAAATTATAAAAAGAAATCGAAAAAACGGGCCCCCTCAATTTTTGCTCCAGACCTCGTGTACTACCTCCTACGAGGTTTATTCAGAAACCGAGTTTCATTCATTTCTACACCGATTCACTCCCGGACGACCCCGAATGGACGCCATTGGAATTTTATAAATCTATAGGGACAAATTATGAAAAGAAATCGAAAAAACGGGCCGCCTCAATTTTTGCTCCAGACGTCGTGTACTACCCCCTACGAGGATTATTCCGAAACCGAGTTCCATTCATTTCAGCTCCGATTCACTCCCGGACGACCCCGAATGGAAGCCATTGGAATTTTATAAATCCATAGGGACAAATTATGAAAAGAAATCAAAAAAACGGGCCGCCTCAATTTTTGCTCCAGACCTCGTGTACTACCCCCTACGAGGATTATTCGGAAACCGAGTTCCATTCATTTCAGCTCCGATTCACTCCCGGACGACCCCGAATGGACGCGAATGCAATTTCATAAATCCATAGGGACAAATTATGAAAAGAAATAGAAAAAATGGGCCACTCATTTTTTGCTCCAGACCTCGTGTACTACCCCCTACGAGGATTATTCGGAAACCGAGTTCCATTCATTTCAGCTCCGATTCACTCCCGGACGACCCCGAATGGACGCGAATGCAATTTCATAAATCCATAGGGACAAATTATGAAAAGAAATAGAAAAAACGGGCCGCCTCAATTTTTGCTCCAGAACTCGTGTACTACCCCCTACGAGGATTATTCGGAAACCGAGTTCCATTCATTTCTGCTCCGATTCACTCCTGGACGACCTCGAATGAAAGCGAATGCAATTTCATAAATCCATAGGGACAAATTATGAAAAGAAATCGAAAAAACGGGCCGCCTCAATTTTTGCTCCAGATCTCGTGTACTACCCCCTACGAGGATTATTCGGAAACCGAGTTCCATTCGTTTCTGCTCCGATTCACTCCCTGACGACCCCGAATGGACGCGAATGAAATTTCAGAAATCCATAGGGACAAATTAAGAAAATATATTCAAAAAACGAGCCGCCTCAATTTTTGCTCCATACCTCGTGTACTACCCCCTACGAGGATTATTCGAAAACCGAGTTCAATTCATTTCAGCTCCGATTCATTCCCGACGATCCCGAATGGACGCGAATGCAATTTTATAAATCCATAGGGACAAATTATGAAAAGAAATCAAAATAACAGGTCGCCTCAATTTTTGCTCCAGACCTCGTGTACTACCCCTACGAGGATTATTCGGAAACCGAGTTCCATTCATTTCTGCTCCGATTCACTCCCGGACGACCCCGAATGGACGCCATTGTAATTTTATAAATCCATAGGGACAAATTATGAAAAGAAATCGAAAAAACGGGCCGCCTCAATTTTTCTCCAGACCTCGTGTACTACCCCCTACGAGGATTATTCGGGAACCGAGTTTCATTCATTTCAGCTCCGATTCACTCCCGGACGACCCCGAATGGACGCGAATGCAATTTCATAAATCCATAGGGACAAATTATGAAAAGAAATAGAAAAAACGGGCCGCCTCAATTTTTGCTCCAGAACTCGTGTACTACCCCCTACGAGGATTATTCGGAAACCGAGTTCCATTCATTTCTGCTCCGATTCACTCCTGGACGACCTCGAATGAAAGCGAATGCAATTTCATAAATCCATAGGGACAAATTATGAAAAGAAATCGAAAAAACGGGCCGCCTCAATTTTTGCTCCAGATCTCGTGTACTACCCCCTACGAGGATAATTCGAAAACCGAGTTCCATTCGTTTCTGCTCCGATTCACTCCCTGACGACACCGAATGGACGCGAATGAAATTTCAGAAATCCATAGGGACAAATTAAGAAAATATATTCAAAAAACGAGCCGCCTCAATTTTTGCTCCATACCTCGTGTACTACCCCCTACGAGGATTATTCGAAAACCGAGTTCAATTCATTTCAGCTCCGATTCATTCCCGACGATCCCGAATGGACGCGAATGCAATTTTATAAATCCATAGGGACAAATTATGAAAAGAAATCAAAATAACAGGTCGCCTCAATTTTTGCTCCAGACCTCGTGTACTACCCCTACGAGGATTATTCGGAAACCGAGTTCCATTCATTTCTGCTCCGATTCACTCCCGGACGACCCCGAATGGACGCCATTGTAATTTTATAAATCCATAGGGACAAATTATGAAAAGAAATCGAAAAAATGGGCCGCCTCAATTTTTCTCCAGACCTCGTGTACTACCCCCTACGAGGATTATTCGGGAACCGAGTTTCATTCATTTCAGCTCCGATTCACTCCCGGACGACCCCGAATGGACGCGAATGCAATTTCATAAATCCATAGGGACAAATTATGAAAAGAAATCGAAAAAACGGGCCACCTCAATTTTTGCTCCAGACCTCGTGTACTACCCCCTACGAGGATTATTCGGAAACCGAGTTCCATTCATTTCTGCTCCGACTCACTCCCGGACGACCCCAAATGAAAGCGAATGCAATTTCATAAATCCATAGGGACAAATTATGAAAAGAAATCGAAATAACGGGCTGCCTTAATTTTTGCTCCAGATCTCGTGTACTACCCCCTACGAGGATTATTCGGAAACCGAGTTCCATTCGTTTCTGCTCCAATTCATTCCCTGACGACCCCGAATGGACGCGAATGGAATTTCAGAAATCCATAGGGACAAATTATGAAAATATATTCAAAAAACGAGCCGCCTCAATTTTTGCTCCATACCTCGTGTACTACCCCCTACGAGGATTATTCGAAAACCGAGTTCCATTCATTTCAGCTCCGATTCACTCCCGGACGACCCCGAATGGACGCGAATGCAATTTCATAAATCCATAGGGACAAATTATGAAAAGAAATCGAAAAAACGGGTCGCCTCAATTTTTGCTCCAGACCTCGTGTACTACCCCCTACGAGGATTATTCGGGAACTGAGTTCCATTCATTTCAGCTCCGATTCACTCCCGGACGACCCCGAATGGACGCGAATGTAATTTCATAAATCCATAGGGACAAATTATGAAAAGAAATCGAAAAAACGGGCCGCCTCAATTTTTGCTCCAGACCTCATGTACTACCCCCTACGGGGATTATTCGGAAACCGAGTTCCATTCGTTTCAGCTCCGATTCACTCCCGGACGACCCCGAATGGACGCCATTGGAATTTTATAAATCCATAAGGACAAATTATGAAAAGAAATCGAAAAAATGGGCCGCCTCAATTTTTGCTCCAGACCTCGTGTACTACCCCTACGAGGATTATTCGGAAACCGAGTTCCATTCGTTTCAGCCCCGATTCACTCCCGGACGACCCCGAATGGACGCCATTGGAATTTTATAAATCCATAGGGGCAAATTATGAAAAGAAATCGAAAAAATGGGCCGCCTCAATTTTTGCTCCAGACCTCGTGTACTACCCCCTACGAGGATTATTCGGAAACCGAGTTCCATTCGTTTCAGCTCCGATTCACTCCCGGACGACCCCGAATGGATGCGAATGCAATTTTATAAATCCATAGGGAAAAATTATGAAAAGAAATCGAAAAAATGGGCCGCCTCAATTTTTGCTCCAGACCTCGTGTACTACCCCCTACGAGGATTATTCGGAAACCGAGTTCCATTCATTTCAGCTCCGATTCACTCTCGGACGACCCCGAATGGACGCGAATGCAATTTTATTAATCCATAGGGACAATTTATGAAAAGATATCCAAAAAATGGGCCCCTCAATTTTTGCTCCAGACCTCGTGTACTACCCCCTACGAGGATTATTCGAAAACCGAGTTCCATTCGTTTCAGCCCCGATTCACTCCCGGACGACCCCGAATGGACGCCATTGGAATTTTATAAATCCATAGGGACAAATTATGAAAAGAAATCGAAAAAATGGGCCACCTCAATTTTTGCTCCAGACCTCGTGTACTACCCCCTACGAGGATTATTCGGAAAACGAGTTCCATTCGTTTCAGCTCCGATTCACTTCCGGACAACCCCAAATAAACGTGAATGTAATTTCATAAATCCATAGGGAAAATATATTAAAAGATATCCAAAAAATGGGCCCCCTCAATTTTTGCTCCATACCTATTGTACTACCTACCTCTTACGAGAATCATTCGGAAATCTAGTTCCATTAGTTTCAGCCGCGATTCACTTCCGGACGACCCCAAATAAATGCGAATGAAATTTCATAAATCCATAGGGACAATTTATGAAAAGATATCCAAAAAATGGGCCCCTCAATTTTTGCTCCAGACCTCGTGTACTACCCCCTACGAGAATTATTCGGAAACCTAGTTCCTTTCGTTTGAGCCCTGATTCACTTCCGAACCCCAAATAAACGCAATTTCAATTTCATAAATCCATATTGATAAATTTTGAAAAGATATCCAGAAAATGGGCTTCCTCAATTTTTGCTCCATACCTCGAGTACTACGGCCTACGAGATTTATTTTGAAACCTAGTTCCATTCGTTTCAGACCAGATTCACATCTGGACGACCCCAAATAAACGCGAATGCAATTTCATAAATCCATATAGATAAATTATGAAACTATATCCATAAGACGGCCCGCCTAAATTTTTACTCCAAAAATGGGCCTTCTCAATTTATTCGAGGATTATTCGGAAACCTAGTTCCATTCGTTTCAGCTCCGATTCACTCTGTGACGACCCCGAATGGACGCCAATGCAATTTCATAAATTCATAGGGACAAATTATGAAGAGAAATCGAAAAAACGGGCCGCCTCAATTTTTGCTCCAGACCTCGTGTACTACCCCCTACGAGGATTATTCGGGAACCGAGTTCCATTCATTTCAGCTCCGATTCACTCCCGGACGACCCCGAATGGAGGCGAATGCAATTTTATAAATCCATAGGGACAAATTATGAAAAGAAATCGAAAAAACGTGTCGCCTCAATTTTTGCTCCAGACCTCGTGTACTACCCCCTACGAGGATTATTCAGAAACCAAGTTCCATTCCTTTCTGCTCCGATTCACTCCCGGACGATCCATAGGGACAAATTATAAAAAGAAATCGAAAAAACGGGCCGCCTCAATTTTTGCTCCAGACCTCGTGTACTATCGCCTACGAGGTTTATTCGGAAACCGAGTTTCATTCATTTCTACACCGATTCACTCCCGGACGACCCCGAATGGACGCCATTGGAATTTTATAAATCTATAGGGACAAATTATGAAAAGAAATCAAAAAATGGGCCGCCTCAATTTTTGCTCCAGACGTCGTGTACTACCCCCTACGAGGATTATTCGGAAACCGAGTTCCATTCGTTTCAGCTCCGATTCACTCCCGGACGACCCCGAATGGACGCGAATGCAATTTCATAAATCCAGAGGGACAAATTATGAAAAGAAATAAAAAAAAGGGACGCCTCAATTTTTGCTCCAGACCTCGTGTACTACCCCCCTACGAGGATTATTCGGGAACCGAGTTCCATTCATTTCAGCTCCGATTCACTCCCGGACGACCCCGAATGGACGCGAATGCAATTTTATAAATCCATAGGGACAATTTATGAAATGATATCCAAAAAATGGGCCCCTCAATTTTTGTTCCAGACCTCGTGTACTACCCCCTACGAGGATTATTCGGAAACCGAGTTCCATTCATTTCAGCTCCGATTCACTCCCGGACGACCCCGAATGGAAGCCATTGGAATTTTATAAATCCATAGGGACAAATTATGAAAAGAAATCGAAAAAATGGGCCGCCTCAATTTTTGCTCCAGACCTCGTGTACTACCCCCTACGAGGATTATTCGGAAACCGAGTTCTATTCATTTCAGCTCCGATTCACTCCCGGACGACCCCGAATGGACGCGAATGCAATTTCATAAATCCATAGGGACAAATTATGGAAAGAAATTGAAAAAATGGGCTGCCTCAATTTTTGCTCCAGACCTCGTGTACTACTCCCTACGAGGATTATTCGGAAATCGAGTTCCATTCATTTCAGCTCCGATTCACTCCCGGACGACCCCGAATGGACGCGAATGCAATTTCATAAATCCATAGGGACAAATTATGAAAAGAAATCAAAAAAACGGGCCACCTCAATTTTTGCTCCAGACCTCGTGTACTACCCCCTACGAGGATTATTCGGGAACCGAGTTCCATTCATTTCAGCTCCGATTCACTCCCGGACGACCCCGAATGGACGCGAATGCAATTTTATAAATCCATAGGGACAATTTATGAAAAGATATCCAAAAAATGGGCCCTTCAATTTTTGCTCCAGACCTCGTGTACTACCCCCTACGAGGATTATTCGGAAACCGAGTTCCATTCATTTCAGCTCCGATTCACTCCCGGACGACCCCGAATGGAAGCCATTGGAATTTTATAAATCCGTAGGGACAAATTATGAAAATAAATCGAAAAAAGGGGCCGCCTCAATTTTTGCTCCAGACCTCGTGTACTACCCCCTACGAGGATTATTCGGAAACCTAGTTCTATTCATTTCAGCTCTGATTCACTCCCGGACGACCCCGAATGGACGCGAATGCAATTTCATAAATCCATAGGGACAAATTATGGAAAGAAATCGAAAAAATGGGCCGCCTCAATTTTTGCTCCAGACCTCGTGTACTACTCCCTACGAGGATTATTCGGAAACCGAGTTCCATTCATTTCAGCTCCGATTCACTCCCGGACGACCCCGAATGGACGCGAATGCAATTTCATAAATCCATAGGGACAAATTATGAAAAGAAATCGAAAAAACGGGCCACCTCAATTTTTGCTCCAGACCTCGTGTACTACCCCCTACGAGGATTATTCGGAAACCGAGTTCCATTCATTTCTGCTCCGACTCACTCCCGGACGACCCCAAATGAAAGCGAATGCAATTTCATAAATCCATAGGGACAAATTATGAAAAGAAATCGAAATAACGGGCTGCCTCAATTTTTGCTCCAGATCTCGTGTACTGCCCCCTACGAGGATTATTCGGAAACCGAGTTCCATTCGTTTCTGCTCCAATTCACTCCCTGACGACCCCGAATGGACGCGAATGGAATTTCAGAAATCCATAGGGACAAATTATGAAAATATATTCAAAAAACGAGCCGCCTCAATTTTTGCTCCATACCTCGTGTACTACCCCCTACGAGGATTATTCGAAAACCGAGTTCCATTCATTTCAGCTCCGATTCACTCCCGGACGACCCCGAATGGACGCGAATGCAATTTCATAAATCCATAGGGACAAATTATGAAAAGAAATCGAAAAAATGGGCGGCCTCAATTTTTGCTCCAGACCTCGTGTACTACCCCCTACGAGGATTATTCAGAAACCGAGTTCCATTCATTTCAACTCCGATTCACTCCCGGACGACCCCGAATGGACGCCATTGGAATTTTATAAATCCATAAGGACAAATTATGAAAAGAAATCGAAAAAATGGGCCGCCTCAATTTTTGCTCCAGACCTCGTGTACTACCCCTACGAGGATTATTCGAAAACCGAGTTCCATTCGTTTCAGCCCCGATTCACTCCCGGACGACCCCGAATGGACGCCATTGGAATTTTATAAATCCATAGGGACAAATTATGAAAAGAAATCAAAAAAATGGGCCGCCTCAATTTTTGCTCCAGACCTCGTGTACTACTCCCTACGAGGATTATTCGGAAACCGAGTTCCATTCGTTTCAGCTCCGATTCACTCCCGGACGACCCCGAATGGACGCGAATGCAATTTTATAAATCCATAGGGAAAAATTATGAAAAGAAATCGAAAAAATGGGCCGCCTCAATTTTTTCTCCAGACCTCGTGTACTACCCCTACGAGGATTATTCGGAAACCGAGTTCCATTCATTTCAGCTCCGATTCACTCTCGGACGACCCCGAATGGACGCAAATACAATTTTATAAATCCATAGGGACAATTTATGAAAAGATATCCAAAAAATGGGCCCCTCAATTTTTGCTCAAGACCTCGTGTACTACCCCCTACGAGGATTATTCGGAAACCGAGTTCCATTCGTTTCAGCTCCGATTCACTCCCGGACGACCCCGAATGGACGCGAATGCAATTTTATAAATCCATAAGGAAAAATTATGAAAAGAAATCGAAAAAATGGGCCGCCTCAATTTTTGCTCCAGACCTCGTGTACTACCCCTATGAGGATTATTCGGAAACAGAGTTCCATTCATTTCAGCTCCGATTCACTCCCGGATGACCCCGAATGGACGCCATTGGAATTTTATAAATCCATAGGGACAAATTATGAAAAGAAATCAAAAAAATTGGCCGCCTCAATTTTTGCTCCAGACCTCGTGTACTACCCCTTACGAGGATTATTCGGAAACCGAGTTCCATTCGTTTCAGCTCCGATTCACTTCCGGACAACCCCAAATAAACGT
Organism: Apium graveolens; assembly: GCF_009905375.1. Lineage (NCBI taxonomy): Eukaryota > Viridiplantae > Streptophyta > Magnoliopsida > Apiales > Apiaceae > Apium > Apium graveolens. The sequence goes on along the minus strand of NC_133654.1, from coordinate 266,174,087 downwards.
GAATGCAATTTCATAAATCCATAGGGAAAATTTATTAAAAGATATCCAAAAAATGGGCCCCCTCAATTTTTGCTCCATACCTATTGTACTACCCCTTACGAGAATCATTCAGAAATCTAGTTCCATTCGTTTCAGCTGCGATTCACTTCCGGACGACCCCAAATAAATGCGAATGAAATTTCATAAATCCATAGGGACAATTTATGAAAAGATATCCAAAAAATGGGCCCCTCAATTTTGGCTCCAGACCTCGTGTACTACCCCCTACGAGAATTATTCGGAAACCTAGTTCCTTTCGTTTGAGCCCTGATTCACTTCCGAACGACCCCAAATAAACGCAAATTCAATTTCATAAATCCATATCGATAAATTTTGAAAAGATATCCAGAAAATGGGCTTCCTCAATTTTTGCTCCATACCTCGAGTACTACGGCCTACGAGATTTATTTTGAAACCTAGTTCCATTCGTTTCAGACCAGATTCACATCTGGACGACCCCAAATAAACGCGAATGCAATTTCATAAATCCATATGGATAAATTATGAAACTATATCCATAAGACGGGCCGCCTAAATTTTTACTCCAAAAATGGGCCTTCTCAATTTATTCGAGGATTATTCGGAAACTGAGTTTCATTCGTTTCAGCTCCGATTCACTCTGTGATGACCCCGAAGTGACGCGAATGCAATTTCATAAATTCATAGGGACAATGTAACACCCCCAGATCCGGGGTCGGGGATCCGGGTCGTCACGGTCTTTCTTTCCACAATTTCACTTCACTTAATTAATAATAAATAACCTTATGCTGTGACCCCACACTAACACACACCACAACCCGTTATAGTCTCAGAGATGAAATTTAAATAAGTACAAGTCTTTGAATCCACAATTTAAAAGTTATTACAACCCAAAATGATTACTTGATAAATTTACAGTTAATTGCCATTATCTGCCACAAGTTATAATTATACATAATTGATTCTCAAAAGTAGATGGTCTGATCTACAATAGATCTACCTCTGCAGCTATAGCAGCTACAACATCAACGGGAAGACGCGGGACGCTTCCCACGCGCTTGCGCTGGGTCTGCTGGAGTCTGGCCATCTTTCCTAACTGTTGTTGTCTGATGAAGAAATAAAGCAAGGGTGAGCAGCAAGCCCACCAAAATAATATGTATAATGATTTACAATATATGAGCCTACTCATAATACTCATGAAAGTCTTGGTCAAAAGAAATGAACCAAGTTTGATATCTTAATGCGATTAAGTCGCAAAATATTCAGTATATATACATATATACTTTTCAAAATATTGGAAGTCCTCTTCCATGCATAATATACATAAAGTCCCAGTGTATAACTGTATAAAAAATATCGTTGCAAGGTGATCTCATATATCTAACCTTGTCTCAATGTTTTTCTGAAAATCTTTGTCATTCATAAGACAATTATTAATTAGATATAAGTTTAAAAGATGAGGTTACCAAATACCCCAATATAATTATATCTTTCCCAATACTACTTGAACTACCACCGTTCAAGTTATAATCAGTTTCAAAAGTTCATCACATAGATGAGACTACAAGACAAGATTTGAATAGATTCAATCTTTGAAATATTATTGAATGAAATAAAGTTACGAGATACTTTATTTAGTCCCAATATATATATATCCACATATATATATCTCTTAAACATTTCCTGGAACCTCTGTTATGTAAAGTATGAACAGAGTTTGAAACATCCAATGAATTTTGGAAAGGAAAATAATTTTGGCATAAACCAGATATCTTGCTGATCAGGCAAAGATACCAATAAGTAACCTTTTCTACTAGTAGATGGATGAATCCCCCACCGGTCATCACCCTGGCCACATAAGGACCTTGTGCTGGACCGCCACCCGGCCTCTTACGCGTTGATGGACTGCCACCCAGCCACTTACACTTTGATAGACCGTACCCCGGCCTGTCGCTTATGCCGACTCAATTAGATGGGCTTACTTCCCGAACATTGGGCAAGTAATCAATTCATTTATCAAAACAGCAACCTTGTTGCGAATATAAAATACACCATAGAGCCGGATCCCTCAGGTTTTGAGTGAGTATTTAAATCCCCTTAAAAGGAAGATCTTAAATATAAAAATGAGTTTTGGGATCCGCTCTAACTTTTAAAAATCATTTTGAAGACTCGAAAACACTTTAAAGAGTGTTTGGAGTAAAGCTGATTTAATGAAGTAAATCAGTCCCCATATATTAGAAAATATCTGAATATTATTATTTAAATAATATTCCCATAAAGAATAATCTTTATAAAAATAATTGAAGTAGAAGTATTAAAACTTATACTTGAAATAAACATTAAATAACCAAAGATATACTTATATGGAAGTATTATCTTTATTTGAATAATCGAAAATAAGTTTGATTATTAACACTTTATTCTCTAATGAAATAAAGAATATATTTCAGTAATAAGCGGAGTCATAATACCTCGAATGAATATTATAAATAATATTCATTAAATAAAATAAAGGAGTCATACATCCTCAAATGAATATTCAAATAATATTCAATTAATAAAATAAAAGGAGTCATAAGCCCTCGAATGAATATTCAAGATAATATTCATTAATAAAATAAAGTTATCGAATAAACCTTATTCGATTAATAGTTTGGAAAACTATAACCATATATATATAAATATATATATATATATCCATATCCATATATACAAAATCTACTCGGGATCCTCGACTCCCGGTTTTAGAAAATATTTTCACCTTTGGGTCCCTATACTAAGGGTATATGCAAGTTACCGCTATCCTCTAGCATAGGTATTATGCAACTATAAGCATTTGAACCAACAGATATATAAATCAAGAATATGAAACAGGCATGCATATATACCATATCACATGCTACAATATAACGCAAGAATTTGCTAATAACCAATATGCATTTATCGCAAGATCATTCATATACACATATTCATCACAACAACAGTATAACGGGTAGAAAACTTGCCTGAGCGACTGGGGGTTACGAATGGCTCGGGACGAGTCTGGTAACCTATAAGCAACAAGTAAGTTAGAATTAAACCAAAGTCACTTGTAAATCTATACTCTAACCAACTCAGACTCTAACGCTCGTTTTGCGCTCACTGATTCGCTTAAGTCACTCGGGTACCCTCGGCTCCACCATTTTTAATAATTTAACCTTTACGAGTTTTAAAGCGATTCCTTCGCGAGTGTCTTACCAACTGCCTAACACACTTACCATAAATGTTTCATACATTAATTAACCCTTTTTGGTCTTTAACCTATGTTTCAAAGTAAGGCGAGGGGAAAAGTTTTGTTCGCGAAACGCCGTTACTTGAAATGGTCGTTTCTCCTAAACCGTGCATCGGAATCGAATGAACTACATATCAAAACGAAGCTCGTAACATGAGCTATCTAAACATGGCAGTGGTCCTAATCTATCAGGGGGTTCTCGGGTCCTAATGCTATGCACAAAAACAGTCCAAAGAAAATCGGACGTTACGACGGCTATGTTTACGCGATTTCCAATATTTTAAACCATTCAAACCCATTCCAAATCAACCTCAAATCCAACATACAACCAACATCCATCCTCATCACATCATAAAAACCCCAAACAATTTAATTTAATCATTCATACTTATGCCTAAGCTTAACTTTAATCATACTTAAGTTCTTTTAATCAAAACCATAACATTTACCATTCCATTTCACTACCATTTCAAATCCCAAACTCTAATCACAACAACAAGCTACAATATCATCCTACTAATCAAAATCATCTTATAATATATAGGAATCTAGGGTTTGGAGATGGTATACCTTCCTTGAAGTGGTGGGAGGAGCTAGGAAGCCTTAAGAAGCTTTGAGAAGTCTTAAGAATGCTTGGATCTTCAAGAAAACAAGAAAAACTTCAAGTTAAAAAACTTGAAAACACTATTCATAGTCTTCTTCTTTGATTAAATGAAGAAGATTGAGAAGGAATTAATGGCTTAAACTCATGATATAGCCCTAACTAAGCATGAAGATGATTAGGGAATTAACTCACCAATTTAGGAGGCTTGGATCTTGAGTTTTTGAATTCTTGCCCATTTGCAATAGTAAAAAGCCGAGAGCATGATGAACCATGCCTTGGTTTCTTTTTGATTTTGATGAAAATGATTTTGCTTGGCTTGGTTGGCTTGTTTTTGTGTTTGATTTAGTTAATTACCTTGTTGCCCTTGAATTTGTGTGGTTAAAAAGCCACCACACCTCCTTCCTTCCCATGTCATGCTTGTGTCACCTTGCACATGTCATAATGCTCCCACTTGTCCACACCTTGTGGTTTGATGATGTCACAATCCCTGGCTTCTTGTACAAGCTTGTCTCTTGGTCACTTATTTGTTTTACGGTTCGCTTATCTTTCGTTCTCGTTTATCGTTTGAGGGATCATACCCGGGATCTTATTACTTAGGTTCCCTTAAACCTTTCTCAATATATTGTATTCCTTCTATGATCCTCTCTTATAATCCTTTAATTTAAATCCTTTTTATCCTGTTACCTTATACTCAATTCTCTCCGTATCTTGTGGATTTCCGGGAAAAATCAAAGTGTTCGGAATTGGATTCTGACGATCTTTATATACACTTATATACCACATAGAGTACTAATAATATCCCATAAGATCAATAACAGAACCCCTACATAGCGTGGCATGAAAAGTTTTCTCATTCAGCAAAAACACTATTCATAAGGGTTTCAAAATTTCTCAAAAATTGGGGTTATTACAGTCTCCCCTCCTTAAAAGGATTCCGTCCCGGAATCAGATAGAAAACAAATGGGGATACTTGCTTAGCATTACACTTTCTAACTCTCGAGTCAATTTTCCCACATTGTGGTTCTACCACCAAACTCTGCCTAGTTTGATAATCCTTCTCCTAAGCACTTGTTCCTTTTCACTCTATAACCCTTCCTGGTTGCTCCATATAGGTTACGTCGGGTTGCATATCTATGCGCTCATATGCCTCTATTTATCTGGCATCTGAATTACACTTCCTTAACATTGATACGTGAAACACGTTACGACCTGCTACATGTTCGGGGTTAGGGCTAGCTCATATGCTAACTTCCCAAACGTCTTAATATATCCAAGGGTCCAACAAATTGTAGACTTAGCTTTCCTTTCTTTCCGAACCTCATCAATCCTTTCCAAGGGATACCTATAACATTACTAGGTCCCCTATTTCATACTCTTTATCCTTTCGTGTCAAATCAACATACTTATCATGTCCATCTTGGGCTACTACCAGCCGTCCTCTGATTAGATCTATCATATCCTTGGTCCTTTGGACTACTGCGGGTCCGAGCATCTTGCGCTCTACAACTTCATCCTAACATAAGGGAGATCGACATTGTCTTCCCTCAAGGATCTCATAAGGCGACATCTCGATAATGACATATGATCTATTGTCGTAAGATAACTCAATCCGAATTAAGTGATCATTCCAAATTCTTTCAAGTCTATTGCACAGACTCTCATTATTGCTTTTAGCATTAGAGCTTCTGCTTCTCAATACCCATTCTTTTCCAGTTCGTAATCGCTACTACCTTCCGTTCCTAATATTATACTGGTTATACTTTTGCTCGTTAGCGTTCTATAACCTTTTAATAACCACGTCAACCTTAGTATCACGAATGTGTTCCCATTCCGCATACTACCACCACTTTATTACTCCTTTTTCAGTTGTTTCTATTTTCCAAAATTTGATCAATCAAATAGAAGTAAAGGAATTTGTTGAGAGATCACTATGATCATGAACACTTGTTATATCGCATAGTTAGTACAGAAGGTGGCCAGCCTTTAGTACTTGACAAGCAATTAAACAATAGCTGGTATCCTACTCGACTTCTATCACACAGATAGATAGTCATTCGGCAATACCTCCCCTTTTGGAAGGGTTGTTCTTCTCAGCTTACATGAAATGAAAAGAAGAGAAAAGAACGAACTGAAGAGAATTGTATATATGAAAAAATATACTGCCACAAAATATCTGGCTTGGAACCTACCTCTGAACTATAGAGGTTTGTCATAGGAGAACAAAACATATACGTATTTATATCAGCATCAAGCATTATAGCCTCGTATTTCCCATGCCTAAATATTTTCGCTATCCCGTCCATCATTCTATGGACCCACACTCTTCCTCGAGCTTATACATAATCACCTTTGAAACTCCCTCGACATCGAAAATCAAATCTGGGATCTCATTCTATACATCATCGTTACTAGAATTCTATGCTTGCACCGTAACCTTCCTCATATAATAATACGACTCTCTATTGATAAGAAAGAATAATTATTCACTAGGTAGATACTCTACTTAATTAGTCTATCAATGATAACTTATACACTACCACGACCCGATTAGTGGTACTCAATCTCAACACCCATTCCAATACAACTCTCACGGTTGTAATCAGCTCAATACTCGCAGAATCATTGCTGCCTTACTATGGTCCACCACTGACCTACTGTCGTCATTCATTTTTCCATAAAATCTTAATATCTAACCATACGGAGTCTATACATGTCGTATCAAATTCTCCTAAGGAGTTAACATAACCACCAATCACAATTCATGAAGAACACTCCAAACTCTGACGTACTTTCATGACATGAAGCAGATAAAATTGTAGAAGAGTTTCAATCAAAGCAACGATAGCAGGTTAATACCATTTTTAATCATATGCCTTAAATAGAAGACTTAACTCAAAGGTTCGTCTAGTCCTTTTGGAAACATGGTCCTGGCTTATCCCAAGATAGGACGTCCTAAGATAGATAGCCCGTTCATGGCGATTACACGAATTAAACTTTTACCAACTACTATTACGGTTGGGTATTGCACAGTCATCAGAAGGAATGTCAATCTTCTTAACCATAATTCAACCTTCACATTTTTAACCATCATCATTGTATTCTTTTGGCACACGCGCCTATAATTATCCACTTACCTTTAAAGTGTCGGCCACCTCTTTGGCCTTTCCTGATAGTAAAATTTCCTTACAGTCAATGTCATTTTAACCACCTCCAAATAAATTTTCTACCTTATTTCCGATCACTGCTTTTGTGAAGGTGTATTCCTTAAAATCTGATGAGTAAAAAAAAATATCACCATTTTTCCATAAGTTATTGCCTCAGTCTTTAGAGGTTAATCACTGTCACGACTGACTCTCAATCATAATTAGAACATCTTTTATCTTAAGTCCTAATTGCCCTGAACAATTTCGACCTTTACTGGTTCGATCCATACTTTCTCGTGGTTTAACACGTGCCCCACTTGGCATCATTATAATTATGTCATATTTCCTTTATCAACATTTTTATTCTTGAGAATTTCGAATATTTCCTTTCTCCTTGTAAAACCGCTAAGGTTATCCTTCAATCGTTCCTCCTGTATTCCCTATATACCGGGCATATCAAAATACCATTTACTAATACTAGAACCATTGTCTATATACTTCTGAAAAAAATTTCTCCACTGATCCTTAAAGGTTATTATTACCTTAATCCTTTCCAATTCATACTGTCAAAACTCATACTATCCCTATTAAGGATGAAATGCCGACCTGTATGCATTCCCCTAGGATTCATTTTAAGTTACCAATGTTCTATCCTTAATTCCACCTTTAAAAGGTACCTGCATCCTTCCATGGATAAATCAAGTCATATATCCTTGATAGATTATCTTATTCATCATTCCCATCTCGATAGTCTATACCTAACTTCATAATAGCATCCTTATTCAAATTGAGGTCAATCCATATGGCCTCCAAAAGATAACAATGGTCATCCGCTTTTCTTTCCTGATTTGGTAATGATAACATGGATGTTCTGGAAGATATTGGTCATGTTCAACGTGAACTTCTTCTTAATAATTCCTTATTTACTTTTGTTGTTTATCTCAACAGTCACCTCAATGTTGGGATATCTTTCATACCTGGCGTCTCCCTTCCTGGGTATCAAGCCACCGGTCTTACACTTCCCATTCTTGAAGGTCACTTCCTTCATCCAATTTTCTTAATTTCTTACTTTCTTATCTCCTCAGTCTATCCGCGTCTCATTATTTATCCTTCGAATTACCTCAAGGTTTCCTCGAATCCTCCCAACTTAAAGGGGATAAAATATACATAACTCTTATGCCTTCAACCATCAATTTTAACTCATGGTGAATCACCCTCATCCTGACGATTACATACTCTTCTATTTCTATTTCTACGAGTCTTTAGGGTTTCCTCATACCCAACTCCCTTATCATTCCTCAAACTCTCTTGCCTTTATATTCCTTTCTCTTATCGTTATTTCATGAACCAACACAACATAAGCATTGATTTCAAACATCCCGTCATTCTGGATTCGTGTCTTCAGAATGAATCTTGATAACTTTTACAACTTAGATTCATAATTCATCATACTCGTCTGCCTTTGTTCTGGCTCTAAAGCTTTTACACTATTCCATAACCTTGGGAATTACTTTCCAGAAAACAATTGGCTGAACTTTAATCAGTTTATTATAATCTCTTGCTCCGTGCCTTCCTTGGCCTTTCACCAGCGGGTGGTCTCTCTCTTGGGAGGGTAAGTGACAAAAACAGTCCTTTTGAGATTCGTCAATCATTTAGAATCTCAAATGATTCCTATATTTCCTTTAGCCAGGCTCTTGCCTCGGCTGGGTCAGCTTGTTCCATGGAACTCTGAGAGCTTAGCGACTTAAAGGTCCTGAAAGAATTTCTCACCGCACTGTCTCCTCAGGGTGGTGGTTGGGGATAATAGTCTAAGTTCTTTTTAGACAGGTCCATGAATTGCCGTATAGGAGTACCGTCTCGGGTCTCCTTTCCTTACTCGACTTTCTGTTTCCTTAGTATGAAATGTTTCATCCTACTCCCCATAAATGGGGGTCATCTTTTAATTTAAAATCCTCATTTTCCACTCCATTATGTCATGGGTTCCTTCTATCTTGATGGCGACCTCCCTGACTATCACGTTCAGGGTTTGCTCTAAATCTTATTCCTCAAACTATGGCTCTCATCTAAGTTCTCATCCTTACGCTCTTGAACTTTCGGAACCCAAATTCTATAGGAATACCTCATTATTCCCTTATCATCTCTCTCGGTATTAATCTCATATCTATTTGTTGGCTCTCTGCCTTCATTCATCACTTTTTCTGGCACAATATGTTCCTTTCCAATGATTCGGGCTGTATTGCAATCTCAAACAACTTTTCGGTACCGGCTCCGGTTACCTTCATATCTATTTCCATTTTTTTTTCAAAATCTCTTATCAACCCTCCCAAAGTCATTATCATCTTGAGTCTCTCCTTTTTACTAAGGGCATCAGCCACCACATTGGCTTTCCCCGAATGATAAAGAATCTCCCAATCATAATTCTTGATTAGCTCTAACCGCCTCCTCTGGCATATGTTGAGCTCTTTCTACGTAAAAAGGTACTAGAGCTCCTATGGTTTGTGTAAATCTTGCACTTTTCTCCATACAAGTAGTGCCTCCAATCTTTAGGGAAAAACTATTGCCACGAGCCCAAGCTCATGGGTGGGGATATCGAATTTTATATTACCTTAATTGTCTTGACATGTACGTGATTACCTTACCGTGCTGCATAAGCACGCACCCTAAGCCCTTGTGCGAAGCGTCACTACACTTCACAAAATCTCTTTTTCCATCCGGCAATGCCAGCATAGGGAACGTCACCAACCTCTGCTTCAGTTCTTGAAAGCTGTTCTCGCATTTCTCTGTCCATTAACTTCTCAGTCTTACGAGTAAGCCGCGTTAAAGGGGCTACTATCTTTACAACTTGAACGAACCTCCGGTAGTGACCGGCCAATCCTACCTCTGGTAGTCGACCAAACCATGGTCATCAATTTATCAGTGGTCCTTTATCCAATCCTGTCAGGATCCTCCATGGGATCCTCCTCAACAACTATCCCTTCTAGGACAACATCCTCAACCGCGAAATCCTCAATATCAACATCATCCGGTCCTGCATTAGGACACTCTATCGGATCCACAATCCGATCTCCAATTAGTAATAAAATATCATCGCGATGTTGCTCCTCAACCTCAGGGTTCGGAGTCCCGCTACCATATACGATAACGAACTACGCTCCTATCACGATATTTATAAGGGTTCCCATAAGGGTTTTAACTGTCAGTGCTACGTTAGGTAGCCCGACTATGAACTTGGCAAGAGTTCTTATTATCTTAGTTAACTTATTATCTTAACGTCCCATCATCTCTGAGGTTTATAACGCTTAGCTCTGATACCATTTCTGTAACACCCCCAGATCCGGGGTCGGGGATCCGGGTCGTCACGGTCTTTCTTTCCACAATATCACTTCACTTAATTAATAATAAATAACCTTATGCTGTGACCCCACACTAACACACACCACAACCCGTTATAGTCTCAGAGATGAAATTTAAATAAGTACAAGTCTTTGAATCCACAATTTAAAAGTTATTACAACCCAAAATGATTACTTGATAAATTTACAGTTAATTGCCATTATCTGCCACAAGTTATAATTATACATAATTGATTCTCAAAAGTAGATGGTCTGATCTACAATAGATCTACCTCTGCAGCTATAGCAGCTACAACATCAACGAGAAGACGCGGGACGCTTCCCACGCGCTTGCGCTGGGTCTGCTGGAGTCTGGCCATCTTTCCTAACTGTTGTTGTGTGATGAAGAAATAAAGCAAGGGTGAGCAGCAAGCCCACCAAAATAATATGTATAATGATTTACAATATATGAGCCTACTCATAATACTCATGAAAGTCTTGGTCAAAAGAAATGAACCAAGTTTGATATCTTAATGCGATGAAGTCGCAAAATATTCAGTATATATACATATATACTTTTCAAAATATTGGAAGTCCTCTTCCATGCATAATATACACAAAGTCCCAGTGTATAACTGTATAAAAAATATCGTTGCAAGGTGATCTCATATATCTAACCTTGTCTCAACGTTTTTCTGAAAATCTTTGTCATTCATAAGACAATTATTAATTAGATATAAGTTTAAAAGATTAGGTTACCAAATACCCCAATATACTTATATCTTTCCCAATACTACTTGAACTACCACCGTTCAAGTTATAATCAGTTTCAAAAGTTCATCACATAGATGAGACTACAAGACAAGATTTGAATAGATTCAATCTTTGAAATATTATTGAATGAAATAAAGTTACGAGATACTTTATTTAGTCCCGATATATATATATCCACATATATATATCTCTTAAACATTTCCTGGAACCTCTGTTATGTAAAGTATGAACAGAGTTTGAAACATCCAATGAATTTTGGAAAGGAAAAGAATTTTGGCATAAACCAGATATCTTGCTGATCAGGCAAAGATACCAATAAGTAACCTTTTCTACTAGTAGATGGATGAATCCCCCACCGGTCATCACCCTGGCCACATAAGGACCTTGTGCTGGACCGCCACCCGGCCTCTTACGCGTTGATGGACTGCCACCCAGCCACTTACACTTTGATAGACCGTACCCCGGCCTATCGCTTATGCCGACTCAATTAGATGGGCTTACTTCCCGAACATTGGGCAAGTAATCAATTCATTTATCAAAACAGCAACCTTGTTACGAATATAAAATACACCATAGAGCCGGATCCCTCAGGTTTTGAGCAAGTATTTAAATCCCCTTAAAAGGAAGATCTTAAATATAAAAATGAGTTTTGGGATCCGCTCTAACTTTTAAAAATCATTTTGAAGACTCGAAAACACTTTAAAGAGTGTTTGGAGTAAAGCTGATTTAATGAAGTAAATCAGTCCCCATATATTAGAAAATATCTGAATATTATTATTTAAATAATATTCCCATAAAGAATAATCTTTATAAAAATAATTGAAGTAGAAGTATTAAAACTTATACTTGAAATAAACATTAAATAACCAAAGATATACTTATATGGAAGTATTATCTTTATTTGAATAATCGAAAATAAGTTTGATTATTAACACTTTATTCTCTAATGAAATAAATAATATATTTCAGTAATAAGCGGAGTCATAATACCTCGAATGAATATTATAAATAATATTCATTAAATAAAATAAAGGAGTCATACATCCTCAAATGAATATTCAAATAATATTCAATTAATAAAATAAAAGGAGTCATAAGCCCTCGAATGAATATTCAAGATAATATTCATTAATAAAATAAAGTTATCGAATAATCCTTATTCGATTAATAGTTTGGAAAACTATAACCATATATATATATATAAATATATATATATATATATATCCATATCCATATATACAAAATCTACTCGGGATCCTCGACTCCCGGTTTTAGAAAATATTTTCACCTTTGGGTCCCTATACTAAGGGTATATGCAAGTTACCGCTATCCTCTAGCATATGTATTATGCAACTATAAGCATTTGAACCAACAGATATATAAATCAAGAATATGAAACAGGCATGCATATATACCATATCACATGCTACAATATAACGCAAGAATTTGCTAATAACCAATATGCATTTATCGCAAGATCATGCATATACACATATTCATCACAACAACAGTATAACGGGTAGAAAACTTGCCTGAGCGACTGGGGGTTACGAATGGCTCGGGACGAGTCTGGTAACCTATAAGCAACAAGTAAGTTGGAATTAAACCAAAGTCACTTGTAAATCTATACTCTAACCAACTCAGACTCTAACGCTCGTTTTGCGCTCACTGATTCGCTTAAGTCACTCGGGTACCCTCGGCTCCACCATTTTTAATAATTTAACCTTTACGAGTTTTAAAGCGATTCCTTCGCGAGTGTCTTACCAACTGCCTAACACACTTACCATAAATGTTTCATACATTAATTAACCCTTTTTGGTCTTTAACCTATGTTTCAAAGTAAGGCGAGGGGAAAAGTTTCGTTCGCGAAACGCCGTTACTTGAAACGGTCGTTTCTCCTAAACCGTGCATCGGAATCGAATGAACTACATATCAAAACGAAGCTCGTAACATGAGCTATCTAAACATGGCAGTGGTCATAATCTAGCAGGGGGTTCTCGGGTCCTAATGCTATGCACAAAAACAGTCCAAAGAAAATCGGACGTTACGACGGCTATGTTTACGCGATTTCCAATATTTTAAACCATTTAAACCCATTCCAAATCAACCTCAAATCCAACATACAACCAACATCCATCCTCATCACATCATAACAACCCCAAACAATTTAATTTAATCATTCATACTTATGCCTAAGTTTAACTTTAATCATACTTAAGTTCTTTTAATCAAAACCATAACATTTACCATTCCATTTCACTACCATTTCAAATCCCAAACTCTAATCACAACAACAAGCTACAATATCATCCTACTAATCAAAATCATCTTATAATATATAGGAATCTAGGGTTTGGAGATGGTATACCTTCCTTGAAGTGGTGGGAGGAGCTAGGAAGCCTTAAGAAGCTTTGAGAAGTCTTAAGAATGCTTGGATCTTCAAGAAAACAAGAAAAACTTCAAGTTAAAAAACTTGAAAACACTATTCATAGTCTTCTTCTTTGATTAAATGAAGAAGATTGAGAAGGAATTAATGGCTTAAACTCATGATATAGCCCTAACTAAGCATGAAGATGATTAGGGAATTAACTCACCAATTTAGGAGGCTTGGATCTTGAGTTTTTGAATTCTTGCCCATTTGCAATAGTAAAAAGCCGAGAGCATGATGAACCATGCCTTGGTTTCTTTTTGATTTTGATGAAAATGATTTTGCTTGGCTTGGTTGGCTTGTTTTTGTGTTTGATTTAGTTAATTACCTTGTTGCCCTTGAATTTGTGTGGTTAAAAAGCCACCACACCTCCTTCCTTCCCATGTCATGCTTGTGTCACCTTGCACATGTCATAATGCTCCCACTTGTCCACACCTTGTGGTTTGATGATGTCACAATCCCTGGCTTCTTGTACAAGCTTGTCTCTTGGTCACTTATTTGTTTTACGGTTCGCTTATCTTTCGTTCTCGTTTATCGTTTGAGGGATCATACCCGGGATCTTATTACTTAGGTTCCCTTAACCTTTCTCAATATATTGTATTCCTTCTATGATCCTCTCTTATAATCCTTTAATTTAAATCCTTTTTATCCTGTTACCTTATACTCAATTCTCTCCGTATCTTGTGGATTTCCGGGAAAAATCAAAGTGTTCGGAATTGGATTCTGACGATCTTTACATACACTTATATACCACATAGAGTACTAATAATATCCCATAAGATCAATAACAGAACCCCTACATAGCGTGGCATGAAAAGTTTTCTCGTTCAGCAAAAACACTATTCATAAGGGTTTCAAAATTTCTCAAAAATTGGGGTTATTACAGACAAATTATGAAGAGAAATCGAAAAAACAGGCCGCCTCAATTTTTGCTCCAGACCTCGTGTACTACCCCCTACGAGGATTATTCGGGAACCAAGTTCCATTCATTTCAGCTCCGATTCACTCCCGGACGACCCCGAATGGACGCGAATGCAATTTTATAAATCCATAGGGACAAATTATGAAAAGAAATCGAAAAAACGTGTCGCCTCAATTTTTGCTCCAGACCTCGTGTACTACCCCCTACGAGGATTATTCAGAAACCGAGTTCCATTCCTTTCTGCTCCGATTCACTCCCGGACGATCCATAGGGACAAATTATAAAAAAAATCGAAAAAACGGGCCGCCTCAATTTTTGCTCCAGACCTCGTGTACTACCGCCTACGAGGTTTATTCGGAAACCGAGTTTCATTCATTTCTACACCGATTCACTCCCGGACGACCCCGAATGGACGCCATTGGAATTTTATAAATCCATAGGGACAAATTATGAAAAGAAATTGAAAAAACGGGCCACCTCAATTTTTGCTCCAGACCTCGTGTACTACCCCTTACGAGGATTATTCGGAAACCGAGTTCCATTCATTTCAGCTCCGATTCACTCCCGGACGACCCCGAATGGACGCGAATGCAATTTCATAAATCCATAGGGACAAATTATGAAAAGAAATCGAAAAAATGGGCCGCCTCAATTTTTGCTCCAGACCTCGTGTACTACCCCCTACGAGGATTATTCGGAAACCGAGTTCCATTCATTTCAGCTCCGATTCACTCCCGGACGACCCCGAATGGACGCGAATGCAATTTCATAAATCCATAAGGACAAATTATGAAAAGAAATCGAAAAAATGGGCCACCTCAATTTTTGCTCCAGACCTCGTGTACTACCCCCTACGAGGATTATTCGGAAACCGAGTTCCATTCATTTCTGCTCCGATTCACTCCCGGACGACCCCAAATGAAAGCGAATGCAATTTCATAAATCCATAGGGACAAATTATGAAAAGAAATAGAAAAAACGGGCCGCCTCAATTTTTGCTCCAGATCTCGTGTACTACCCCCTACGAGGATTATTCGGAAACCGAGTTCCATTCGTTTCCGCTCCGATTCACTCCCTGACGACCCCGAATGGACGCGAATGGAATTTCAGAAATCCATAGGGACAAATTATGAAAATATATTCAAAAAACAAGCTGCCTCAATTTTTGCTCCATACCTCGTGTACTACCCCCTACGAGGATTATTCGAAAACCGAGTTCCATTCATTTCAGCTCCGGTTCACTCCCGGACGACCCCGAATGGACGCGAATGCAATTTCATAAATCCATAGGGACAAATTATGAAAAGAAATTGAAAAAACGGGCCGCCTCAATTTTTGCTCCAGACCTCGTGTACTACCCCTACGAGGATTATTCGGAAACCGAGTTCCATTCATTTCAACTCCGATTCACTCCCGGACGACCCCGAATGGACGCCATTGGAATTTTATAAATCCATAAGGACAAATTATGAAAAGAAATCGAAAAAACGGACCGCCTCAATTTTTGCTCCAGACCTCGTGTACTACCCCTACGAGGATTATTCGAAAACCGAGTTCCATTCGTTTCAGCCCCGATTCACTCCCGGACGACCCCGAATGGACGCCATTGGAATTTTATAAATCCATAGGGACAAATTATGAAAAGAAATCGAAAAAATGGGCCACCTCAATTTTTGCTCCAGACCTCGTGTACTACTCCCTACGAGGATTATTTGGAAACCGAGTTCCATTCGTTTCAGCTCCGATTCACTCCTGGACGACCCCGAATGGACGCGAATGCAATTTTATAAATCCATAGGGAAAAATTATGAAAAGAAATCGAAAAAATGGGCCGCCTCAATTTTTTCTCCAGACCTCGTGTACTACCCCTACGAGGATTATTCGGAAACCGAGTTCCATTCATTTCAGCTCCGATTCACTCTCGGACGACCCCGAATGGACGCGAATGCAATTTTATAAATCCATAGGGACAATTTATGAAAAGATATCCAAAAAATGGGCCCCTCAATTTTTGCTCCAGACCTCGTGTACTACCCCCTACGAGGATTATTCGGAAACCGAGTTCCATTCGTTTCAGCTCCGATTCACTCCCAGACGACCCCGAATGGACGCGAATGCAATTTTATAAATCCATAGGGAAAAATTATGAAAAGAAATCGAAAAAATGGGCCGCCTCAATTTTTGCTCCAGACCTCGTGTACTACCCCCTACGAGGATTATTCGGAAATAGAGTTCCATTCATTTCAGCTCCGATTCACTCCCGGACGACCCCGAATGGACGCCATTGGAATTTTATAAATCCATAGGGACAAATTATGAAAAGAAATCGAAAAAATGGGCCGCCTCAATTTTTGCTCCAGACCTCGTGTACTACCACCTACGAGGATTATTCGGAAACCGAGTTCCATTCGTTTCAGCTCCGATTAACTTCCGGACAACCCTAAATAAACGTGAATGCAATTTCATAAATCCATAGGGAAAATTTATTAAAAGATATCCAAAAAATGGGCCCCCTCAATTTTTGCTCCATACCTATTGTACTACCCCTTACGAGAATCAGTCGGAAATCTAGTTCCATTCGTTTCACCCGCGATTCACTTCCGGACGACCCCAAATAAATGTGAATGAAATTTCATAAATCCATAGGGACAATTTATGAAAAGATATCCAAAAAATGGGCCCCTCAATTTTTGCTCCAGACCTCGTGTACTACCCCCTACGAGAATTATTCGGAAACCTAGTTCCTTTCGTTTGAGCCCTGATTCACTTCCGAACGACCCCAAATAAACGCAAATTCAATTTCATAAATCCATATTGATAAATTTTGAAAAGATATCCAGAAAATGGGCTTCCTCAATTTTTGCTCCATACCTCGAGTACTACGGCCTACGAGATTTATTTTTAAACCTAGTTCCATTCGTTTCAGACCAGATTCACATCTGGACGACCCCAAATAAACGCGAATGCAATTTCATAAATCCATATGGATAAATTATGAAACTATATCCATAAGACGGGCCGCCTAAATTTTTACTCCAAAAATGGGCCTTCTCAATTTATTCGAGGATTATTCGGAAACCGAGTTCCATTCGTTTCAGCTCCGATTCACTCTGTGACGACCCCGAATGGACGCGAATGCAATTTCATAAATTCATAGGGACAAATTATGAAGAGAAATCGAAAAAACGGGCCGCCTCAATTTTTGCTCCAGACCTCGTGTACTACCCCCTACGAGGATTATTCGGGAACCGAGTTCCATTCATTTCAGCTCCGATTCACTCCCGGACGACCCCGAATGGACGCGAATGCAATTTTATAAATCCATAGGGACAAGTTATGAAAAGAAATTGAAAAAACGTGTCGCCTCAATTTTTGCTCCAGACCTCGTGTACTACCCCCTACGAGGATTATTCAGAAACCGAGTTCCATTCCTTTCTGCTCCGATTCACTCCCGGACGATCCATAGGGACAAATTATGAAAATAAATCGAAAAAATGGGACGCCTCAATTTTTGCTCCAGACCTCGTGTACTACCCCCTACGAGGATTATTCGGGAACCGAGTTCCATTCATTTCAGCTCCGATTCACTCCCGGACGACCCCGAATGGACGCGAATGCAATTTCATAAATCCAGAGGGACAAATTATGAAAAGAAATCGAAAAAATGGGCCGCCTCAATTTTTGCTCCAGACCTCGTGTACTACCCCCTACGAGGATTATTCGGAAACCGAGTTCCATTCGTTTCAGCTCCGATTCACTTCCGGACAACCCCAAATAAACGTGAATGCAATTTCATAAATCCATAGGTAAAATTTATTAAAAGATATCCAAAAATGGGCCCCCTCAATTTTTGCTCCATACCTATTGTACTACCCCTTACGAGAATCATTCGGAAATCTAGTTCCATTCGTTTCAGCCGCGATTCACTTCCGGACGACCCCAAATAAATGCGAATGAAATTTCATAAATCCATAGGGACAATTTATGAAAAGATATCCAAAAAGTGGGCCCCTCAATTTTTGCTCCAGACCTCATGTACTACCCCCTACGAGAATTATTCGGAAACCTAGTTCCTTTCGTTTGAGCCCTGATTCACTTCCGAACGACCCCAAATAAACGCAAATTCAATTTCATAAATCCATATTGATAAATTTTGAAAAGATATCCAGAAAATGGGCTTCCTCAATTTTTGCTCCATACCTCGAGTACTACGGTCTACGTGATTTATTTTGAAACCTAGTTCCATTCGTTTCAGACCAGATTCACATCTGGACGACCCCAAATAATCGCGAATGCAATTTCATAAATCCATATGGATAAATTATGAAACTATATCCATAAGACGGGCCGCCTAAATTTTTACTCCAAAAATGGGCCTTCTCAATTTATTCGAGGATTATTCGGAAACCGAGTTCCATTCGTTTCAGCTCCGATTCACTCCCTGACGACCCCGAATGGACGCGAATGCAATTTCATAAATTCATAGGGACAAATTATGAAGAGAAATCGAAAAAATGGGCCGCCTCAATTTTTGCTCCAGATCTCGTGTACTACCCCCTACGAGGATTATTCGGAAACTGAGTTCCATTCGTTTCTGCTCCGATTCACTCCCTGACAACCCCGAATGGACGCGAATGGAATTTCAGAAATCCATAGGGACAAATTATGAAAATATATTCAAAAAAGGAGCTACCTCAATTTTTGCTCCATACCTCGTGTACTACCCCCTACGAGGATTATTCGAAATCCGAGTTCCATTCATTTCAGCTTCGATTCACTCCCGGACGACCCCGAATGGACGCGAATGCAATTTCATAAATCCATAGGGACAAATTATGAAAAGAAATCGAAAAAACGGGCCGCCTCAATTTTTGCTCCAGACCTCGTGTACTACCCCCTACGAGGATTATTCGGAAACCGAGTTCCATTCGTTTCAACTCCGATTCACTCCTGGACGACCCCGAATGGACGCCATTGAAATTTTATAAATCCATAAGGACAAATTATGAAAAGAAATCAAAAAAACGGGCCGCCTCAATTTTTGCTCCAGACCTCGTGTACTACCCCCTACGAGGATTATTCGGAAAGCGAGTTCCATTCGTTTCAGCCCCGATTCACTCCCGGACGACCCCGAATGGACGCCATTGGAATTTTATAAATCCATAGGGACAAATTATGAAAAGAAATCGAAAAAATGGGCCGCCTCAATTTTTGCTCCAGACCTCGTGTACTACCGCCTACGAGGATTATTCGGAAACCGAGTTCCATTCGTTTCAGCTCCGATTCACTCCCGGACGACCCCGAATGGACGCCATTGGAATTTTATAAATCCATAGGGACAAATTATGAAAAGAAATCGAAAAAACGGGACGCCTCAATTTTTGCTCCAGACCTCGTGTACTACCCCGTACGAGGATTATTCGGAAACCGAGTTCCATTCGTTTCAGCTCCGATTCACTCCCGGACGACCCCAAATGGACGCGAATGCAATTTTATAAATTCATAGGGACAAATTATGAAAAGATATCCATAAGACGGGCCGCCTCAATTTTTGTTCCAAACCTCGTGTACACTCCCTACGAAAATTATTCAGAAACATATTTCCATTTGTTTCAGCCCCGTTTCACTTCCGGACAACCCCAAATAAATGCGAATGCAATTTCATAAATCCATAGGGAAAATTTATGAAAAGATATCCAAAGAAGGGCCTTCTCAATTTATTCGAGGATTATTCGGAAACCGAGTTCCATTCGTTTTAGCTCCGATTCACTCCCTGACGACCCCAAATGGACGCGAATGCAATTTCATAAACTTGTAGGGACAAATTACGAAAAGAAATCGAAAAAATGGGCCGCCTCAATTTTTGCTCCAGACCTCCTGTACTACCCCCTACGAGGATTATTCGGGAATCGAGTTCCATTCATTTCAGCTCCGATTCACTCCCGGACGACCCCGAATGGACGCGAATGCAATTTCATAAATCCATAGGGACAAATTATGAAAAGAAATCGAAAAAACGTGTCGCCTCAATTTTTTCTCCAGACCTCGTGTACTACCCCCTACGAGGATTATTCGGAAACCGAGTTCCATTCCTTTCTGCTCCGATTCACTCCCGGACGACCCCGAATGGACGCCATTGGAATTTATAAATCCATAGGGACAAATTATGAAAAGAAATCAAAAAACGGGCCACCTCAAGTTTTGCTCCAGACCTCGTGTACTACCCCCTACGAGGATTATTCGGAAACCGAGTTCCATTCATTTCAGCTCCGATTCACTCCCGGACGACCCCGAATGGACGCGAATGCAATTTCATAAATCCATAGGGACAAATTATGAAAAGAAATCGAAAAAACGGGCCGCCTCAATTTTTGCTCCAGACCTCGTATACTACCCCCAATGAGGATTATTCGCGAACCGAGTTCCATTCATTTCAGCTCCGATTCACTCCCGGACGACCCCAAATGGACGCGAATGCAATTTTATAAATCCATAGGGACAAATTATGAAAAGAAATCGAAATAACGGGTCGCCTCAATTTTTGCTCCAGACCTCGTGTACTACCCCCTACGAGGATTATTCGGAAAGCGAGTTCCATTCATTTCAGCTCCGATTCACTCCCGGACGACCCCGAATGGACGCGAATGCAATTTTATAAATCTATAGGGACAAATTATGAAAAGAAATCGAAAAAAGGGGCGCCTCAATTTTCGGTCCAAACCTCGTGTTCTACCCCCTACGAGGATTATTCAGAAACCGAGTTCCATTCGTTTCTGCTCCGATTCACTCCCCGACGACCCCGAATGGACGCGAATGGAATTTCAGAAATCCATAGGGACAAATTATGAAAATATATTCAAAAAACGAGCTGTCTCAATTTTTGCTCCATACCTCGTGTACTACCCCCTACGAGGATTATTCGAAAACCGAGTTCCATTCATTTCTGCTCCGATTCACTCCCGGATGACTCCGAATGGACGCGAATGCAATTTCATAAATCCATAGGGACAAATTATGAAAAGAAATCGAAAAAACGGGCAGCCTCAATTTTTGCTCCAGACCTCGTGTACTACCCCCTACGAGGATTATTCGGAAACCGAGTTCCATTCATTTCAGCTCTGATTCAGTCCCGGACGACCCCGAATGAACGCGAATGCAATTTTATAAATCCATAGGGACAAATTATGAAAAGAAATCGAAATAACGGGTCGCCTCAATTTTTGCTCCAGACCTCGTGTACTACCCCCTACGAGGATTATTCGGAAACCGAGTTCCATTCATTTCTGCTCCGATTCACTCCCGGACGACCCCGAATGGACGCGAATGCAATTTCATAAATCCATAGGGACAAATTATGAAAAGAAATCAAAAAAAAGGGCCACCTCAATTTTTGCTCCAGACCTCGTGTACTACCCCTACGAGGATTATTCGGAAACCGAGTTCCATTCATTTCAGCTCCGATTCACTCCCGGACGACCCCGAATGGACGCGAATGCAATTTTATAAATCCATAGGGACTAATTATGAAAAGAAATCGAAAAAACGGACCGCCTCAATTTTTGCTCCAAACCTCGTGTAACCCCCCTATGAGGATTATTCGAAAACCGAGTTCCATTCGTTTCAGCTCCGATTCACTCCCGGACGACCCCGAATGGATGCGAATGCAATTTTATAAATCCATAGGGACAAATTATGAAAAGAAATAAAAAAAGGGCCGCCTCAATTTTTGCTCCAGACCTCGTGTACTACCCCCACGAGGATTATTCGGAAACCTAGTTCCATTCATTTCAGCTCCGATTCACTCCCGGACGACCCCGAATGAACGAGAATGCAATTTTATAAATATATAGGGACTAATTATGAAAAGAAATCGAAAAAACGGACCACCTCAAATTTTGCTCCAGACCTCGTGTACTACCCCCTATGAGGATTATTCGGAAACCGAGTTCCGTTCGTTTCAGCTCCGATTCACTATCGGACGACCCCGAATGGACGCGAATGCAATTTTATAAATCCATAGGGACATATTATGAAAAGAAATCGAAAAAACGGGCCGCCTCAAATTTTGCTCCAGACCTCGTGTACTACCCCCTACGAGGATTATTCGGAAAGCGAGTTCCATTCATTTCAGCTCCGGTTCACTCCCGGATGACCCCGAATGGGCGCGAATGCAATTTCATAAATCCATAGGGACAAATTATGAAAAGAAATCGAAAAAACGGGCCGCCTCAATTTTTGCTCCAGACCTTGTGTACTACCCCCTACGAGGATTATTCGGAAACCGAGTTCCATTCGTTTCAACTCCGATTCACTCCCGGACGACCCCGAATGGACGCCATTGGAATTTTATAAATCCATAAGGACAAATTATGAAAAGAAATCGAAAAAACGGGCCGCCTCAATTTTTGCTCCAGACCTCGTGTACTACCCCCTATGAGGATTATTCGGAAACCTAGTTCCGTTCGTTTCAGCTCCGATTCACTCCCGGACGACCCTGAATGGACGCGAATGCAATTTTATAAATCCATAGGGACTAATTATGAAAAGAAATCGAAAAAACGGACCGCCTTAAATTTTGCTCCGGACCTCGTGTACTACCCCCTATGAGGATTATTCGGAAACCGAGTTCCGTTCGTTTCAGTTCCGATTCACTCCCGGACGACCCCGAATGGACGCGAATGCAATTTTATAAATCCATAGGGACATATTATGAAAAGAAATCGAAAAAACGGGCCGCCTAAATTTTTGCTCCAGACCTCGTGTACTACCCCCTACGAGGATTATTCGGAAAGCGAGTTCCATTCATTTCAGCTCCGATTCACTCCCGGACGACCCCGAATGGACGCGAATGCAATTTTATAAATCCATAGGGACATATTATGAAAAGAAATTGAAAAAACGGGCCGCCTCAATTTTTGCTCCAGACCTCGTGTACTACCCCCTACGAGGATTATTCGGAAAGCGAGTTCCATTCATTTCAGCTCCGGTTCACTCCCGGACGACCCCGAATGGGCGCGAATGCAATTTTATAAATCTATAGGGACAAATTATGAAAAGAAATCGAAAAAACGGGTCGCCTCAATTTTCGGTCCAAACCTCGTGTACTACCCCCTACGAGGATTATTCGGAAACCGAGTTCCATTCATTTCAGCTCCGATTCACTCCCGGACGACCCCGAATGGACGCGAATGCAATTTTAAAAATCCATAGGGACAAATTATGAAAAGAAATAAAAAAGGGCCGCCTCAATTTTTGCTCCAGACCTCGTGTACTACCCCCTACGAGGATTATTCGGAAACCGAGTTCCATTCATTTCAGCTCCGATTCACTCCCGGACGACCCCGAATGGACGCGAATGCAATTTTATAAATCCATAGGGACTAATTATGAAAAGAAATCGAAAAAACGGATCGCCTCAATTTTTGCTCCAAACCTCGTGTAACCCCCCTATGAGGATTATTCGAAAACCGAGTTCCATTCGTTTCAGCTCCGATTCACTCCCGGACGACCCCGAATGGACGCGAATGCAATTTTATAAATCCATAGGGACAAATTATGAAAAGAAATCAAAAAAAAGGGCCGCCACAATTTTTGCTCCAGACCTCGTGTACTACCCCCTACGAGGATTATTCGGAAACCGAGTTCCATTCATTTCAGCTCCGATTCACTCCCGGACGACCCCGAATGGACACAAATGCAATTTCATAAATCCATAGGGACAAATTATGAAAATATATCCGAAAAACGAGTCGCCTCAATTTTTGCTCCATACCTCGCGTATTATCCCCTACGAGGATTATTTGAAAACCGAGTTCCATTCATTTCAACTCCGATTCACTCCCGGACGACCCCAAATGGACGCGAATGCAATTTTATAAATCCATAGGGACAAATTATGAAAAGATATCCATAAGACGGGCCACCTCAATTTTTGTTCCAAATCTCGTGTACACTCCCTACGAAAATTATTCAGAAACATATTTCCATTTGTTTCAGCCCCGTTTCACTTCCGGACAACCCCAAATAAACGCGAATGCAATTTCATAAATCCATAGGGAAAATTTATGAAAAGATATCCAAAAAAGGGCCTTCTCAATTTATTCGAGGATTATTCAGAAACCGAGTTCCATTCGTTTCAGCTCCGATTCACTCCGTATTCCTTCTATGATCCTCTCTTATAATCCTTTAATTTAAATCCTTTTTATCGTGTTACCTTATACTCAATTCTCTCCGTATCTTGTGGATTTCCGGGAAAAATCAAAGTGTTCGGAATTGGATTCTGACGATCTTTACATTCACTTATATACCACATAGAGTACTAATAATATCCCATAAGATCAATAACAGAACCCCTACATAGTGTGGCATGAAAAGTTTTCTCGTTCAGCAAAAACACTATTCATAAGGGTTTCAAAATTTCTCAAAAATTGGGGTTATTACAGAAAAATTATGAAGAGAAATCGAAAAAACGGGCCGCCTCAATTTTTGCTCCAGACCTCGTGTACTACCCCCTACGAGGATTATTCGGGAACCGAGTTCCATTCATTTCAGCTCCGATTCACTCCCGGACGACCCCGAATGGACGCGAATGCAATTTTATAAATCCATAGGGACAAATTATGAAAAGAAATCGAAAAAACGTGTCGCCTCAATTTTTGCTCCAGACCTCGTGTACTAACCCCTACGAGGATTATTCAGAAACCGAGTTCCATTCCTTTCTGCTCCGATTCACTCCCGGACGATCCATAGGGACAAATTATAAAAAAAAATAGAAAAAACGGGCCGCCTCAGTTTTTGCTCCAGACCTCGTGTACTACCGCCTATGAGGTTTATTCAGAAACCGAGTTTCATTCATTTCTACACCGATTCACTCCCGGACGACCCCGAATGGACGCCATTGGAATTTTATAAATTCTTAGGGACAAATTATGAAAAGAAATTGAAAAAACGGGCCACCTCAATTTTTGCTCCAGACCTCGTGTACTACCCCCTACGAGGATTATTCGGAAACCGAGTTCCATTCATTTCAGCTCCGATTCACTCCCGGGCGACCCCGAATGGACGCGAATGCAATTTCATAAATCCATAGGGACAAATTATGAAAAGAAATCGAAAAAACGGGCCCCCTCAATTTTTGCTCCAGACCTCGTGTACTACCCCCTACGAGGATTATTCGGAAACCGAGTTCCATTCATTTCAGCTCCGATTCACTCCCGGACGACCCCGAATGGACGCGAATGCAATTTCATAAATCCATAAGGACAAATTATGAAAAGAAATCGAAAAAACGGGCCACCTCAATTTTTACTCCAGACCTCGTGTACTACCCCCGACGAGGATTATTCGGAAACCGAGTTCCATTCATTTCTGCTCCGATTCACTCCCGGACGACCCCAAATGGACGTCCATTCGGAAACCGAGTTCCATTCGTTTCTGCTCCGATTCACTCCCTGACGACCCCGAATGGACGCGAATGGAATTTCAGAAATCCATAGGGACAAATTATGAAAATATATTCAAAAAACGAGCTGCCTCAATTTTTGCTCCAAACCTCGTGTACTACCCCCTACGAGGATTATTCGAAAACCGAGTTCCATTCATTTCTGCTCCGATTCACTCCCGGATGACTCCGAATGGACGCGAATGCAATTTCATAAATCCATAGGGACAAATTATGAAAAGAAATCGAAAAAACGGGCCGCCTCAATTTTTGCTCCAGACCTCGTGTACTACCCCCTACGAGGATTATTCGGAAACCGAGTTCCATTCATTTCTGCTCCGATTCACTCCCGGACGACCCCGAATGGACGCGAATGCAATTTCATAAATCCATAGGGACAAATTATGAAAAGAAATCAAAAAAAAGGGCCACCTCAATTTTTGCTCCAGACCTCGTGTACTACCCCTACGAGGATTATTCGGAAACCGAGTTCCATTCATTTCAGCTCCGATTCACTCCCGGACGACCCCGAATGGACGCGAATGCAATTTTATAAATCCATAGGGACTAATTATGAAAAGAAATCGAAAAAACGGACCGCCTCAATTTTTGCTCCAAACCTCGTGTAACCCCCTATGAGGATTATTCGGAAACCGAGTTCCATTCGTTTCAGCTCCGATTCACTCCCGGACGACCCCGAATGGATGCGAATGCAATTTTATAAATCCATAGGGACAAATTATGAAAAGAAATCAAAAAAACGGGCCGCCTCAATTTTTGCTCCAGATCTCGTGTACTACCCCCTACGAGGATTATTCGGAAACCGAGTTCCGTTCGTTTCAGCTCCGATTCACTATCGGACGACCCCGAATGGACGCGAATGCAATTTTATAAATCCATAGGGACATATTATGAAAAGAAATCGAAAAAATGGGCTGCCTCAAATTTTGCTCCAGACCTCGTGTACTACCCCCTACGAGGATTATTCGGAAAGCGAGTTCCATTCATTTCAGCTCCGGTTCACTCCCGGACGACCCCGAATGGGCGCGAATGCAATTTCATAAATCCATAGGGACAAATTATGAAAAGAAATCGAAAAAACGGGACGCCTCAATTTTTGCTCCAGACCTTGTGTACTACCCCCTACGAGGATTATTCGGAAACCGAGTTCCATTCGTTTCAACTCCGATTCACTCCCGGACGACCCCGAATGGACGCCATTGGAATTTTATAAATCCATAAGGACAAATTATGAAAAGAAATCGAAAAAACGGGCCGCCTCAATTTTTGCTCCAGACCTCGTGTACTACCCCCTATGAGGATTATTCCCCGAATGGACGCGAATGCAATTTTATAAATCCATAGGGACTAATTATGAAAAGAAATCGAAAAAAAGGACCGCCTCAAATTTTGCTCCGGACCTCGTGTACTACCCCCTATGAGGATTATTCGGAAACCGAGTTCCGTTCGTTTCAGTTCCGATTCACTCCCGGACGACCCCGAATGGACGCGAATGCAATTTTATAAATCCATAGGGACATATTATGAAAAGAAATCGAAAAAATGGGCCGCCTCAATTTTTGCTCCAGACCTCGTGTACTACCCCCTACGAGGATTATTCGGAAAGCGAGTTCCATTCATTTCAGCTCCGGTTCACTCCCGGACGACCCCGAATGGGCGCGAATGCAATTTCATAAATCCATAGGGACAAATTATGAAAAGAAATTGAAAAAACGGGCCGCCTCAATTTTTGCTCCAGACCTCGTGTACTACCCCCTACGAGGATTATTCGGAAACCGAGTTCCATTCGTTTCAACTCCGATTCACTCCCGGACGACCCCGAATGGACGCCATTGGAATTTTATAAATCCATAAGGACAAATTATGAAAAGAAATCGAAAAAATGGGCCGCCTCAATTTTTGCTCCAGACCTCGTGTACTACCCCCTATGAGGATTATTCGGAAACCTAGTTCCGTTCGTTTCAGCTCCGATTCACTCCCGGACGACCCCGAATGGACGCGAATGCAATTTTATAAATCCATAGGGACTAATTATGAAAAGAAATCGAAAAAAACGGACCGCCTCAAATTTTGCTCCGGACCTCGTGTACTACCCCCTATGAGGATTATTCGGAAACCGAGTTCCGTTCGTTTCAGTTCCGATTCACTCCCGGACGACCCCGAATGGACGCGAATGCAATTTTATAAATCCATAGGGACATATTATGAAAAGAAATCGAAAAAATGGGCCGCCTCAATTTTTGCTCCAGACCTCGTGTACTACCCCCTACGAGGATTATTCGGAAAGCGAGTTCCATTCATTTCAGCTCCGGTTCACTCCCGGACGACCCCGAATGGGCGCGAATGCAATTTCATAAATCCATAGGGACAAATTATGAAAAGAAATTGAAAAAACGGGCCGCCTCAATTTTTGCTCCAGACCTCGTGTACTACCCCCTACGAGGATTATTCGGAAACCGAGTTCCATTCGTTTCAACTCCGATTCACTCCCGGACGACCCCGAATGGACGCCATTGGAATTTTATAAATCCATAAGGACAAATTATGAAAAGAAATCGAAAAAATGGGCCGCCTCAATTTTTGCTCCAGACCTCGTGTACTACCCCCTATGAGGATTATTCGGAAACCTAGTTCCGTTCGTTTCAGCTCCGATTCACTCCCGGACGACCCCGAATGGACGCGAATGCAATTTTATAAATCCATAGGGACTAATTATGAAAAGAAATCGAAAAAACGGACCGCCTCAAATTTTGCTCCGGACCTCGTGTACTACCCCCTATGAGGATTATTCGGAAACCGAGTTCCGTTCGTTTCAGTTCCGATTCACTCCCGGACGACCCCGAATGGACGCAAATGCAATTTTATAAATCCATAGGGACATATTATGAAAAGAAATCGAAAAAATGGGCCGCCTCAATTTTTGCTCCAGACCTCGTGTACTACCCCCTACGAGGATTATTCGGAAACCGAGTTCCATTCATTTCAGCTCCGATTCACTCCCGGACGACCCCGAATGGACGCGAATGCAATTTTAAAAATCCATAGGGACAAATTATGAAAAGAAATAAAAAAGGGCCGCCTCAATTTTTGCTCCAGACCTCGTGTACTACCCCCTACGAGGATTATTCGGAAATCGAGTTCCATTCATTTCAGCTCCGATTCACTCCCGGACAACCCCGAATGGACGCGAATGCAATTTTATAAATCCATAGGGACTAATTATGAAAAGAAATCGAAAAAACGGATCGCCTCAATTTTTGCTCCAAACCTCGTGTAACCCCCCTATGAGGATTATTCGAAAACCGAGTTCCATTCGTTTCAGCTCCGATTCACTCCCGGACGACCCCGAATGGACGCGAATGCAATTTTATAAATCCATAGGGACAAATTATGAAAAGAAATCAAAAAAAAGGGCCACCACAATTTTTGCTCCAGACCTCGTGTACTACCCCCTACGAGGATTATTCGGAAACCGAGTTCCATTCATTTCAGCTCCGATTCACTCCCGGACGACCCCGAATGGACACAAATGCAATTTCATAAATCCATAGGGACAAATTATGAAAATATATCCGAAAAACGAGTCGCCTCAATTTTTGCTCCATACCTCGCGTATTACCCCCTACGAGGATTATTCGAAAACCGAGTTCCATTCATTTCAGCTCCGATTCACTCCCGGACGACCCCAAATGGACGCGAATGCAATTTTATAAATTCATAGGGACAAATTATGAAAAGATATCCATAAGACGGGCCACCTCAATTTTTGTTCCAAATCTCGTGTACACTCCCTACGAAAATTATTCAGAAACATATTTCCATTTGTTTCAGCCCCGTTTCACTTCCGGACAACCCCAAATAAACGCGAATGCAATTTCATAAATCCATAGGGAAAATTTATGAAAAGATATCCAAAAAAGGGCCTTCTCAATTTATTCGAGGATTATTCAGAAACCGAGTTCCATTCGTTTCAGCTCCGATTCACTCCGTATTCCTTCTATGATCCTCTCTTATAATCCTTTAATTTAAATCCTTTTTATCCTGTTACCTTATACTCAATTCTCTCCGTATCTTGTGGATTTCCGGGAAAAATCAAAGTGTTCGGAATTGGATTCTGACGATCTTTACATTCACTTATATACCACATAGAGTACTAATAATATCCCATAAGATCAATAACAGAACCCCTACATAGTGTGGCATGAAAAGTTTTCTCGTTCAGCAAAAACACTATTCATAAGGGTTTCAAAATTTCTCAAAAATTGGGGTTATTACAGAAAAATTATGAAGAGAAATCGAAAAAACGGGCCGCCTCAATTTTTGCTCCAGACCTCGTGTACTACCCCCTACGAGGATTATTCGGGAACCGAGTTCCATTCATTTCAGCTCCGATTCACTCCCGGACGACCCCGAATGGACGCGAATGCAATTTTATAAATCCATAGGGACAAATTATGAAAAGAAATCGAAAAAACGTGTCGCCTCAATTTTTGCTCCAGACCTCGTGTACTACCCCCTACGAGGATTATTCGGAAAGCGAGTTCCATTCATTTCAGCTCCGGTTCACTCCCGGACGACCCCGAATGGGCGCGAATGCAGTTTCATAAATCCATAGGGACAAATTATGAAAAGAAATTGAACAAAAGGCCCGCCTCAATTTTTGCTCCAGACCTCGTGTACTACCCCCTACGAGGATTATTCGGAAACCGAGTTCCATTCGTTTCAACTCCGATTCACTCCCGGACGACCCCGAATGGACGCCATTGGAATTTTATAAATCCATAAGGACAAATTATGAAAAGAAATCGAAAAAACGGGCCGCCTCAATTTTTGCTCCAGACCTCGTGTACTACCCCCTATGAGGATTATTCGGAAACCTAGTTCCGTTCGTTTCAGCTCCGATTCACTCCCGGACGACCCCGAATGGACGCGAATGCAATTTTATAAATCCATAGGGACTAATTATGAAAAGAAATCGAAAAAACGGACCGCCTCAAATTTTGCTCCGGACCTCATGTACTACCCCCTATGAGGATTATTCGGAAACCGAGTTCCGTTCGTTTCAGTTCCGATTCACTCCCGGACGACCCCGAATGGACGCGAATGCAATTTTATAAATCCATAGGGACATATTATGAAAAGAAATCGAAAAAATGGGCCGCCTCAATTTTTGCTCCAGACCTCGTGTACTACCCCCTACGAGGATTATTCGAAAACCGAGTTCCATTCATTTCAGCTCCGATTCACTCCCGGACGACCCCGAATGGACGCGAATGCAATTTTAAAAATCCATAGGGACAAATTATGAAAAGAAATAAAAAAGGGCCGCCTCAATTTTTGCTCCAGACCTCGTGTACTACCCCCTACGAGGATTATTCGGAAACCGAGTTCCATTCATTTCAGCTCCGATTCACTCCCGGACGACCCCGAATGGACGCGAATGCAATTTTATAAATCCATAGGGACTAATTATGAAAAGAAATCGAAAAAACGGATCGCCTCAATTTTTGCTCCAAACCTCGTGTAACCCCCCTATGAGGATTATTCGAAAACCGAGTTCCATTCGTTTCAGCTCCGATTCACTCCCGGACGACCCCGAATGGACGCGAATGCAATTTTATAAATCCATAGGGACAAATTATGAAAAGAAATCAAAAAAAAGGGCCGCCACAATTTTTGCTCCAGACCTCGTGTACTACCCCCTACGAGGATTATTCGGAAACCGAGTTCCATTCATTTCAGCTCCGATTCACTCCCGGACGACCCCGAATGGACACAAATGCAATTTCATAAATCCATAGGGACAAATTATGAAAATATATCCGAAAAACGAGTCGCCTCAATTTTTGCTCCATATCTCGCGTATTACCCCCTACGAGGATTATTCGAAAACCGAGTTCCATTAATTTCAGCTCCGATTCACTCCCGGACGACCCCAAATGGACGCGAATGCAATTTTATAAATTCATAGGGACAAATTATGAAAAGATATCCATAAGACGGGCCACCTCAATTTTTGTTCCAAATCTCGTGTACACTCCCTACGAAAATTATTCAGAAACATATTTCCATTTGTTTCAGCCCCGTTTCACTTCCGGACAACCCCAAATAAACGCGAATGCAATTTCATAAATCCATAGGGAAAATTTATGAAAAGATATCCAAAAAAGGGCCTTCTCAATTTATTCGAGGATTATTCAGAAACCGAGTTCCATTCGTTTCAGCTCCGATTCACTCCGTATTCCTTCTATGATCCTCTCTTATAATCCTTTAATTTAAATCATTTTTATCCTGTTACCTTATACTCAATTCTCTCCGTATCTTGTGGATTTCCGGGAAAAATCAAAGTGTTCGGAATTGGATTCTGACGATCTTTACATTCACTTATATACCACATAGAGTACTAATAATATCCCATAAGATCAATAACAGAACCCCTACATAGTGTGGCATGAAAAGTTTTCTCGTTCAGCAAAAACACTATTCATAAGGGTTTCAAAATTTCTCAAAAATTGGGGTTATTACAGAAAAATTATGAAGAGAAATCGAAAAAACGGGCCGCCTCAATTTTTGCTCCAGACCTCGTGTACTACCCCCTACGAGGATTATTCGGGAACCGAGTTCCATTCATTTCAGCTCCGATTCACTCCCGGACGACCCCGAATGGATGCGAATGCAATTTTATAAATCCATAGGGACAAATTATGAAAAGAAATCAAAAAAACGGGCCGCCTCAATTTTTGCTCCAGATCTCGTGTACTACCCCCTACGAGGATTATTCGGAAACCGAGTTCCGTTCGTTTCAGCTCCGATTCACTATCGGACGACCCCGAATGGACGCGAATGCAATTTTATAAATCCATAGGGACATATTATGAAAAGAAATCGAAAAAATGGGCTGCCTCAAATTTTGCTCCAGACCTCGTGTACTACCCCCTACGAGGATTATTCGGAAAGCGAGTTCCATTCATTTCAGCTCCGGTTCACTCCCGGACGACCCCGAATGGGCGCGAATGCAATTTCATAAATCCATAGGGACAAATTATGAAAAGAAATCGAAAAAACGGGACGCCTCAATTTTTGCTCCAGACCTTGTGTACTACCCCCTACGAGGATTATTCGGAAACCGAGTTCCATTCGTTTCAACTCCGATTCACTCCCGGACGACCCCGAATGGACGCCATTGGAATTTTATAAATCCATAAGGACAAATTATGAAAAGAAATCGAAAAAACGGGCCGCCTCAATTTTTGCTCCAGACCTCGTGTACTACCCCCTATGAGGATTATTCCCCGAATGGACGCGAATGCAATTTTATAAATCCATAGGGACTAATTATGAAAAGAAATCGAAAAAAAGGACCGCCTCAAATTTTGCTCCGGACCTCGTGTACTACCCCCTATGAGGATTATTCGGAAACCGAGTTCCGTTCGTTTCAGTTCCGATTCACTCCCGGACGACCCCGAATGGACGCGAATGCAATTTTATAAATCCATAGGGACATATTATGAAAAGAAATCGAAAAAATGGGCCGCCTCAATTTTTGCTCCAGACCTCGTGTACTACCCCCTACGAGGATTATTCGGAAAGCGAGTTCCATTCATTTCAGCTCCGGTTCACTCCCGGACGACCCCGAATGGGCGCGAATGCAATTTCATAAATCCATAGGGACAAATTATGAAAAGAAATTGAAAAAACGGGCCGCCTCAATTTTTGCTCCAGACCTCGTGTACTACCCCCTACGAGGATTATTCGGAAACCGAGTTCCATTCGTTTCAACTCCGATTCACTCCCGGACGACCCCGAATGGACGCCATTGGAATTTTATAAATCCATAAGGACAAATTATGAAAAGAAATCGAAAAAATGGGCCGCCTCAATTTTTGCTCCAGACCTCGTGTACTACCCCCTATGAGGATTATTCGGAAACCTAGTTCCGTTCGTTTCAGCTCCGATTCACTCCCGGACGACCCCGAATGGACGCGAATGCAATTTTATAAATCCATAGGGACTAATTATGAAAAGAAATCGAAAAAACGGACCGCCTCAAATTTTGCTCCGGACCTCGTGTACTACCCCCTATGAGGATTATTCGGAAACCGAGTTCCGTTCGTTTCAGTTCCGATTCACTCCCGGACGACCCCGAATGGACGCGAATGCAATTTTATAAATCCATAGGGACATATTATGAAAAGAAATCGAAAAAATGGGCCGCCTCAATTTTTGCTCCAGACCTCGTGTACTACCCCCTACGAGGATTATTCGGAAAGCGAGTTCCATTCATTTCAGCTCCGGTTCACTCCCGGACGACCCCGAATGGGCGCGAATGCAATTTCATAAATCCATAGGGACAAATTATGAAAAGAAATTGAAAAAACGGGCCGCCTCAATTTTTGCTCCAGACCTCGTGTACTACCCCCTACGAGGATTATTCGGAAACCGAGTTCCATTCGTTTCAACTCCGATTCACTCCCGGACGACCCCGAATGGACGCCATTGGAATTTTATAAATCCATAAGGACAAATTATGAAAAGAAATCGAAAAAATGGGCCGCCTCAATTTTTGCTCCAGACCTCGTGTACTACCCCCTATGAGGATTATTCGGAAACCTAGTTCCGTTCGTTTCAGCTCCGATTCACTCCCGGACGACCCCGAATGGACGCGAATGCAATTTTATAAATCCATAGGGACTAATTATGAAAAGAAATCGAAAAAACGGACCGCCTCAAATTTTGCTCCGGACCTCGTGTACTACCCCCTATGAGGATTATTCGGAAACCGAGTTCCGTTCGTTTCAGTTCCGATTCACTCCCGGACGACCCCGAATGGACGCAAATGCAATTTTATAAATCCATAGGGACATATTATGAAAAGAAATCGAAAAAATGGGCCGCCTCAATTTTTGCTCCAGACCTCGTGTACTACCCCCTACGAGGATTATTCGGAAACCGAGTTCCATTCATTTCAGCTCCGATTCACTCCCGGACGACCCCGAATGGACGCGAATGCAATTTTAAAAATCCATAGGGACAAATTATGAAAAGAAATAAAAAAGGGCCGCCTCAATTTTTGCTCCAGACCTCGTGTACTACCCCCTACGAGGATTATTCGGAAATCGAGTTCCATTCATTTCAGCTCCGATTCACTCCCGGACAACCCCGAATGGACGCGAATGCAATTTTATAAATCCATAGGGACTAATTATGAAAAGAAATCGAAAAAAACGGATCGCCTCAATTTTTGCTCCAAACCTCGTGTAACCCCCCTATGAGGATTATTCGAAAACCGAGTTCCATTCGTTTCAGCTCCGATTCACTCCCGGACGACCCCGAATGGACGCGAATGCAATTTTATAAATCCATAGGGACAAATTATGAAAAGAAATCAAAAAAAAGGGCCACCACAATTTTTGCTCCAGACCTCGTGTACTACCCCCTACGAGGATTATTCGGAAACCGAGTTCCATTCATTTCAGCTCCGATTCACTCCCGGACGACCCCGAATGGACACAAATGCAATTTCATAAATCCATAGGGACAAATTATGAAAATATATCCGAAAAACGAGTCGCCTCAATTTTTGCTCCATACCTCGCGTATTACCCCCTACGAGGATTATTCGAAAACCGAGTTCCATTCATTTCAGCTCCGATTCACTCCCGGACGACCCCAAATGGACGCGAATGCAATTTTATAAATTCATAGGGACAAATTATGAAAAGATATCCATAAGACGGGCCACCTCAATTTTTGTTCCAAATCTCGTGTACACTCCCTACGAAAATTATTCAGAAACATATTTCCATTTGTTTCAGCCCCGTTTCACTTCCGGACAACCCCAAATAAACGCGAATGCAATTTCATAAATCCATAGGGAAAATTTATGAAAAGATATCCAAAAAAGGGCCTTCTCAATTTATTCGAGGATTATTCAGAAACCGAGTTCCATTCGTTTCAGCTCCGATTCACTCCGTATTCCTTCTATGATCCTCTCTTATAATCCTTTAATTTAAATCCTTTTTATCCTGTTACCTTATACTCAATTCTCTCCGTATCTTGTGGATTTCCGGGAAAAATCAAAGTGTTCGGAATTGGATTCTGACGATCTTTACATTCACTTATATACCACATAGAGTACTAATAATATCCCATAAGATCAATAACAGAACCCCTACATAGTGTGGCATGAAAAGTTTTCTCGTTCAGCAAAAACACTATTCATAAGGGTTTCAAAATTTCTCAAAAATTGGGGTTATTACAGAAAAATTATGAAGAGAAATCGAAAAAAACGGGCCGCCTCAATTTTTGCTCCAGACCTCGTGTACTACCCCCTACGAGGATTATTCGGGAACCGAGTTCCATTCATTTCAGCTCCGATTCACTCCCGGACGACCCCGAATGGACGCGAATGCAATTTTATAAATCCATAGGGACAAATTATGAAAAGAAATCGAAAAAACGTGTCGCCTCAATTTTTGCTCCAGACCTCGTGTACTACCCCCTACGAGGATTATTCGGAAAGCGAGTTCCATTCATTTCAGCTCCGGTTCACTCCCGGACGACCCCGAATGGGCGCGAATGCAGTTTCATAAATCCATAGGGACAAATTATGAAAAGAAATTGAACAAAAGGCCCGCCTCAATTTTTGCTCCAGACCTCGTGTACTACCCCCTACGAGGATTATTCGGAAACCGAGTTCCATTCGTTTCAACTCCGATTCACTCCCGGACGACCCCGAATGGACGCCATTGGAATTTTATAAATCCATAAGGACAAATTATGAAAAGAAATCGAAAAAAACGGGCCGCCTCAATTTTTGCTCCAGACCTCGTGTACTACCCCCTATGAGGATTATTCGGAAACCTAGTTCCGTTCGTTTCAGCTCCGATTCACTCCCGGACGACCCCGAATGGACGCGAATGCAATTTTATAAATCCATAGGGACTAATTATGAAAAGAAATCGAAAAAACGGACCGCCTCAAATTTTGCTCCGGACCTCATGTACTACCCCCTATGAGGATTATTCGGAAACCGAGTTCCGTTCGTTTCAGTTCCGATTCACTCCCGGACGACCCCGAATGGACGCGAATGCAATTTTATAAATCCATAGGGACATATTATGAAAAGAAATCGAAAAAATGGGCCGCCTCAATTTTTGCTCCAGACCTCGTGTACTACCCCCTACGAGGATTATTCGAAAACCGAGTTCCATTCATTTCAGCTCCGATTCACTCCCGGACGACCCCGAATGGACGCGAATGCAATTTTAAAAATCCATAGGGACAAATTATGAAAAGAAATAAAAAAGGGCCGCCTCAATTTTTGCTCCAGACCTCGTGTACTACCCCCTACGAGGATTATTCGGAAACCGAGTTCCATTCATTTCAGCTCCGATTCACTCCCGGACGACCCCGAATGGACGCGAATGCAATTTTATAAATCCATAGGGACTAATTATGAAAAGAAATCGAAAAAAACGGATCGCCTCAATTTTTGCTCCAAACCTCGTGTAACCCCCCTATGAGGATTATTCGAAAACCGAGTTCCATTCGTTTCAGCTCCGATTCACTCCCGGACGACCCCGAATGGACGCGAATGCAATTTTATAAATCCATAGGGACAAATTATGAAAAGAAATCAAAAAAAAGGGCCGCCACAATTTTTGCTCCAGACCTCGTGTACTACCCCCTACGAGGATTATTCGGAAACCGAGTTCCATTCATTTCAGCTCCGATTCACTCCCGGACGACCCCGAATGGACACAAATGCAATTTCATAAATCCATAGGGACAAATTATGAAAATATATCCGAAAAACGAGTCGCCTCAATTTTTGCTCCATATCTCGCGTATTACCCCCTACGAGGATTATTCGAAAACCGAGTTCCATTAATTTCAGCTCCGATTCACTCCCGGACGACCCCAAATGGACGCGAATGCAATTTTATAAATTCATAGGGACAAATTATGAAAAGATATCCATAAGACGGGCCACCTCAATTTTTGTTCCAAATCTCGTGTACACTCCCTACGAAAATTATTCAGAAACATATTTCCATTTGTTTCAGCCCCGTTTCACTTCCGGACAACCCCAAATAAACGCGAATGCAATTTCATAAATCCATAGGGAAAATTTATGAAAAGATATCCAAAAAAGGGCCTTCTCAATTTATTCGAGGATTATTCAGAAACCGAGTTCCATTCGTTTCAGCTCCGATTCACTCCGTATTCCTTCTATGATCCTCTCTTATAATCCTTTAATTTAAATCATTTTTATCCTGTTACCTTATACTCAATTCTCTCCGTATCTTGTGGATTTCCGGGAAAAATCAAAGTGTTCGGAATTGGATTCTGACGATCTTTACATTCACTTATATACCACATAGAGTACTAATAATATCCCATAAGATCAATAACAGAACCCCTACATAGTGTGGCATGAAAAGTTTTCTCGTTCAGCAAAAACACTATTCATAAGGGTTTCAAAATTTCTCAAAAATTGGGGTTATTACAGAAAAATTATGAAGAGAAATCGAAAAAACGGGCCGCCTCAATTTTTGCTCCAGACCTCGTGTACTACCCCCTACGAGGATTATTCGGGAACCGAGTTCCATTCATTTCAGCTCCGATTCACTCCCGGACGACCCCGAATGGACGCGAATGCAATTTTATAAATCCATAGGGACAAATTATGAAAAGAAATCGAAAAAACGTGTCGCCTCAATTTTTGCTCCAGACCTCGTGTACTACCCCCTACGAGGATTATTCGGAAAGCGAGTTCCATTCATTTCAGCTCCGGTTCACTCCCGGACGACCCCGAATGGGCGCGAATGCAATTTCATAAATCCATAGGGACAAATTATGAAAAGAAATTGAAAAAACGGGCCGCCTCAATTTTTGCTCCAGACCTCGTGTACTACCCCCTACGAGGATTATTCGGAAACCGAGTTCCATTCGTTTCAACTCCGATTCACTCCCGGACGACCCCGAATGGACGCCATTGGAATTTTATAAATCCATAAGGACAAATTATGAAAAGAAATCGAAAAAACGGGCCGCCTCAATTTTTGCTCCAGACCTCGTGTACTACCCCCTATGAGGATTATTCGGAAACCTAGTTCCGTTCGTTTCAGCTCCGATTCACTCCCGGACGACCCCGAATGGACGCGAATGCAATTTTATAAATCCATAGGGACTAATTATGAAAAGAAATCGAAAAAACGGACCGCCTCAAATTTTGCTCCGGACCTCGTGTACTACCCCCTATGAGGATTATTCGGAAACCGAGTTCCGTTCGTTTCAGTTCCGATTCACTCCCGGACGACCCCGAATGGACGCGAATGCAATTTTATAAATCCATAGGGACATATTATGAAAAGAAATCAAAAAAATGGGCCGCCTCAATTTTTGCTCCAGACCTCGTGTACTACCCCCTACGAGGATTATTCGGAAACCGAGTTCCATTCATTTCAGCTCCGATTCACTCCCGGACGACCCCGAATGGACGCGAATGCAATTTTAAAAATCCATAGGGACAAATTATGAAAAGAAATAAAAAAGGGCCGCCTCAATTTTTGCTCCAGACCTCGTGTACTACCCCCTACGAGGATTATTCGGAAACCGAGTTCCATTCATTTCAGCTCCGA
Organism: Apium graveolens; assembly: GCF_009905375.1. Classification (NCBI taxonomy): domain Eukaryota; kingdom Viridiplantae; phylum Streptophyta; class Magnoliopsida; order Apiales; family Apiaceae; genus Apium; species Apium graveolens. The sequence continues at coordinate 266,134,488 of NC_133654.1, read as the reverse complement.
TTCACTCCCGGACGACCCCGAATGGACGCGAATGCAATTTTATAAATCCATAGGGACTAATTATGAAAAGAAATCGAAAAAACGGATCGCCTCAATTTTTGCTCCAAACCTCGTGTAACCCCCCTATGAGGATTATTCGAAAACCGAGTTCCATTCGTTTCAGCTCCGATTCACTCCCGGACGACCCCGAATGGACGCGAATGCAATTTTATAAATCCATAGGGACAAATTATGAAAAGAAATCAAAAAAAAGGGCCGCCACAATTTTTGCTCCAGACCTCGTGTACTACCCCCTACGAGGATTATTCGGAAACCGAGTTCCATTCATTTCAGCTCCGATTCACTCCCGGACGACCCCGAATGGACACAAATGCAATTTCATAAATCCATAGGGACAAATTATGAAAATATATCCGAAAAACGAGTCGCCTCAATTTTTGCTCCATACCTCGCGTATTACCCCCTACAAGGATTATTCGAAAACCGAGTTCCATTCATTTCAGCTCCGATTCACTCCCGGACGACCCCAAATGGACGCGAATGCAATTTTATAAATTCATAGGGACAAATTATGAAAAGATATCCATAAGACGGGCCACCTCAATTTTTGTTCCAAATCTCGTGTACACTCCCTACGAAAATTATTCAGAAACATATTTCCATTTGTTTCAGCCCCGTTTCACTTCCGGACAACCCCAAATAAATGCGAATGCAATTTCATAAATCCATAGGGAAAATTTATGAAAAGATATCCAAAAAAGGGCCTTCTCAATTTATTCGAGGATTATTCAGAAACCGAGTTCCATTCGTTTCAGCTCCGATTCACTCCGTATTCCTTCTATGATCCTCTCTTATAATCCTTTAATTTAAATTCTTTTTATCCTGTTACCTTATACTCAATTCTCTCCGTATCTTGTGGATTTCCGGGAAAAATCAAAGTGTTCGGAATTGGATTCTGACGATCTTTACATTCACTTATATACCACATAGAGTACTAATAATATCCCATAAGATCAATAACAGAACCCCTACATAGCATGGCATGAAAAGTTTTCTCGTTCAGCAAAAACACTATTCATAAGGGTTTCAAAATTTCTCAAAAATTGGGGTTATTACAGACAAATTATGAAGAGAAATCGAAAAAACGGGCCGCCTCAATTTTTGCTCCAGACCTCGTGTACTACCCCCTACGAGGATTATTCGGGAACCGAGTTCCATTCATTTCAGCTCCGATTCACTCCCGGACGACCCCGAATGGACGCGAATGTAATTTTATAAATCCATAGGGACAAATTATGAAAAGAAATCGAAAAAACGTGTCGCCTCAATTTTTGCTCCAGACCTCGTGTACTACCCCCTACGAGGATTATTCAGAAACCGAGTTCCATTCCTTTCTGCTCCGATTCACTCCCGGACGATCCATAGGGACAAATTATAAAAAAAAAATCGAAAAAACGGGCCGCCTCAGTTTTTGCTCCAGACCTCGTGTACTACCGCCTACGAGGTTTATTCGGAAACCGAGTTTCATTCATTTCTACACCGATTCACTCCCGGACGACCCCGAATGGACGCCATTGGAATTTTATAAATCCATAGGGACAAATTATGAAAAGAAATTGAAAAAACGGGCCACCTCAATTTTTGCTCCAGACCTCGTGTACTACCCCCTACGAGGATTATTCGGAAACCGAGTTCCATTCATTTCAGCTCCGATTCACTCCCGGACGACCCCGAATGGACGCGAATGCAATTTCATAAATCCATAGGGACAAATTATGAAAAGAAATCGAAAAAACGGGCCGCCTCAATTTTTGCTCCAGACCTCATTAACTACCCCCTACGAGGATTATTCGGAAACCGAGTTCCATTCATTTCAGCTCCGATTCACTCCCGGACGACCCAGAATGGACACGAATGCAATTTCATAAATCCATAAGGACAAATTATGAAAAGAAATCGAAAAAACGGGCCACCTCAATTTTTGCTCCAGACCTCGTGTACTACCCCCTACGAGGATTATTCGGAAACCGAGTTCCATTCATTTCTGCTCCGATTCACTCCCGGACGACCCCAAATGAAAGCGAATGCAATTTCATAAATCCATAGGGACAAATTATGAAAAGAAATCGAAAAAAACGGGCCGCCTCAATTTTTGCTCCAGATCTCGTGTACTACCCCCTACGAGGATTATTCGGAAACCGAGTTCCATTCGTTTCCGCTCCGATTCACTCCCTGACGACCCCGAATGGAATTTCAGAAATCCATAGGGACAAATTATGAAAATATATTCAAAAAATGAGCTGCCTCAATTTTTGCTCCATACCTCGTGTACTACCCCCTACGAGGATTATTCGAAAACCGAGTTCCATTCATTTCAGCTGCGATTCACTCCCGGACGACCCCGAATGGACGCGAATGCAATTTCATAAATCCATAGGGACAAATTATGAAAAGAAATCGAAAAAAACGGGCCGCCTCAATTTTTGCTCCAGACCTCGTGTACTACCCCCTACGAGGATTATTCGGAAACCGAGTTCCATTCATTTCAACTCCGATTCACTCCCGGACGACCCCGAATGGACGCCATTGGAATTTTATAAATCCATAAGGACAAATTTTGAAAAGAAATCGAAAAAACGGGCCGCCTCAATTTTTGCTCCAGACCTCGTGTACTACCCCTACGAGGATTATTCGAAAACCGAGTTCCATTCGTTTCAGCCCCGATTCACTCCCGGACGACCCCGAATGGACGCCATTGGAATTTTATAAATCCATAGGGACAAATTATGAAAAGAAATCGAAAAAATGGGCCGCCTCAATTTTTGCTCCAGACCTCGTGTACTACTCCCTACGAGGATTATTCGGAAACCGAGTTCCATTCGTTTCAGCTCCGATTCACTCCCGGACGACCCCGAATGGACGCAAATGCAATTTTATAAATCCATAGGGAAAAATTATGAAAAGAAATCGAAAAAATGGGCCGCCTCAATTTTTGCTCCACACCTCATGTACTACCCCTACGAGGATTATTCGGAAACCGAGTTCCATTCATTTCAGCTCCGATTCACTCTCGGACGACCCCGAATGGACGCGAATGCAATTTTATAAATCCATAGGGACAATTTATGAAAAGATATCCAAAAAATGGGCCCCTCAATTTTTGCTCCAGACCTCGTGTACTACCCCCTACGAGGATTATTCGGAAACCGAGTTCCATTCGTTTCAGCTCCGATTCACTCCCGGATGACCCCGAATGGACGCGAATGCAATTTTATAAATCCATAGGGAAAAATTATGAAAAGAAATTGAAAAAATGGGCCGCCTCAATTTTTGCTCCAGACCTCGTGTACTACCCCCTACGAGGATTATTCAGAAATAGAGTTCCATTCATTTCAGCTCCGATTCACTCCCGGACGACCCCGAATGGACGCCATTGGAATTTTATAAATCCATAGGGACAAGTTATGAAAAGAAATCAAAAAAATGGGCCGCCTCAATTTTTGCTCCAGACCTCGTGTACTACCACCTACGAGGATTATTCAGAAACCGAGTTCCATTCGTTTCAGCTCCGATTCACTTCCGGACAACCCTAAATAAACATGAATGCAATTTCATAAATCCATAGGGAAAATTTATGAAAAGATATCCAAAAAAGGGCCTTCTCAATTTATTCGAGGATTATTCAGAAACCGAGTTCCATTCGTTTCAGCTCCGATTCACTCCGTATTCCTTCTATGATCCTCTCTTATAATCCTTTAATTTAAATTCTTTTTATCCTGTTACCTTATACTCAATTCTCTCCGTATCTTGTGGATTTCCGGGAAAAATCAAAGTGTTCGGAATTGGATTCTGACGATCTTTACATTCACTTATATACCACATAGAGTACTAATAATATCCCATAAGATCAATAACAGAACCCCTACATAGCATGGCATGAAAAGTTTTCTCGTTCAGCAAAAACACTATTCATAAGGGTTTCAAAATTTCTCAAAAATTGGGGTTATTACAGACAAATTATGAAGAGAAATCGAAAAAAACGGGCCGCCTCAATTTTTGCTCCAGACCTCGTGTACTACCCCCTACGAGGATTATTCGGGAACCGAGTTCCATTCATTTCAGCTCCGATTCACTCCCGGACGACCCCGAATGGACGCGAATGTAATTTTATAAATCCATAGGGACAAATTATGAAAAGAAATCGAAAAAACGTGTCGCCTCAATTTTTGCTCCAGACCTCGTGTACTACCCCCTACGAGGATTATTCAGAAACCGAGTTCCATTCCTTTCTGCTCCGATTCACTCCCGGACGATCCATAGGGACAAATTATAAAAAAAAAATCGAAAAAACGGGCCGCCTCAGTTTTTGCTCCAGACCTCGTGTACTACCGCCTACGAGGTTTATTCGGAAACCGAGTTTCATTCATTTCTACACCGATTCACTCCCGGACGACCCCGAATGGACGCCATTGGAATTTTATAAATCCATAGGGACAAATTATGAAAAGAAATTGAAAAAACGGGCCACCTCAATTTTTGCTCCAGACCTCGTGTACTACCCCCTACGAGGATTATTCGGAAACCGAGTTCCATTCATTTCAGCTCCGATTCACTCCCGGACGACCCCGAATGGACGCGAATGCAATTTCATAAATCCATAGGGACAAATTATGAAAAGAAATCGAAAAAACGGGCCGCCTCAATTTTTGCTCCAGACCTCATTAACTACCCCCTACGAGGATTATTCGGAAACCGAGTTCCATTCATTTCAGCTCCGATTCACTCCCGGACGACCCAGAATGGACACGAATGCAATTTCATAAATCCATAAGGACAAATTATGAAAAGAAATCGAAAAAACGGGCCACCTCAATTTTTGCTCCAGACCTCGTGTACTACCCCCTACGAGGATTATTCGGAAACCGAGTTCCATTCATTTCTGCTCCGATTCACTCCCGGACGACCCCAAATGAAAGCGAATGCAATTTCATAAATCCATAGGGACAAATTATGAAAAGAAATCGAAAAAACGGGCCGCCTCAATTTTTGCTCCAGATCTCGTGTACTACCCCCTACGAGGATTATTCGGAAACCGAGTTCCATTCGTTTCCGCTCCGATTCACTCCCTGACGACCCCGAATGGAATTTCAGAAATCCATAGGGACAAATTATGAAAATATATTCAAAAAATGAGCTGCCTCAATTTTTGCTCCATACCTCGTGTACTACCCCCTACGAGGATTATTCGAAAACCGAGTTCCATTCATTTCAGCTGCGATTCACTCCCGGACGACCCCGAATGGACGCGAATGCAATTTCATAAATCCATAGGGACAAATTATGAAAAGAAATCGAAAAAACGGGCCGCCTCAATTTTTGCTCCAGACCTCGTGTACTACCCCCTACGAGGATTATTCGGAAACCGAGTTCCATTCATTTCAACTCCGATTCACTCCCGGACGACCCCGAATGGACGCCATTGGAATTTTATAAATCCATAAGGACAAATTTTGAAAAGAAATCGAAAAAACGGGCCGCCTCAATTTTTGCTCCAGACCTCGTGTACTACCCCTACGAGGATTATTCGAAAACCGAGTTCCATTCGTTTCAGCCCCGATTCACTCCCGGACGACCCCGAATGGACGCCATTGGAATTTTATAAATCCATAGGGACAAATTATGAAAAGAAATCGAAAAAATGGGCCGCCTCAATTTTTGCTCCAGACCTCGTGTACTACTCCCTACGAGGATTATTCGGAAACCGAGTTCCATTCGTTTCAGCTCCGATTCACTCCCGGACGACCCCGAATGGACGCAAATGCAATTTTATAAATCCATAGGGAAAAATTATGAAAAGAAATCGAAAAAATGGGCCGCCTCAATTTTTGCTCCACACCTCATGTACTACCCCTACGAGGATTATTCGGAAACCGAGTTCCATTCATTTCAGCTCCGATTCACTCTCGGACGACCCCGAATGGACGCGAATGCAATTTTATAAATCCATAGGGACAATTTATGAAAAGATATCCAAAAAATGGGCCCCTCAATTTTTGCTCCAGACCTCGTGTACTACCCCCTACGAGGATTATTCGGAAACCGAGTTCCATTCGTTTCAGCTCCGATTCACTCCCGGATGACCCCGAATGGACGCGAATGCAATTTTATAAATCCATAGGGAAAAATTATGAAAAGAAATTGAAAAAATGGGCCGCCTCAATTTTTGCTCCAGACCTCGTGTACTACCCCCTACGAGGATTATTCAGAAATAGAGTTCCATTCATTTCAGCTCCGATTCACTCCCGGACGACCCCGAATGGACGCCATTGGAATTTTATAAATCCATAGGGACAAGTTATGAAAAGAAATCAAAAAAATGGGCCGCCTCAATTTTTGCTCCAGACCTCGTGTACTACCACCTACGAGGATTATTCAGAAACCGAGTTCCATTCGTTTCAGCTCCGATTCACTTCCGGACAACCCTAAATAAACATGAATGCAATTTCATAAATCCATAGGGAAAATTTATGAAAAGATATCCAAAAAAGGGCCTTCTCAATTTATTCGAGGATTATTCAGAAACCGAGTTCCATTCGTTTCAGCTCCGATTCACTCCGTATTCCTTCTATGATCCTCTCTTATAATCCTTTAATTTAAATCCTTTTTATCCTGTTACCTTATACTCAATTCTCTCCGTATCTTGTGGATTTCCGGGAAAAATCAAAGTGTTCGGAATTGGATTCTGACGATCTTTACATTCACTTATATACCACATAGAGTACTAATAATATCCCATAAGATCAATAACAGAACCCCTACATAGCGTGGCATGAAAAGTTTTCTCGTTCAGCAAAAACACTATTCATAAGGGTTTCAAAATTTCTCAAAAATTGGGGTTATTACAGACAAATTATGAAGAGAAATCGAAAAAACGGGCCGCCTCAATTTTTGCTCCAGACCTCGTGTACTACCCCCTACGAGGATTATTCGGGAACCGAGTTCCATTCATTTCAGCTCCGATTCACTCCCGGACGACCCCGAATGGACGCGAATGCAATTTTATAAATCCATAGGGACAAATTAAGAAAAGAAATCGAAAAAACGTGTCGCCTCAATTTTTGCTCCAGACCTCGTGTACTACCCCCTACGAGGATTATTCAGAAACCGAGTTCCATTCCTTTCTGCTCCGATTCACTCCCGGACGATCCATAGGGACAAATTATAAAAAAAAATCGAAAAAACGGGCCGCCTCAGTTTTTGCTCCAGACCTCGTGTACTACCGCCTACGAGGTTTATTCGGAAACCGAGTTTCATTCATTTCTACACCGATTCACTCCCGGACGACCCCGAATGGACGCCATTGGAATTTTATAAATCCGTAGGGACAAATTATGAAAAGAAATTGAAAAAACGGGCCACCTCAATTTTTGCTCCAGACCTCGTGTACTACCCCCTACGAGGATTATTCGGAAACCGAGTTCCATTCATTTCAGCTCTGATTCACTCCCGGACGACCCCGAATGGACGCGAATGCAATTTCATAAATCCATAGGGACAAATTATGCAAAGAAATCGAAAAAATGGGCCGCCTCAATTTTTGCTCCAGACCTCGTGTACTACCCCCTACGAGGATTATTCGGAAACCGAGTTCCATTCATTTCAGCTCCGATTCACTCCCGGACGACCCCGAATGGACGCGAATGCAATTTCATAAATCCATAAGGACAAATTGTGAAAAGAAATCGAAAAAAACGGGCCACCTCAATTTTTGCTCCAGACCTCGTGTACTACCCCCTACGAGGATTATTCGGAAACCGAGTTCCATTCATTTCTGCCCCGATTCACTCCCGGACGACCCCAAATGAAAGCGAATGCAATTTCATAAATCCATAGGGACAAATTATGAAAAGAAATCGAAAAAACGGGCCGCCTCAATTTTTGCTCCAGATCTCGTGTACTACCCCCTACGAGGATTATTCGGAAACCGAGTTCCATTCGTTTCCGCTCCGATTCACTCCCTGACGACCCCGAATGGACGCGAATGGAATTTCAGAAATCCATAGGGACAAATTATGAAAATATATTCAAAAAACGAGCTTCCTCAATTTTTGCTCCATACCTCGTGTACTACCCCCTACGAGGATTATTCGAAAACCGAGTTCCATTCATTTCAGCTGCGATTCACTCCCGGACGACCCCGAATGGACGCGAATGCAATTTCATAAATCCATAGGGACAAATTATGAAAAGAAATCGAAAAAACGGGTCGCCTCAATTTTTGCTCCAGACCTCGTGTACTACCCCCTACGAGGATTATTCGGAAACCGAGTTCAATTCATTTCAACTCCGATTCACTCCCGGACGACCCCGAATGGACGCCATTGGAATTTTATAAATCCATAAGGACAAATTTTGAAAAGAAATCGAAAAAAACGGGCCGCCTCAATTTTTGCTCCAGACCTCGTGTACTACCCCTACGAGGATTATTCGAAAACCGAGTTCCATTCGTTTCAGCCCCGATTCACTCCCGGACGACCCCGAATGGACGCCATTGGAATTTTATAAATCCATAGGGACAAATTATGAAAAGAAATCGAAAAAATGGGCCGCCTCAATTTTTGCTCCAGACCTCGTGTACTACTCCCTACGAGGATTATTCGGAATCCGAGTTCCATTCGTTTCAGCTCCGATTCACTCCCGGACGACCCCGAATGGACGCAAATGCAATTTTATAAATCCATAGGGAAAAATTATGAAAAGAAATCGAAAAAATGGGCCGCCTCAATTTTTGCTCCACACCTCGTGTACTACCCCTACGAGGATTATTCGGAAACCGAGTTCCATTCATTTCAGCTCCGATTCACTCTCGGACGACCCCGAATGGACGCGAATGCAATTTTATAAATCTATAGGGACAATTTATGAAAAGATATCCAAAAAATGGGCCCCTCAATTTTTGCTCCAGACCTCGTGTACTACCCCCTACGAGGATTATTCGGAAATCGAGTTCCATTCGTTTCAGCTCCGATTCACTCCCGGATGACCCCGAATGGACGCGAATGCAATTTTATAAATCCATAGGGAAAAATTATGAAAAGAAATCGAAAAAATGGGCCGCCTCAATTTTTGCTCCAGACCTCGTGTACTACCCCCTACGAGGATTATTCAGAAATAGAGTTCCATTCATTTCAGCTCCGATTCACTCCCGGACGACCCCGAATGGACGCCATTGGAATTTTATAAATCCATAGGGACAAGTTATGAAAAGAAATCGAAAAAATGGGCTGCCTCAATTTTTGCTCCAGACCTCGTGTACTACCACCTACGAGGATTATTCAGAAACCGAGTTCAATTCGTTTCAGCTCCGATTCACTTCCGGACAACCCTAAATAAACGTGAATGCAATTTCATAAATCCATAGGGAAAATTTATTAAAAGATATCCAAAAAATGGGCCCCCTCAATTTTTGCTCCATACCTATTGTACTACCCCTTACGAGAATCATTCGGAAATCTAGTTCCATTCGTTTCAGCCGCGATTCACTTCCGGACGACCCCAAATAAATGCGAATGAAATTTCATAAATCCATAGGGACAATTTATGAAAAGATATCCAAAAAATGGGCCCCTCAATTTTTGCTCCAGACCTCGTGTACTACCCCCTACGAGAATTATTCGGAAACCTAGTTCCTTTCGTTTGAGCCCTGATTCACTTCCGAATGACCCCAAATAAACGCAAATTCAATTTCATAAATCCATATTGATAAATTTTGAAAAGATATCCAGAAAATGGGCTTCCTCAATTTTTGCTCCATACCTCGAGTACTACGGCCTACGAGATTTATTTTGAAACCTAGTTCCATTCGTTTCAGACCAGATTCACATCTGGACGACCCCAAATAAACGCGAATGCAATTTCATAAATCCATATGGATAAATTATGAAACTATATCCATAAGACGGGCCGCCTAAATTTTTACTCCAAAAATGGACCTTCTCAATTTATTCGAGGATTATTCGGAAACCGAGTTCCATTCGTTTCAGCTCCGATTCACTCTGTGACGACCCCGAATGGACGCGAATGCAATTTCATAAATTCATAGGGACAAATTATGAAGAGAAATCGAAAAAACGGGCCGCCTCTATTTTTGCTCCAGACCTCGTGTAATACCCCCTACGAGGATTATTCGGGAACCGAGTTCCATTCATTTCAGCTCTGATTCACTCCCGGACGACCCCGAATGGACGCGAATGCAATTTTATAAATCCATAGGGACAAATTATGAAAAGAAATCGAAAAAACGCGTCGCCTCAATTTTTGCTCCAGACCTCGTGTACTACCGCCTACGAGGTTTATTCGGAAACCGAGTTTCATTCATTTCTACACCGATTCACTCCCGGACGACCCCGAATGGACGCCATTGGAATTTTATAAATCTATAGGGACAAATTATGAAAAGAAATCGAAAAAATGGGCCGCCTCAATTTTTGCTCCAGACGTCGTGTACTACCCCCTACGAGGATTATTCGGAAATCGAGTTCCATTCGTTTCAGCTCCGATTCACTCCCGGACGACCCCGAATGGACGCGAATGCAATTTCATAAATCCAGAGGGACAAATTATGAAAAGAAATCGAAAAAACGGGACGCCTCAATTTTTGCTCCAGACCTCGTGTACTACCCCCTACGAGGATTATTCGGGAACCGAGTTCCATTCATTTCAGCTCCGATTCACTCCCGGACGACCCCGAATGGACGCGAATGCAATTTCATAAATCCAGAGGGATAAATTATGAAAAGAAATCGAAAAAATGGGCCGCCTCAATTTTTGCTCCAGACCTCGTGTACTACCCCCTACGAGGATTATTCGGAAACCGAGTTCCATTCGTTTCAGCTCCGATTCACTTCCGGACAACCCCAAATAAACGTGAATGCAATTTCATAAATACATAGGGAAAATTTATTAAAAGATATCCAAAAAATGGGCCCCCTCAATTTTTGCTCCATACCTTTTGTACTACCCCTTACGAGAATCATTCGGAAATCTAGTTCCATTCGTTTCAGCCGCGATTCACTTCCGGACGACCCCAAATAAATGCGAATGAAATTTCATAAATCCATAGGGACAATTTATGAAAAGATATCCAAAAAATGGGCCCCTCAATTTTTGCTCCAGACCTCATGTACTACCCCCTACGAGAATTATTCGGAAACCTAGTTCCTTTCGTTTGAGCCCTGATTCACTTCCGAACGACCCCAAATAAACGCAAATTCAATTTCATAAATCCATATTGATAAATTTTGAAAAGATATCCAGAAAATGGGCTTCCTCAATTTTTGCTCCATACCTCGAGTACTACGGCCTACGTGATTTATTTTGAAACCTAGTTCCATTCGTTTCAGACCAGATTCACATCTGGACGACCCCAAATAAACGCGAATGCAATTTCATAAATCCATATGGATAAATTATGAAACTATACTCATAAGACGGGCCGTCTAAATTTTTACTCCAAAAATGGGCCTTCTCAATTTATTCGAGGATTATTCGGAAACCGAGTTCCATTCGTTTCAGCTCCGATTCACTCCCTGACGACCCCGAATGGACGCGAATGCAATTTCATAAATTCATAGGGACAAATTATGAAGAGAAATCGAAAAAATGGGCCGCCTCAATTTTTGCTCCAGATCTCGTGTACTACCCCCCTACGAGGATTATTCGGAAACTGAGTTCCATTCGTTTCTACTCCGATTCACTCCCTGACGACCCCGAATGGACGCGAATGGAATTTCAGAAATCCATAGGGACAAATTATGAAAATATATTCAAAAAACGAGCTACCTCAATTTTTGCTCCATACCTCGTGTACTACCCCCTACGAGGATTATTCGAAATCCGAGTTCCATTCATTTCAGCTTCGATTCACTCCCGGACGACCCCGAATGGACGCGAATGCAATTTCATAAATCCATAGGGACAAATTATGAAGAGAAATCGAAAAAACGGGCCGCCTCAATTTTTGCTCCAGACCTCGTGTACTACCCCCTACGAGGATTATTCGGGAACCGAGTTCCATTTATTTCAGCTCCGATTCACTCCCGGACGACCCCGAATGGACGCGAATGCAATTTTATAAATCCATAGGGACAAATTATGAAAAGAAATCGAAAAAATGTGTCGCCTCAATTTTTGCTCCAGACCTCGTGTACTACCCCCTACGAGGATTATTCAGAAACCGAGTTCCATTCCTTTCTGCTCCGATTCACTCCCGGACGATCCATAGGGACAAATTATAAAAAGAAATCGAAAAAACGGGCTGCCTCAATTTTTGCTCCAGACCTCGTGTACTACCGCCTACGAGGTTTATTCGGAAACCGAGTTTCATTCATTTCTACACCGATTCACTCCCGGACGACCCCGAATGGACGCCATTGGAATTTTATAAATCTATAGGGACAAATTATGAAAAGAAATCGAAAAAACGGGCCGCCTCAATTTTTGCTCCAGACGTCGTGTACTACCCCCTACGAGGATTATTCGGAAACCGAGTTCCATTCGTTTCAGCTCCGATTCACTCCCGGACGACCCCGAATGAACGCGAATGCAATTTCATAAATCCAGTGGGACAAATTATGAAAAGAAATCGAAAAAACGGGACGCCTCAATTTTTGCTCCAGACCTCGTGTACTACCCCCTACGAGGATTATTCGGGAACCGAGTTCCATTCATTTCAGCTCCGATTCACTCCCGGACGACCCCGAATGGACGCGAATGCAATTTCATAAATCCAGAGGGACAAATTATGAAAAGAAATCGAAAAAATGGGCCGCCTCAATTTTTGCTCCAGACCTCGTGTACTACCCCCTACGAGGATTATTCGGAAACCGAGTTCCATTCGTTTCAGCTCCGATTCACTTCCGGACAACCCCAAATAAACGTGAATGCAATTTCATAAATACATAGGGAAAATTTATTAAAAGATATCCAAAAAATGGGCCCCCTCAATTTTTGCTCCATACCTTTTGTACTACCCCTTACGAGAATCATTCGGAAATCTAGTTCCATTCGTTTCAGCCGCGATTCACTTCCGGACGACCCCAAATAAATGCGAATGAAATTTCATAAATCCATAGGGACAATTTATGAAAAGATATCCAAAAAATGGGCCCCTCAATTTTTGCTCCAGACCTCATGTACTACCCCCTACGAGAATTATTCGGAAACCTAGTTCCTTTCGTTTGAGCCCTGATTCACTTCCGAACGACCCTAAATAAACGCAAATTCAATTTCATAAATCCATATTGATAAATTTTGAAAAGATATCCAGAAAATGGGCTTCCTCAATTTTTGCTCCAAACCTCGAGTACTACGGCCTACGTGATTTATTTTGAAACCTAGTTCCATTCGTTTCAGACCAGATTCACATCTGGACGACCCCAAATAAACGCGAATGCAATTTCATAAATCCATATGGATAAATTATGAAACTATACTCATAAGACGGGCCGCCTAAATTTTTACTCCAAAAATGGGCCTTCTCAATTTATTCGAGGATTATTCGGAAACCGAGTTCCATTCGTTTCAGCTCCGATTCACTCCCTGACGACCCCGAATGGACGCGAATGCAATTTCATAAATTCATAGGGACAAATTATGAAGAGAAATCGAAAAAATGGGCCGCCTCAATTTTTGCTCCAGATCTCGTGTACTACCCCCCTACGAGGATTATTCAGAAACTGAGTTCCATTCGTTTCTACTCCGATTCACTCCCTGACGACCCCGAATGGACGCGAATGGAATTTCAGAAATCCATAGGGACAAATTATGAAAATATATTCAAAAAACGAGCTACCTCAATTTTTGCTCCATACCTCGTGTACTACCCCCTACGAGGATTATTTGAAATCCAAGTTCCATTCATTTCAGCTTCGATTCACTCCCGGACGACCCCGAATGGACGCGAATGCAATTTCATAAATCCATAGGGACAATTTATGAAAAGATATCCAAAAAATGGGCCCCTCAATTTTTGCTCCAGACCTCGTGTACTACCCCCTACGAGGATTATCCGGAAACCGAGTTCCATTCGTTTCAGCTCCGATTCACTCCCGGACGACCCCGAATGGACGCGAATGCAATTTTATAAATCCATAGGGAAAAATTATGAAAAGAAATCGAAAAAATGGGCCGCCTCAATTTTTGCTCCAGACCTCGTGTACTACCCCCTACGAGGATTATTCGGAAATAGAGTTCCATTCATTTCAGCTCCGATTCACTCCCGGACGACCCCGAATGGACGCCATTGGAATTTTATAAATCCATAGGGACAAGTTATGAAAAGAAATCGAAAAAATGGGCCGCCTCAATTTTTGCTCCAGACCTCGTGTACTACCCCCTACGAGGATTATTCGGAAACCGAGTTCCATTCGTTTCAGCTCCGATTCACTTCCGGACAACCCTAAATAAACGTGAATGCAATTTCATAAATCCATAGGGAAAATTTATTAAAAGATATCCAAAAAATGGGCCCCCTCAATTTTTGCTCCATACCTATTGTACTACCCCTTACGAGAATCATTCGGAAATCTAGTTCCATTCGTTTCAGCCGCGATTCACTTCCGGACGACCCCAAATAAATGCGAATGAAATTTCATAAATCCATAGGGACAATTTATGAAAAGATATCCAAAAAATGGGCCCCTCAATTTTTGCTCCAGACCTCGTGTACTACCCCCTACGAGATTTATTCGGAAACCTAGTTCCTTTCATTTGAGCCCTGATTCACTTCCGAATGACCCCAAATAAACGCAAATTCAATTTCATAAATCCATATTGATAAATTTTGAAAAGATATCCAGAAAATGGGCTTCCTCAATTTTTGCTCCATACCTCGAGTACTACGGCCTACGAGATTTATTTTGAAACCTAGTTCCATTCGTTTCAGACCAGATTCACATCTGGACGACCCCAAATAAACGCGAATGCAATTTCATAAATCCATATGGATAAATTATGAAACTATATCCATAAAACGGGCCGCCTAAATTTTTACTCCAAAAATGGACCTTCTCAATTTATTCGAGGATTATTCGGAAACCGAGTTCCATTCGTTTCAGCTCCGATTCACTCTGTGACGACCCCGAATGGACGCGAATGCAATTTCATAAATTCATAGGGACAAATTATGAAGAGAAATCGAAAAAACGGGCCGCCTCAATTTTTGCTCCAGACCTCGTGTACTACCCCCTACGAGGATTATTCGGGAACCGAGTTCCATTCATTTCAGCTCCGATTCACTCCCGGACGACCCCGAATGGACGCGAATGCAATTTTATAAATCCATAGGGACAAATTATGAAAAGAAATCGAAAAAACGTGTCGCCTCAATTTTTGCTCCAGACCTCGTGTACTACCCCCTACGAGGATTATTCAGAAACCGAGTTCCATTCCTTTCTGCTCCGATTCACTCCCGGACGATCCATAGGGACAAATTATAAAAAGAAATCGAAAAAACGGGCCGCCTCAATTTTTGCTCCAGACCTCGTGTACTACCGCCTACGAGGATTATTCGGAAACCGAGTTCCATTCATTTCAGCTCCGATTCACTCTCGGACGACCCCGAATGGACGCGAATGCAATTTTATAAATCCATAGGGACAATTTATGAAAAGATATCCAAAAAATGGGCCCCTCAATTTTTGCTCCAGACCTCGTGTACTACCCCCTACGAGGATTATTCGGAAACCGAGTTCCATTCATTTCAGCTCCGATTCACTCCCGGATGACCCCGAATGGACGCGAATGCAATTTTATAAATCCATAGGGAAAAATTATGAAAAGAAATCGAAAAAATGGGCCGCCTCAATTTTTGCTCCAGACCTCGTGTACTACCCCCTACGAGGATTATTCAGAAATAGAGTTCCATTCATTTCAGCTCCGATTCACTCCCGGACGACCCCGAATGGACGCCATTGGAATTTTATAAATCCATAGGGACAAGTTATGAAAAGAAATCGAAAAAATGGGCCGCCTCAATTTTTGCTCCAGACCTCGTGTACTACCACCTACGAGGATTATTCAGAAACCGAGTTCCATTCGTTTCAGCTCCGATTCACTTCCGGACAACCCTAAATAAACGTGAATGCAATTTCATAAATCCATAGGGAAAATTTATGAAAAGATATCCAAAAAAGGGCCTTCTCAATTTATTCGAGGATTATTCAGAAACCGAGTTCCATTCGTTTCAGCTCCGATTCACTCCGTATTCCTTCTATGATCCTCTCTTATAATCCTTTAATTTAAATCCTTTTTATCCTGTTACCTTATACTCAATTCTCTCCGTATCTTGTGGATTTCCGGGAAAAATCAAAGTGTTCGGAATTGGATTCTGACGATCTTTACATTCACTTATATACCACATAGAGTACTAATAATATCCCATAAGATCAATAACAGAACCCCTACATAGCGTGGCATGAAAAGTTTTCTCGTTCAGCAAAAACACTATTCATAAGGGTTTCAAAATTTCTCAAAAATTGGGGTTATTACAGACAAATTATGAAGAGAAATCGAAAAAACGGGCCGCCTCAATTTTTGCTCCAGACCTCGTGTACTACCCCCTACGAGGATTATTCGGGAACCGAGTTCCATTCATTTCAGCTCCGATTCACTCCCGGACGACCCCGAATGGACGCGAATGCAATTTTATAAATCCATAGGGACAAATTAAGAAAAGAAATCGAAAAAACGTGTCGCCTCAATTTTTGCTCCAGACCTCGTGTACTACCCCCTACGAGGATTATTCAAAAACCGAGTTCCATTCCTTTCTGCTCCGATTCACTCCCGGACGATCCATAGGGACAAATTATAAAAAAAAATCGAAAAAACGGGCCGCCTCAGTTTTTGCTCCAGACCTCGTGTACTACCGCCTACGAGGTTTATTCGGAAACCGAGTTTCATTCATTTCTACACCGATTCACTCCCGGACGACCCCGAATGGACGCCATTGGAATTTTATAAATCCATAGGGACAAATTATGAAAAGAAATTGAAAAAACGGGCCACCTCAATTTTTGCTCCAGACCTCGTGTACTACCCCCTACGAGGATTATTCGGAAACCGAGTTCCATTCATTTCAGCTCTGATTCACTCCCGGATGACCCCGAATGGACGCGAATGCAATTTCATAAATCCATAGGGACAAATTATGAAAAGAAATCGAAAAAATGGGCCGCCTCAATTTTTGCTCCAGACCTCGTGTACTACCCCCTACGAGGATTATTCGGAAACCGAGTTCCATTCATTTCAGCTCCGATTCACTCCCGGACGACCCCGAATGGACGCGAATGCAATTTCATAAATCCATAAGGACAAATTGTGAAAAGAAATCGAAAAAACGGGCCACCTCAATTTTTGCTCCAGACCTCGTGTACTACCCCCTACGAGGATTATTCGGAAACCGAGTTCCATTCATTTCTGCTCCGATTCACTCCCGGACGACCCCAAATGAAAGCGAATGCAATTTCATAAATCCATAGGGACAAATTATGAAAAGAAATCGAAAAAACGGGCCGCCTCAATTTTTGCTCCAGATCTCGTGTACTACCCCCTACGAGGATTATTCGGAAACCGAGTTCCATTCGTTTCCGCTCCGATTCACTCCCTGACGACCCCGAATGGACGCGAATGGAATTTCAGAAATCCATAGGGACAAATTATGAAAATATATTCAAAAAACGAGCTGCCTCAATTTTTGCTCCATACCTCGTGTACTACCCCCTACGAGGATTATTCGAAAACCGAGTTCCATTCATTTCAGCTGCGATTCACTCCCGGACGACCCCGAATGGACGCGAATGCAATTTCATAAATCCATAGGGACAAATTATGAAAAGAAATCGAAAAAACGGGCCGCCTCAATTTTTGCTCCAGACCTCGTGTACTACCCCCTACGAGGATTATTCGGAAACCGAGTTCCATTCATTTCAACTCCGATTCACTCCCGGACGACCCCGAATGGACGCCATTGGAATTTTATAAATCCATAAGGACAAATTTTGAAAAGAAATCGAAAAAACGGGCCGCCTCAATTTTTGCTCCAGACCTCGTGTACTACCCCTACGAGGATTATTCGAAAACCGAGTTCCATTCGTTTCAGCCCCGATTCACTCCCGGACGACCCCGAATGGACGCCATTGGAATTTTATAAATCCATAGGGACAAATTATGAAAAGAAATCGAAAAAATGGGCGGCCTCAATTTTTGCTCCAGACCTCGTGTACTACTCCCTACGAGGATTATTCGGAAACCGAGTTCCATTCGTTTCAGCTCCGATTCACTCCCGGACGACCCCGAATGGACGCAAATGCAATTTTATAAATCCATAGGGAAAAATTATGAAAAGAAATCGAAAAAATGGGCCGCCTCAATTTTTGCTCCACACCTCGTGTACTACCCCTACGAGGATTATTCGGAAACCGAGTTCCATTCATTTCAGCTCCGATTCACTCTCGGACGACCCCGAATGGACGCGAATGCAATTTTATAAATCTATAGGGACAATTTATGAAAAGATATCCAAAAAATGGGCCCCTCAATTTTTGCTCCAGACCTCGTGTACTACCCCCTACGAGGATTATTCGGAAATCGAGTTCCATTCGTTTCAGCTCCGATTCACTCCCGGATGACCCCGAATGGACGCGAATGCAATTTTATAAATCCATAGGGAAAAATTATGAAAAGAAATCGAAAAAATGGGCCGCCTCAATTTTTGCTCCAGACCTCGTGTACTACCCCCTACGAGGATTATTCAGAAATAGAGTTCCATTCATTTCAGCTCCGATTCACTCCCGGACGACCCCGAATGGACGCCATTGGAATTTTATAAATCCATAGGGACAAGTTATGAAAAGAAATCGAAAAAATGGGCCGCCTCAATTTTTGCTCCAGACCTCGTGTACTACCACCTACGAGGATTATTCAGAAACCGAGTTCAATTCGTTTCAGCTCCGATTCACTTCCGGACAACCCTAAATAAACGTGAATGCAATTTCATAAATCCATAGGGAAAATTTATTAAAAGATATCCAAAAAATGGGCCCCCTCAATTTTTGCTCCATACCTATTGTACTACCCCTTACGAGAATCATTCGGAAATCTAGTTCCATTCGTTTCAGCCGCGATTCACTTCCGGACGACCCCAAATAAATGCGAATGAAATTTCATAAATCCATAGGGACAATTTATGAAAAGATATCCAAAAAATGGGCCCCTCAATTTTTGCTCCAGACCTCGTGTACTACCCCCTACGAGAATTATTCGGAAACCTAGTTCCTTTCGTTTGAGCCCTGATTCACTTCCGAATGACCCCAAATAAACGCAAATTCAATTTCATAAATCCATATTGATAAATTTTGAAAAGATATCCAGAAAATGGGCTTCCTCAATTTTTGCTCCATACCTCGAGTACTACGGCCTACGAGATTTATTTTGAAACCTAGTTCCATTCGTTTCAGACCAGATTCACATCTGGACGACCCCAAATAAACGGGAATGCAATTTCATAAATCCATATGGATAAATTATGAAACTATATCCATAAGACGGGCCGCCTAAATTTTTACTCCAAAAATGGACCTTCTCAATTTATTCGAGGATTATTCGGAAACCGAGTTCCATTCGTTTCAGCTCCGATTCACTCTGTGACGATCCCGAATGGACGCGAATGCAATTTCATAAATTCATAGGGACAAATTATGAAGAGAAATCGAAAAAACGGGCCGCCTCTATTTTTGCTCCAGACCTCGTGTAATACCCCCTACGAGGATTATTCGGGAACCGAGTTCCATTCATTTCAGCTCTGATTCACTCCCGGACGACCCCGAATGGACGCGAATGCAATTTTATAAATCCATAGGGACAAATTATGAAAAGAAATCGAAAAAACGTGTCGCCTCAATTTTTGCTCCAGACCTCGTGTACTACCGCCTACGAGGTTTATTCGGAAACCGAGTTTCATTCATTTCTACACCGATTCACTCCCGGACGACCCCGAATGGACGCCATTGGAATTTTATAAATCTATAGGGACAAATTATGAAAAGAAATCGAAAAAACGGGCCGCCTCAATTTTTGCTCCAGACGTCGTGTACTACCCCCTACGAGGATTATTCGGAAATCGAGTTCCATTCGTTTCAGCTCCGATTCACTCCCGGACGACCCCGAATGGACGCGAATGCAATTTCATAAATCCAGAGGGACAAATTATGAAAAGAAATCGAAAAAACGGGACGCCTCAATTTTTGCTCCAGACCTCGTGTACTACCCCCTACGAGGATTATTCGGGAACCGAGTTCCATTCATTTCAGCTCCGATTCACTCCCGGACGACCCCGAATGGACGCGAATGCAATTTCATAAATCCAGAGGGATAAATTATGAAAAGAAATCGAAAAAATGGGCCGCCTCAATTTTTGCTCCAGACCTCGTGTACTACCCCCTACGAGGATTATTCGGAAACCGAGTTCCATTCGTTTCAGCTCCGATTCACTTCCGGACAACCCCAAATAAACGTGAATGCAATTTCATAAATACATAGGGAAAATTTATTAAAAGATATCCAAAAAATGGGCCCCCTCAATTTTTGCTCCATACCTTTTGTACTACCCCTTACGAGAATCATTCGGAAATCTAGTTCCATTCGTTTCAGCCGCGATTCACTTCCGGACGACCCCAAATAAATGCGAATGAAATTTCATAAATCCATAGGGACAATTTATGAAAAGATATCCAAAAAATGGGCCCCTCAATTTTTGCTCCAGACCTCATGTACTACCCCCTACGAGAATTATTCGGAAACCTAGTTCCTTTCGTTTGAGCCCTGATTCACTTCCGAACGACCCCAAATAAACGCAAATTCAATTTCATAAATCCATATTGATAAATTTTGAAAAGATATCCAGAAAATGGGCTTCCTCAATTTTTGCTCCATACCTCGAGTACTACGGCCTACGTGATTTATTTTGAAACCTAGTTCCATTCGTTTCAGACCAGATTCACATCTGAACGACCCCAAATAAACGCGAATGCAATTTCATAAATCCATATGGATAAATTATGAAACTATACTCATAAGACGGGCCGTCTAAATTTTTACTCCAAAAATGGGCCTTCTCAATTTATTCGAGGATTATTCGGAAACCGAGTTCCATTCGTTTCAGCTCCGATTCACTCCCTGACGACCCCGAATGGACGCGAATGCAATTTCATAAATTCATAGGGACAAATTATGAAGAGAAATCGAAAAAATGGGCCGCCTCAATTTTTGCTCCAGATCTCGTGTACTACCCCCCTACGAGGATTATTCGGAAACTGAGTTCCATTCGTTTCTACTCCGATTCACTCCCTGACGACCCCGAATGGACGCGAATGGAATTTCAGAAATCCATAGGGACAAATTATGAAAATATATTCAAAAAATGAGCTACCTCAATTTTTGCTCCATACCTCGTGTACTACCCCCTACGAGGATTATTCGAAATCCGAGTTCCATTCATTTCAGCTTCGATTCACTCCCGGACGACCCCGAATGGACGCGAATGCAATTTCATAAATCCATAGGGACAAATTATGAAGAGAAATCGAAAAAACGGGCCGCCTCAATTTTTGCTCCAGACCTCGTGTACTACCCCCTACGAGGATTATTCGGGAACCAAGTTCCATTTATTTCAGCTCCGATTCACCCCCGGACGACCCCGAATGGACGCGAATGCAATTTTATAAATCCATAGGGACAAATTATGAAAAGAAATCGAAAAAATGTGTCGCCTCAATTTTTGCTCCAGACCTCGTGTACTACCCCCTACGAGGATTATTCAGAAACCGAGTTCCATTCCTTTCTGCTCCGATTCACTCCCGGACGATCCATAGGGACAAATTATAAAAAGAAATCGAAAAAAAGGGCTGCCTCAATTTTTGCTCCAGACCTCGTGTACTACCGCCTACGAGGTTTATTCGGAAACCGAGTTTCATTCATTTCTACACCGATTCACTCCCGGACGACCCCGAATGGACGCCATTGGAATTTTATAAATCTATAGGGACAAATTATGAAAAGAAATCGAAAAAAACGGGCCGCCTCAATTTTTGCTCCAGACGTCGTGTACTACCCCCTACGAGGATTATTCGGAAACCGAGTTCCATTCGTTTCAGCTCCGATTCACTCCCGGACGACCCCGAATGAACGCGAATGCAATTTCATAAATCCAGTGGGACAAATTATGAAAAGAAATCGAAAAAAACGGGACGCCTCAATTTTTGCTCCAGACCTCGTGTACTACCCCCTACGAGGATTATTCGGGAACCGAGTTCCATTCATTTCAGCTCCGATTCACTCCCGGACGACCCCGAATGGACGCGAATGCAATTTCATAAATCCAGAGGGACAAATTATGAAAAGAAATCGAAAAAATGGGCCGCCTCAATTTTTGCTCCAGACCTCGTGTACTACCCCCTACGAGGATTATTCGGAAACCGAGTTCCATTCGTTTCAGCTCCGATTCACTTCCGGACAACCCCAAATAAACGTGAATGCAATTTCATAAATACATAGGGAAAATTTATTAAAAGATATCCAAAAAATGGGCCCCCTCAATTTTTGCTCCATACCTTTTGTACTACCCCTTACGAGAATCATTCGGAAATCTAGTTCCATTCGTTTCTGCCGCGATTCACTTCCAGACGACCCCAAATAAATGCGAATGAAATTTCATAAATCCATAGGGACAATTTATGAAAAGATATCCAAAAAATGGGCCCCTCAATTTTTGCTCCAGACCTCATGTACTACCCCCTACGAGAATTATTCGGAAACCTAGTTCCTTTCGTTTGAGCCCTGATTCACTTCCGAACGACCCCAAATAAACGCAAATTCAATTTCATAAATCCATATTGATAAATTTTGAAAAGATATCCAGAAAATGGGCTTCCTCAATTTTTGCTCCAAACCTCGAGTACTACGGCCTACGTGATTTATTTTGAAACCTAGTTCCATTCGTTTCAGACCAGATTCACATCTGGACGACCCCAAATAAACGCGAATGCAATTTCATAAATCCATATGGATAAATTATGAAACTATACTCATAAGACGGGCCGCCTAAATTTTTACTCCAAAAATGGGCCTTCTCAATTTATTCGAGGATTATTCGGAAACCGAGTTCCATTCGTTTCAGCTCCGATTCACTCCCTGACGACCCCGAATGGACGCGAATGCAATTTCATAAATTCATAGGGACAAATTATGAAGAGAAATCGAAAAAATGGGCCGCCTCAATTTTTGCTCCAGATCTCGTGTACTACCCCCCTACGAGGATTATTCGGAAACTGAGTTCCATTCGTTTCTACTCCGATTCACTCCCTGACGACCCCGAATGGACGCGAATGGAATTTCAGAAATCCATAGGGACAAATTATGAAAATATATTCAAAAAACGAGCTACCTCAATTTTTGCTCCATACCTCGTGTACTACCCCCTACGAGGATTATTTGAAATCCGAGTTCCATTCATTTCAGCTTCGATTCACTCCCGGACGACCCCGAATGGACGCGAATGCAATTTCATAAATCCATAGGGACAATTTATGAAAAGATATCCAAAAAATGGGCCCCTCAATTTTTGCTCCAGACCTCGTGTACTACCCCCTACGAGGATTATCCGGAAACCGAGTTCCATTCGTTTCAGCTCCGATTCACTCCCGGACGACCCCGAATGGACGCGAATGCAATTTTATAAATCCATAGGGAAAAATTATGAAAAGAAATCGAAAAAATGGGCCGCCTCAATTTTTGCTCCAGACCTCGTGTACTACCCCCTACGAGGATTATTCGGAAATAGAGTTCCATTCATTTCAGCTCCGATTCACTCCCGGACGACCCCGAATGGACGCCATTGGAATTTTATAAATCCATAGGGACAAGTTATGAAAAGAAATCGAAAAAATGGGCCGCCTCAATTTTTGCTCCAGACCTCGTGTACTACCCCCTACGAGGATTATTCGGAAACCGAGTTCCATTCGGTTCAGCTCCGATTCACTTCCGGACAACCCTAAATAAACGTGAATGCAATTTCATAAATCCATAGGGAAAATTTATTAAAAGATATCCAAAAAATGGGCCCCCTCAATTTTTGCTCCATACCTATTGTACTACCCCTTACGAGAATCATTCGGAAATCTAGTTCCATTCGTTTCAGCCACGATTCACTTCCGGACGACCCCAAATAAATGCGAATGAAATTTCATAAATCCATAGGGACAATTTATGAAAAGATATCCAAAAAATGGGCCCCTCAATTTTTGCTCCAGACCTCGTGTACTACCCCCTACGAGATTTATTCGGAAACCTAGTTCCTTTCATTTGAGCCCTGATTCACTTCCGAATGACCCCAAATAAACGCAAATTCAATTTCATAAATCCATATTGATAAATTTTGAAAAGATATCCAGAAAATGGGCTTCCTCAATTTTTGCTCCATACCTCGAGTACTACGGCCTACGAGATTTATTTTGAAACCTAGTTCCATTCGTTTCAGACCAGATTCACATCTGGACGACCCCAAATAAACGCGAATGCAATTTCATAAATCCATATGGATAAATTATGAAACTATATCCATAAGACGGGCCGCCTAAATTTTTACTCCAAAAATGGACCTTCTCAATTTATTCGAGGATTATTCGGAAACCGAGTTCCATTCGTTTCAGCTCCGATTCACTCTGTGACGACCCCGAATGGACGCGAATGCAATTTCATAAATTCATAGGGACAAATTATGAAGAGAAATCGAAAAAACGGGCCGCCTCAATTTTTGCTCCAGACCTCGTGTACTACCCCCTACGAGGATTATTCGGGAACCGAGTTCCATTCATTTCAGCTCCGATTCACTCCCGGACGACCCCGAATGGACGCGAATGCAATTTTATAAATCCATAGGGACAAATTATGAAAAGAAATCGAAAAAACGTGTCGCCTCAATTTTTGCTCCAGACCTCGTGTACTACCCCCTACGAGGATTATTCAGAAACCGAGTTCCATTCCTTTCTGCTCCGATTCACTCCCGGACGATCCATAGGGACAAATTATAAAAAGAAATCGAAAAAACGGGCCGCCTCAATTTTTGCTCCAGAACTCGTGTACTACCGCTTATGAGGTTTATTCGGAAACCGAGTTTCATTCATTTCTACACCGATTCACTCCCGGACGACCCCGAATGGACGCCATTGGAATTTTATAAATCTATAGGGACAAATTATGAAAAGAAATCGAAAAAACGGGCCGCCTCAATTTTTGCTCCAGACGTCGTGTACTACCCCCTACGAGGATTATTCGGAAACCGAGTTCCATTCGTTTCAGCTCCGATTCACTCCCGGACGACCCCGAATGGACGCGAATGCAATTTCATAAATCCAGAGGGACAAATTATGAAAAGAAATCGAAAAAACGGGACGCCTCAATTTTTGCTCCAGACCTCGTGTACTACCCCCTACGAGGATTATTCGGGAACCGAGTTCCATTCATTTCAGCTCCGATTCACTCCCGGACGACACCGAATGGACGCGAATGCAATTTCATAAATCCAGAGGGATAAATTATGAAAAGAAATCGAAAAAATGGGCCGCCTCAATTTTTGCTCCAGACCTCGTGTACTACCCCCTACGAGGATTATTCGGAAACCGAGTTCCATTCGTTTCAGCTCCGATTCACTTCCGGACAACCCCAAATAAACGTGAATGCAATTTCATAAATACATAGGGAAAATTTATTAAAAGATATCCAAAAAATGGGCCCCCTCAATTTTTGCTCCATACCTTTTGTACTACCCCTTACGAGAATCATTCGGAAATCTAGTTCCATTCGTTTCAGCCGCGATTCACTTCCGGACGACCCCAAATAAATGCGAATGAAATTTCATAAATCCATAGGGACAATTTATGAAAAGATATCCAAAAAATGGGCCCCTCAATTTTTGCTCCAGACCTCATGTACTACCCCCTACGAGAATTATTCGGAAACCTAGTTCCTTTCGTTTGAGCCCTGATTCACTTCCGAACGACCCCAAATAAACGCAAATTCAATTTCATAAATCCATATTGATAAATTTTGAAAAGATATCCAGAAAATGGGCTTCCTCAATTTTTGCTCCATACCTCGAGTACTACGGCCTACGTGATTTATTTTGAAACCTAGTTCCATTCGTTTCAGACCAGATTCACATCTGGACGACCCCAAATAAACGCGAATGCAATTTCATAAATCCATATGGATAAATTATGAAACTATATCCATAAGACGGGCCGCCTAAATTTTTACTCCAAAAATGGGCCTTCTCAATTTATTCGAGGATTATTCGGAAACCGAGTTCCATTCGTTTCAGCTCCGATTCACTCCCTGACGACCCCGAATGGACGCGAATGCAATTTCATAAATTCATAGGGACAAATTATGAAGAGAAATCGAAAAAATGGGCCGCCTCAATTTTTGCTCCAGATCTCGTGTACTACCCCCCTACGAGGATTATTCGGAAACTGAGTTCCATTCGTTTCTACTCCGATTCACTCCCTGACGACCCCGAATGGACGCGAATGGAATTTCAGAAATCCATAGGGACAAATTATGAAAATATATCCAAAAAATGAGCTACCTCAATTTTTGCTCCATACCTCGTGTACTACCCCCTACGAGGATTATTCGAAATCCGAGTTCCATTCATTTCAGCTTCGATTCACTCCCGGACGACCCCGAATGGACGCGAATGCAATTTCATAAATCCATAGGGACAAATTATGAAAAGAAATCGAAAAAACGGGCCGCCTCAATTTTTGCTCCAGACTTCGTGTACTACCCCCTACGAGGATTATTCGGAAACCGAGTTCCATTCGTTTCAACTCCGATTCACTCCTGGACGACCCCGAATGGACGCCATTGGAATTTTATAAATCCATAAGGACAAATTATGAAAAGAAATCAAAAAAACGGGCCGCCTCAATTTTTGCTCCAGACCTCGTGTACTACCCCCTACGAGGATTATTCGGAAAGCGAGTTCCATTCGTTTCAGCCCCGATTCACTCCCGGACGACCCCGAATGGACGCCGTTGGAATTTTATAAATCCATAGGGACAAATTATGAAAAGAAATCGAAAAAATGGGCCGCCTCAATTTTTGCTCCAGACCTCGTGTACTACCGCCTACGAGGATTATTCGGAAACCGAGTTCCATTCGTTTCAGCTCCGATTCACTCCCGGACGACCCCGAATGGTCGCCATTGGAATTTTATAAATCCATAGGGACAAATTATGAAAAGAAATCGAAAAAACGGGACGCCTCAATTTTTGCTCCAGACCTCGTGTACTACCCCGTACGAAGATTATTCGGAAACCGAGTTCCATTCGTTTCAGCTCCGATTCACTCCCGGACGACCCCAAATGGACGCGAATGCAATTTTATAAATTCATAGGAACAAATTATGAAAAGATATCCATAAGACGGGCCGCCTCAATTTTTGTTACAAACCTCGTGTACACTCCCTACGAAAATTATTCAGAAACATATTTCCATTTGTTTCAGCCCCGTTTCACTTCCGGACAACCCCAAATAAACGCGAATGCAATTTCATAAATCCATAGGGAAAATTTATGAAAAGATATCCAAAAAAGGGCCTTCTCAATTTATTCGAGGATTATTCGGAAACCGAGTTCCATTCGTTTTAGCTCCGATTCACTCCCTGACGACCCCGAATGGACGCGAATGCAATTTCATAAATTCGTAGGGACAAATTATGAAAAGAAATCGAAAAACAGGCCGCCTCAATTTTTGCTCCAGACCTCCTGTACTACCCCCTACGAGGATTATTCGGGAACCGAGTTCCATTCATTTCAGCTCCGATTCACTCCCGGACGACCCCGAATGGACGAGAATGCAATTTCATAAATCCATAGGGACAAATTAGGAAAAGAAATCGAAAAAACGTGTCGCCTCAATTTTTTCTCCAGACCTCGTGTACTACCCCCTACGAGGATTATTCGGAAACCGAGTTCCATTCCTTTCTGCTCCGATTCACTCCCGGACGACCCCGAATGGACGCCATTGGAATTTATAAATCCATAGGGACAAATTATGAAACGAAATCAAAAAAACGGGCCACCTCAATTTTTGCTCCAGACCTCGTGTACTACCCCCTACGAGGATTATTCGGAAACCGAGTTCCATTCATTTCAGCTCCGATTCACTCCCGGACGACCCCGAATGGACGCGAATGCAATTTCATAAATCCATAGGGACAAATTATGAAAAGAAATCGAAAAAACGGGCCGCCTCAATTTTTGCTCCAGACCTCGTATACTACCCCCAACGAGGATTATTCGGGAACCGAGTTCCATTCATTTCAGCTCCGATTCACTCCCGGACGACCACAAATGGACGCGAATGCAATTTTATAAATCCATAGGGACAAATTATGAAAAGAAATCGAAATATGGGGTCGCCTCAATTTTTGCTCCAGACCTCGTGTACTACCCCCTACGAGGATTATTCGGAAAGCGAGTTCCATTCATTTCAGCTCCGATTCACTCCCAGACGACCCCGAATGGACGCGAATGCAATTTTATAAATCCATAGGGACAAAATATGAAAAGAAATCGAAAAAAGGGGCGCCTCAATTTTCGGTCCAAACCTCGTGTTCTACCCCCTACGAGGATTATTCGGAAACCGAGTTCCATTCATTTCTGCTCCGATTCACTCCCTGACGACCCCGAATGGACGCGAATGGAATTTCAGAAATCCATAGGGACAAATTATGAAAATATATTCAAAAAACGAGCTGCCTCAATTTTTGCTCCATACCTCGTGTACTACCCCCTACGAGGATTATTCGAAAACCGAGTTCCATTCATTTCTGCTCTGATTCACTCCCGGATGACTCCGAATGGACGCGAATGCAATTTCATAAATCCATAGGGACAAATTATGAAAAGAAATCGAAAAAACGGGCCGCCTCAATTTTTGCTCCAGACCTCGTGTACTACCCCCTACGAGGATTATTCGGAAACCGAGTTCCATTCATTTCAGCTCTGATTCACTCCCGGTCGACCCCGAATGAACGCGAATGCAATTTTATAAGTCCATAGGGACAAATTATGAAAAGAAATCGAAATAACGGGTCGCCTCAATTTTTGCTCCAGACCACGTGTACTACCCCCTACGAGGATTATTCGGAAACCGAGTTCCATTCATTTCTGCTCCGATTCACTCCCGGACGACCCCGAATGGACGCGGATGCAATTTCATAAATCCATAGGGACAAATTATGAAAAGAAATCAAAAAAAAGGGCCGCCTCAATTTTTGCTCCAGACCTCGTGTACTACCCCTACGAGGATTATTCGGAAACCGAGTTCCATTCATTTCAGCTCCGATTCACTCCCGGACGACCCCGAATGGACGCGAATGCAATTTTATAAATCCATAGGGACTAATTATGAAAAGAAATCGAAAAAACGGACCGCCTCAATTTTTGCTCCAAACCTCGTGTAACCCCCCTATGAAGATTATTCGGAAACCGAGTTCCATTCGTTTCAGCTCCGATTCACTCCCGGACGACCCCGAATGGATGCGAATGCAATTTTATAAATCCATAGGGACAAATTATGAAAAGAAATTAAAAAAAAGGGCCGCCTCAATTTTTGCTCCAGACCTCGTGTACTACCCCCCACAAGGATTATTCGGAAACCTAGTTCCATTCATTTCAGCTCCGATTCACTCCCGGACGACCCGGAATGAACGAGAATGCAATTTTATAAATCCATAGGGACTAATTATGAAAAGAAATCGAAAAAACGGACCGCCTCAAATTTTGCTCCAGACCTCGTGTACTACCCCCTATGAGGATTATTCGAAAACCGAGTTCCGTTCGTTTCAGCTCCGATTCACTACCGGACGACCCCGAATGGACGCGAATGCAATTTTATAAATCCATAGGGACATATTATGAAAAGAAATTTAAAAAATGGGCCGCCTCAATTTTTGCTCCAGACCTCGTGTACTACCCCCTACGAGGATTATTCGGAAAGCGAGTTCCATTCATTTCAGCTCCGGTTCACTCCCGGACGACCCCGAATGGGCGCGAATGCAATTTCATAAATCCATAGGGACAAATTATGAAAAGAAATCGAAAAAACGGGCCGCCTCAATTTTTGCTCCAGACCTCGTGTACTACCGCCTACGAGGATTATTCGGAAACCGAGTTCCATTCGTTTCAGCTCCGATTCACTCCCGGACGACCCCGAATGGACGCCATTGGAATTTTATAAATCCATAGGGACAAATTATGAAAAGAAATCGAAAAAACGGGACGCCTCAATTTTTGCTCCAGACCTCGTGTACTACCCCCTATGAGGATTATTCGGAAACCTAGTTCCGTTCGTTTCAGCTCCGATTCACTCCCGGACGACCCCAAATGGACGCGAATGCAATTTTATAAATTCATAGGAACAAATTATATAAAGATATCCATAAGACGGGCCGCCTCAATTTTTGTTCCAAACCTCGTGTACACTCCCTACGAAAATTATTCAGAAATATATTTCCATTTGTTTCAGCCCCGTTTCACTTCCGGACAACCCCAAATAAACGCGAATGCAATTTCATAAATCCATAGGGAAAATTTATGAAAAGATATCCAAAAAAGGGCCTTCTCAATTTATTCGAGGATTATTCGGAAACCGAGTTCCATTCGTTTTAGCTCCGATTCACTCCCTGACGACCCCGAATGGACGCGAATGCAATTTCATAAATTCGTAGGGACAAATTATGAAAAGAAATCGAAAAACAGGCCGCCCCAATTTTTGCTCCAGACCTCCTGTACTACCCCCTACGAGGATTATTCGGGAACCGAGTTTCATTCATTTCAGCTCCGATTCACTCCCGGACGACCCCGAATGGACGAGAATGCAATTTCATAAATCCATAGGGACAAATTATGAAAAGAAATCGAAAAAACGTGTCGCCTCAATTTTTTCTCCAGACCTCGTGTACTACCCCCTACGAGGATTATTCGGAAACCGAGTTCCATTCCTTTCTGCTCCGATTCACTCCCGGACGACCCCGAATGGACGCCATTGGAATTTATAAATCCATAGGGACAAATTATGAAACGAAATCAAAAAAACGGGCCGCCTCAATTTTTGCTCCAGACCTCGTGTACTACCCCCTACGAGGATTATTCGGAAACCGAGTTCCATTCATTTCAGCTCCGATTCACTCCCGGACGACCCCGAATGGACGCGAATGCAATTTCATAAATCCATAGGGACAAATTATGAAAAGAAATCGAAAAAACGGGCCGCCTCAATTTTTGCTCCAGACCTCGTATACTACCCCCAACGAGGATTATTCGGGAACCGAGTTCCATTCATTTCAGCTCCGATTCACTCCCGGACGACCACAAATGGACGCGAATGCAATTTTATAATCCATAGGGGACAAATTATGAAAAGAAATCGAAATATGGGGTTCGCCTCAATTTTTGCTCCAGACCTCGTGTACTACCCCCTACGAGGATTATTCGGAAACCGAGTTCCATTCGTTTCTGCTCCGATTCACTCCCTGACGACCCCGAATGGACGCGAATGGAATTTCAGAAATCCATAGGGACAAATTAT